>NW_017729034.1:33057268-33081824 GCF_001723915.1 Gavialis gangeticus
TGCTGCCCCCTGATCATGCGAGTGGCCCTCCTCTGGACCCTCTCCATGTTGTCCACATCCCTCTTGAAGTGCAGCGCCCAGAACTGGATGCAGTACTCCAACTGCGGCCTGACCAGTGCCGCATAGAGGAGGAGGGTCACCTCCTTGGACCTGCTTGAGATTCATCTGTGGATGCATGACAAGGAGCGGTTGGCCTTCCTGACAGCATCCCCACACTGCCAGCCCATGTTCATCTTGGCATCAATGATGACTCCAAGATCCTTTTCTGCCTCTGCACTGACGAGAAGGAAGTTCCCCAGCCTGTAAGTATGGTGCTGGTTCTTCCCCCCCGAGGTGCATCACCTTGCACTTGTCAGTGTTGAAACCCATCCTGTTCTCATCCACCCACCCCTGTAGCCTGTCTAGGTCTGATTGCAACCTATTCCTCCCTTCTAGCATGCCCACTTCCCCTAATCACATATTCACAAACTACATTCGTCAATATGTGATTATCAGGGAGCCAAATACTGGTCCAATTTTATTCAATAGTTTTTCAACTAAATGGGCATGTTTAGTCTACATGTGCACTTTTATGTGTACTAGCCTATTTTACTGCACATTAGAGCTTCACTTCAGAAACCATGCTAATACACTAATGTGCAGTAAAAATAGACTACTGCACATTCCGGGTGCAGACAGAAGTGTGGCTTCCAGGTGTAAACCAGAATGATTTTTGCAAAGTATTCTGAGTTACAACATTACCCCAGACCAAACAGAAGTTCAGTGTTGGTTGCAGGAGGGAGGGGAATCTAGCTGAGGCTGGGAGCCTGCACCCAAGTCCCCAGAGCAAGCCAGGCTCTCTGCCAGTGCTCGCTGTTTTCAGAATGGGAGGTGGGGAAAGGCAGCAGAGGGAGCTCATTCTTGGGGCTCCCCAGCTGGTGCTGAAGGCTGGGGTGGGTGAATTGGAGCCCCCCCCCACCTTGAGGGGGGCTGCTGCAATACATCTGCCCCACCCTCGTGAGGGGGGTGTGTGAAAAACACCCAAACTGCACTCCTTCGGTTCCCTTTCCCCCCTCCCATTCTGAAAACAGTGACAGGCTGTATGCTCCATAGACACAAGTTACAAAAGATGCTACATTTTGTAACCTCTTTATCTGATACCTCATGCAATGAGGGTCAAATTTTCACCCAATCAGCCATTTTTGAAGCTGTTTGCAGCCACGCACTTGTGTTTAGTCACAGCTGTAAACTGCTTTTTATGGCCAGATCAGGTAAAAATTGTCACTTCTGTCTGCACCCTAGAAGTGTCACTAAAAAAGCATTCACTTTTACTACTGCACATTAGGGCAGCCTAATATGCATTTATTTAGTACCTTACATTAGACATACTAAATTTAATGTAGCAAAAGCGCATTAATGAATGTGTAGGTGCACCCAATCAGTGGTTTAGAAATTTACCCAGGGAATACAGGAGATTGTGAAGAAATCTACACTGGAGAAATTTATATTTTTAACTGGATTCTGAAGAGTGGCTGTAGATCCTTGTGTAGTCATTTATGCTTGTTCAAAATGAGTGAAAATATGATATAACAGTGCACTGCACTGTATTATCAGTGTCTAGGGACTATTGAATCAATGATTTGGGGAAGATTTCAAGCCTTCTGGCAGCCTGAGAAGACTGTAGGAAAAAGTGTCAAATTCTTCTAGTTCCCTGAAAACTATAATTTCCATGGCATTTTCTTAAAACTGAGTAAATGCTTGGTGCTTTTACTTCATTCATCCAGAAAATTTTCTTTTAGAACTCTGAAGAAGACTAAAGTGTCCCAGGAGGCTGAAAAGACGATCCAGGGGACATGTCAATGAAGAGTTAGAAAATGATCTATTTTATTTCAGCTTCCTGTGATCAATGTTATATTTGCACTAATACATGAATATGTACAATATGAACTTATGGTAAATTTTGAAACACATTCTGAAACAATTTTAGGAAAGCCATATTGTGCTTCAGTCTTCCCAAAATCACTGAAAGTAAGCTGGCACCTAAGAGCTTACAAAAACTAGAATGTATCATAAAAGACCTTCTAATCACTGCATCTCTCTACAAAGAATGGTACCAATTCTTTTCAAATATTTTTTTCAATGTGCATTTAAAAATAATCAAGAGGAAGCCTTGCTCTTTATAGTCAAGCAATGGGATTGAGAAAATTCTAGTTCCATTAGTAATTTTTTAATAACAAGAAGTTAGAATTTCTTATAAAATAAATAATGAAATATATTCCCTGAAATATATAGTTGGTTTTCAGCTAAAAAGAAATATTTCAAACTTTAATTTTGGCATAAGGCTAATTTTAATGAAGATAGTGGCTTTGACAAATTCTGGAGAAGTATCAGTTACTAAGAACCGAATGTTCATTTTACTGCAGGTTTTAGATACCTAACTGCCCATTTTAAGTATCAATCATTTTCTGTCTTTCCACACAATCTAAGCACTGTTGAGGCAAGACATTTTTCATTGTAGCTCCTGCCATCTGGAACAGGCACTTTTTTTTTATCTGTCTGACTTATTTGTGCACCATAGTATTTGAGATTACAATTGAAAATATGGCAAAATATTCATGGCTCACTTATATTGTTGAAAATCTAAAAAAAACAATTTCAATCACTGGATTTATATCAACATCCCAGTACAGAAGTTTCCTCTTACCTATTCTTACCAATATCCCTTTCAATTTTTTTTCTGTTCCATGACTACAAGTAACATGGTATGCATAAACAACCCATAGTAATTAAAACAATGTCATAAAATCATAGAAAATTAGAGTTGGAAGGGAATTTTAGAGGTCATCTAGTCCAACCCCCTGCTCAAAGTAGGACCAGCCCCAACTAGATCATTCGAGCCAGGGCTTTGTAAAGCTGGGCATTAAGAACCTCCAAGGATATAAATTCCACCACCTCTCTAGGTGACCTGTTCCAGTGCTTAAACCATCCTCCTAGTCAGTGAGAGAATTTTTCTTAATATCCAACCTTAACTTCCCTTGCTGCAATTTGAGACCATTGCTTCTTGTTCTGTCATTTTCCACCACTGAGAACAGTCCAGCTCCATCCTCTTTGGAACCACCCTTCAGGTAGTTAAAGGCTACTATCAAATCCCCCTTCAATCTTCTCTTCTGCAGACTAAATAAGCCCAGTTCCTTCAACCTCTCCTCATAAGTCATGTGCCCCAGACCCTGAACCATTTTCATGGCCCTCCACTGGACTCTCTCCAACTCGTCCACATCCCTTCTATAGTGGGGGGCCCAAAACTGGACACAGTACTCCAGATGTGGCCTCACCAGTACAGAAAAAGGGGAATTACTTCCCTCTATTTGCTGGCAATGCTCCTACTAATGCAGCCCAGTATGCTGTTAGCCTTCTTGGCAACAAGGGCACACTGTTGACTCATATTCAGATTATTGCCCACTGTAACCCCCAGTTCCCTTTCTGCAGAGCTGCTGCTTAGCCAGTCAGCCCCCAGCCTGTACCGGTGTATGGGATTCTTCCATCCTAAGTGCAGGACTTCACATTTGTCCCTGTTAAACCTCATGAAATTTCTTTTGGCCACATCCTCCAATTTTTCTAGGTCACTCTGAATCCTAGCCCTACCTTCCAGCATATCTATTACTCCCCAAGGTGTCATCTGCAAACTTGCTTAGGGTGCACTCAATTCCATCTTCCAGATCGTTAATGAAGGTATTGAACAAAACCAGCCCCAGGACCAACCCCTGGGGCATTCCACTTGATACCAGATGCTAACTAGACATCGAGCCATTGATCGCTACCAGTTGAGCCCGACAATCCAGCCAGCTTTCTATCCACCTTACAGTCCATTCACGCAACCAACCCATACTTCCTTAGCTGGCTTGCAAGCATGCTGTGGGAGACTGTATCAAAAGCCTTGCTGAAGTCAAGGTATATCATATCCACTGCTTTCCTCACATCCACAGAGCCAATCATCTCATCATAGAAGGCAATCAGGTTGGTCAGACATGACTTGCCCTTGGTGAATCCATGCTGACTGTTCCTGATCACTTTCTTCTCCTCTGAATACTTAGAAATGGATTCTTTGAGGACCTGCTTCATGATTTTTCTGGGGACTGACATAAGGCTAACTGGTCTGTAGCTCTCTGGATCCTCCTTCTTCCCTTTTTAAAGATGGACACTATATTTCCCCTTTTCCAATCACCTGGGACCTCCCCTGATCGCCACAAGTTTTCAAAAATAATGGCTAGTGGCTCTGCAGTAACATCAGCCAACTCCCTTAGCACCCTCAGATGCATCCCATCCGGCCCCATGGATTTCTACATGTCCAGCTTTTCTAAATAGTCCCTAGCCTGTTCTTTTACCACTAAGGGCTGCTCACCTTCTCCCCAAACTGTGCTGCCCAGTGCCTAGTGCCGTAGTCTGGGAGCTGACCTTGCCTGTGAAGACTGAGGTAAAAAAGGCATTGAATTCTTCAGCCTTTTCTGCATCATCTGTCATTATGTTGCCTCCACCATTCAATAAGGGACCCACACTTTTTCTGATGTCCCTCTTGTTGCTAACATGTTTGTAGAAACCCTTCTTGTTACCTTCCATGTCCCTTGCTAGCTGCAAATCCAATTGCACTTTGGCCTTTCTGATTTCATCCCTGCATACCTGAGCAATTTTAATATTATAAAAGCCTAAGTCTGTCTGTCTGTCTGTGTGTAATGCTTTATTCATGCTCTGAGTGGCCCGCCTTCTCCCCACCCTCAGGTCTGGTCCTCCCCTGCACTGGGTCTGGGCCTGCTCCTCCCCTCCCTGTGCTGCTGCAGTGGGGGTGGGGGAGAAGAACAGGCCCAGAGCCCAAGCAGCAGGAGGGAAGGTGAGGCACAGGGCTCCATCCCCACTGCCATCATTCTTGATGGGCAATTGGCTAGCATTCTTATACTCCTTCCTAGTCATCTGTCCAAGTTTCTACTTATTGTAAGCTTCCTTTTTGTGTTCAAGCTCACTGAAGAGTATTTTGCTAAACCAAGCTGTCATATTTTCTATTCTTCCTGGACATTGGGATGGTTTTTTCCTGTGCCCTCAGTAAGGTTTCTTTAAAATATGACCAGTTCTCCTGGACTCCTTTCCCGACTGGAGTGGTCTTCCAGAGGATCCTGCCCATAAGTTCCCTGAGGAAGTCAAAGCCTGCTTTTCTGACGTCCAGGGTCCTTACTTTGCTGCTCTCCTTTCTCCGTTTTGTCAGGATCCTGAACTTGATCAACTTGTGGTCACCGCAGCCCAAATGCCATCCACTTCTACATCTCCTACCAATTCTTCCCTGTTTGTGAACAGCAGGTCAAGAAAAGCATGGCCCCTAGTTGGTCTCTCCAACACTTGCACCAGGAAGTTGTCCCCAGTGCTTTCCAAAAACTTCCTAAATTGCCTGTGCACAACTGTATTGCCCTCTCAGCAAATGTCACCAGCATAGGGTGATTGAAGTTCCCTCATGAGAACCAGGGCCTGTGATCTGGAAACTTCCACTAGTTGGCTGAAGAAAGTCTCATCTACCTCAGATTCCCTGTCTGGTGGTCTATAGCACACATGCACCCCAATATCACTCTTGTTGCTCTCCTCTCTGACCTTAACCCAGAGACTTTCAACAGGCCTATTCCCAGTTTCATACTGGACCTCTGAGCAATTATACAGCTGTTTTACATAAAGATCAACTCTTCCTCCTCTTCTCCCCTCCCTGTTCTTCTTGAACAGTTCATACCCATCCACGACAGTGCTCCAGGCATGTGAGCTCCCATGAAGTCTCTGTCATTCCAATCACATCATAGTTCCTTGACTGTGCGAGGACTTCCAATTCTTCCTGCTTGTTTCCCAGGCTCTGTGCATTTGTGTACAGACATCAACATGAATGACATGTGTCCCCAGAGGCTCAGGGGGCATGGCTACCACCTGCAGGCAACTGTTACAGTGTTGGCAGCAGGGGAGGGAGTTTATTCCACAGTCTGGACACCCTAACTGTAAAGAAGTTTTTCCTAGTGTTAAGCCTGAAATGGTCTTCAAGGAGTTTGTGACCATTACTCCTGGTTTTCCCCAAGGGTGCCCAGGGGAACAGTTGTTCACCAAGCCCTTGATGTATGCCCCTCCAGGCCATTCTATCCGGTCCGTGGGGCCCCTAAAAAATGTGGAAAATTAATATTAATCTGCCCTGGGCTGCCTGTCATGCAGCCTTTGATGGCTTGCTGAAACTAAGTAAGTGGCCCTCTGCTCAAAATAATTGCCTGCTCCTGCACTATCGAGTCCCCTCTCAGCCTTCTTTTTTTTTGGCTGAAGAGACCCAAGTCCCTCAGTCTTTCCTCGTATGGCTTGCCTTGCAAATCTATGATCATATGGGTAGCTCTTCTCTGGACTCTCTCAAGCTTTTCCACATCCTTGTTGAAGTGCAACACCCAATTTGCTTAAGGTTGAAAAATCAAACACCCAAAAGTGAGACAGTGTCATAAATATGGTTGCCAGTATAACTTTAATTTGATGTTCTTTGCATATGCTTTATGACACAATCTTTAATTACATGATCACATACTAATTTTCCAGAAAATACAGAGCACAGGATAGATCTGCTATGGGGATGAATTTGGGACTTTCTAAAATTAAACTGAAAAAAGCAAAATCCATCACACAGCATCAGACTGATACACACGATTCATCAGCAGGGTTGGAAACTGTTAAATTGACCATACTGTCACTTGAGCTAATGGAATAACTAATAAAAGCAGTAGCTTGTCATTCTGTGGCTCTGCATCTGAGGAGGGGTGAGAGACCCACTGAAAGTAGAGGAATGATGAAACTCAAGATTCTTGCATTTTATTCCAGGCCCTGGAAGGGTAAGTGTTCAGTAGTGGACAAAAATCTACTAGTTCCTTTAACTTGGACCTCATTGGCTTCATCTTGTCCCTATGTCCAGTCCTGCCTTTTCCCCACCCTTACCTCTCTGTCCCAGCTCTGCTCCTCAGGCTTCTCACCCTGATCTTGATCCATCCTAATTTCCCCCTCTCAGCTAGTTTTTTGAATCCCAATTCCTGTCTGTACCCTTTCTCACAGCAGCTTGCTTGATCTGCCTTTCCTCTTCCTGCCTTTCTACCTCTTCTGCCTTAGTTTCTTGACCCAAGCTCTTTGCCCAGACAGTGCAGTTCTCCCTCTGCACTCCAACTCCTCATTAAAAGTGTATTTTCTTCCTTTTCTCACACACTTTTACAGGTTCTTCATCATGATCAAAAATCCCTCGCAAGCAAGGATGATTGTCTTCCATGATTGTCTTATCTGTAGGTCTGAAGATGACTGACAGGGCCAATCCTGGATCAACAGGTTCTGTTGCAACTTGGGCACATATTTCCTTGTAGGGTAGGTGGCTGTGGGTTCCTGGTTCAGTTTACAACACACTATTTCTGCCACTCCTGCTTTTCTGTCTCCTGTTGTTATCATGAGGTTTCAAAGTACTGAGATCCTTGCAGCTTACTCTTTTCCATTTGGGGTGATCCTGCAATAGTCTCCCATGAGTTAATGTCAATGTTACATTTTTTTAAGTTGGCTTTGAGGACGTCCTTGAAGCACTTTCTCTGCCCTCCTCTTGAACATATAACTTGACTGAACAGAATGAATAAAACTTGCTTCAGGAGTCTGGACTTGGACATCCAGATAATATGTCTGGTCCCTTGAATGATCATCACCTTGTGTTTGCTTGTGAGAGGACACTAATGTTGGCATGTCTGTCTTGACACTGGATCTGAAGGATCTCCTGCAGGCACCATTGGTGGTACTTCTCCAGCAACTTGAGGTGTCTCCTGTATGTAGTCCACATCTCAGGTACATACAATGAGGTAGGGATCACAACTGCTTGATAAATCATGAGCTAGTTTTGAATCTGATGTCACAATTTTCAAACATCCATTTCCTCATGGAATCCAAAAGTGACAATTTTACATTTGAGGCAATGTTGGGTTTCTCCATCCATGTCAACCTTTTGCGAGAGATGGCTTCTGAGGTATGGGAAATAATGTTCCAAAGAGATTCAATGTAAATCTGAATTGCCAGAGCTAGGGACTGCTCGTTACGAGCTTGCTGATGGAGGACCATAGTCTTCTGAGTATTAAACATCAGTCCCATTTTTTTTTGTCAGCCTCAGTAAAGACATTGATGATTGCCTGAAGAGCTGCTTTTGAGTGAACATAAATTACAGCATCATCAGTGTATTGGAGCTTGATGATTGAGGTCAGGGTAGCCTTGGTTTTGGCTTGGAGTCAGCTGTGATTTAACAGGTCATCACCTGTTCCGTAGCTTAGCTCCACTCCAACTGGAAGTTTGGTGGTGGTCAGATATAGCATTTTGGTAAAGAACATTGAGAAGAATGTTTGAGCAATGATGCAGCCTTGCTTAATTCTGGTCTTAGCCTCAAAGGGATCTGTGGTAGATCCGTAACTGAGAACAACCACTTGTATAACATCATGAAGCAAGCAAACAATGGTGACAAATTTCACTGGGCACGTGTACCTCAAAAGGATTCTCTACAGTGCTCCTTTGTTGACCAAGTAAAAGGCTTTTGTGAGGTCAAAGAAGGCCATATAGAGAGGTTTATGTTATTCCCGGCATTTTTCCTGCAGGTGGTAAGCAGTGATGCTCATATCGGTCATGCCCCTTGATGCCCTAAACCCAAACTGATATTCCAGGAGGAATTCTTCAGCAAGTGGAAGGAGATGGTTTTCCTGATTCTTCAAAACAGATCTTCTACACTCCTGCCCCACTTCATCTTAATACTATATTTCTTGCATCTTTTCTCTCAGGGCTCTTTCTACTATAAGTATCTCAGGGTCCTCTAATTTTAATTTTGGACAGGAAGATTCCAGTTCTTTTATGCAAGTATCCATCTGAAGTTGTAATGAGATAACGTCCAGGTTCAGTGCCAGTCCACCCCTAACATCAAATTCTGGTGTACCATATTTAACTAGAACATATCTAAATCTCTGCTCTCAAATACCTACTGTAGCTAGTATAGACTTTTCTCAGGAGGCTTGTCAGGTTTAAGGAACTATGGGAACTCCCAGTTACCTTCCTATAGTTTTTCCATTAATTAGCAGTTTCCCATATCCCCTGATTTACTTCTAGAATGTTTTGTCCTTTTTCATATTAACTGGCCTCTAAGGAAAGGTTGAAGGGATCAGGTTATTTTAGCCTAGAAAAAAAAGACAGAAGTTGGAGGTAGGAGAATGATAACAGTCTTCCAGGACAGGCTGTTGTAAAAAAAAAAGGGTAATGTACTGATTGCTCTCCATGGCCGCTGGGAAAAAGACAAAAAAGAAATCAACTGAATTTGCAACAAGGAAGATCTAGATTGCATAGTAAGAAAAATGTATGTACTGAAAAGGTGGTAGAATAGGCTAGCTAGACAGACATATTCTAGAACTACAGTATAACCTCATGAATCCGGCATGTTTGAGACCGAGCACCTGCTGGAAATGTGAAAAATCTGGATTTTTGAAACCAGGGCAGTGGTCAGTCCCAGAGTGGTCAGCGGGGAGGTGGGGAAGGAGCAGGAGTAGCAGCAGCTGGTCCCAGAGCAGTGACTGCACGCAGAGTGGTGGCACGGGGTGGTGCATGTTGGCAGCAGCCGCCACATGCAGACTTCCCTCTCCACTGGTCTGGGACCGGCTACCGCTACTCCTCCATGGAGTGTAGTTTTAAAAAGTGCCGGATTTTCAATAATTCCAGATTTTTGATATCCAG
The DNA here is from genome assembly GCF_001723915.1 of Gavialis gangeticus. Classification (NCBI taxonomy): domain Eukaryota; kingdom Metazoa; phylum Chordata; order Crocodylia; family Gavialidae; genus Gavialis; species Gavialis gangeticus. Next base: position 33,067,022 of record NW_017729034.1, read on the forward strand.
ATTTATGAGGTTATACTGTACCTGCAATTGGAACTTCTCAAGAAATATGTTAGTCAAACATCTGTTGGGAATAGTCTACATATCCTCCCTCAGCACATACCCTGCCTTAGTGTAGACTGCCTTCCAGCTCTATGTTTCTATGATTATATATCTTTATCTGACTTTTTTTATGAAGCATGAATCACCTCAGGAATTAAGGTTATGTTCATATTCACTGAACATGAAGCAAGCTTTGAAGCTTTATTAGTGTAGAACCAACAACTTTCACCCATCTAATGTTTTAATTGTCTATTTGGAGAGACCTATAGGCAAGAAAATAGGGAAGGCTTCCCCCCCGCAAGATGGTTGAGACACTATCAAGCAAAAATATCCAAAAAAGAACTGTGTTCTTTTTTAATTTGGCTAAAAGTTGCCTTGTAATTTCTTCTTTATTGAAAGCAATTTGAACACAAAGGGAAGTTCTACTTTTACTTCCCGTGACAGAACCTCTGAAGGCTTGAAAGTTCTTATTGTGAACATGAGGACAATTGGATGACTTCAAGTCTAGTAGGCATAGTTACAGCTTTGGTTGGAAATGGCTGCTCTTGTTCTAATGGTGTGTTCTGGAAATATGTATTACACAGACATAATGCATTTGTTTTATCGGCTAAAATAATGCCTTTCTGGAAACTTAGAATAGTAATGAACAAATTATGCTTTATTTTCCTCCTCTTATATTTTTTATACCTGAATTTGGATTGCAAAGGAGACAATGAGTCTGTCTGGCATTGAGCCAGATTCTAAGAGAATCATAGTGTGGCATAGGTCAAGACTTAATTTAGTCTGACCTCCAGTTATGTGAACAGGCTCTCCTCTAATGTCATCTCTTTGTTCCTGACATAGAATAATAGGTATTTCTATTTACATCTAATTTTCAAGGCATAAAATTACTATGTTAATAACAAAAATGGAAAAATGCGTTGGAGGAACATAATGTCCTTCTTACAGCTGACTCCATTCTGGAACAGTGGACTTAGACAGATGGGGGATTTGATTCCCCTTTTATAGAGTAAAAGGACTTCAAGTGAGATGAGATGAAGTTTGTACCTTGCAGATATTTTAAGAATTTGCATAAAGTTTTGGAAAAGCAGATTGTTTTTTGTGGAAATGCTGAAGACAGCTGCCAGGTTAATCTAATCCAGCCATAGAAAACAATATAGCAGGTTCAAATATTTAAACTGGTTTGTCTTTTGTTTAAGTGAATGAGGACAATCCATTTAAAAATGGCTGAATGATGGGCATGATGGAAAGAGACCCACTCTTACTGAAAACCTGCTTAGATATTTATTTAGATCAGGGTGAGCCTTTGGACAGGTACACAGAGCTAAAGGAAATGTCTTCTGCACTCTCAGCTCCACCCTTTCAATTACTGCAATACTTACATTTAAGTGAGGATAATTTAAATCACCTTCAGCCTCCTCCAGAAGAGGGAGGGATCTTTTCCTTGTACCATGAGTTTAATGGATGTCAGTGAAACCAAGCAGCCTTCCCAGCTTTCACAGAGAGGCAAAGTTCCAGTGTTTCTTTACCAACCTGTTAAAACCTATAGCAGTCCTCTGAAATCCCATACTCATGTATTGTCAATGGAAATGTTATGGTACAATGCTGCAATTTGAAAGTGTGTGGACAGGGTGAAATAAATTGCATGTAGTATCGCCCAAATTATGTAAAGGATACTGTATTGATTTTTCCCCTTTAATTGAGAGAAGATCCCTAAGCTTTTTTAATTTAAAAGAATTGGCAACTGAATTTTCAGACTGTCACATTAGACTGACAGGGCTTTTGACACTGAAATTCGGTCCAACTTTTATTTATAGGCAAGGGCAGATCCAGAGGGAGAGGCTGGTCTCGTTGCATCCCTTCTTCTGGTGCTGCTCTCAGTTGATCTGGGCTAAGGGGGAGCTCCTGAGTTGCTCCTGCTCCACTCATCCCCATGCTACAGGGAGCAGCTGTGTAGGGAGCTAAGCTCAGCCAAGTAGAGCAGCGGCCACGCACCGCTTCCTCGTTCCAGCAGTGTTCTCACCCAGTGCAGGATACCTACGAGGGAGACAAGCAGGGAGCAGGTGCCGGAAGGAAGAAGCTGCATGTTGCCACCACTGCTGTTGCCAGCCAAGCATGCAGCTGCTCCGCAGAGTCCCTAACTAGAGAAGGACAGGAGTAGCTCTATCCCCCACCCCTTCAGGTCAGTCAAGGAAAGGGGTTGAGGGTGGGTGCTCCCCCTTCACACACCTGCTTTTTGCCCCTGTCAACCTGGAGACTCCAGCCACACCTCATCCCCATTCCCCCATGGCCTGAGGGGCATTGCGCTGCACCCTGCTGTAGGAAATCCTGGATCCATTCATTCTTATAGGTAATATCACAGTTTAGTCTTCTCTGCTAAGTCTACCAGAATTGTGCTCATAGTTTTCCATCCCCCTTTACCTCTTTATGTCTCCTTAGAAAATTTTTTCTAGTAGCTTTGTATAAAGTCCATATTTATCATCAAAGATAAAAACTTTAAGCAATATTTTCCCCCTAAATCCTACCATGTCCTCTGGCCCTACAAATCCAAGTTGCTACCTATTTTTGGGCCTAGACCAATTCTCTAGGATCTGTGCCACTAGTTCTGTTAGTCTTGAAAACTAAGAAGTTTAAAATCTTCTGATTTTCATCTAGTGCTGATATTTTGGACTCATTTCCCAATAATGGTAAGAATTAACAATTTATGTAGTATTATTTATACATACTTTTGTTTTGTTGGTGGTTTGTGCTTCTTTGTGTCTAATCTGCATTTTAGAGCCTCTCAATATCTTGAATTCATCCCAGCAGAAGAAAGCAGAGATTATTAAGCAAGGACTCAAATATTTTTGATATCCAGATGCTTCTTTATTTTGCATGCAGAGAGCTTCCAACTACTGTCAACTTGACAAATGAATTTAAATTAAATATGCCTCGTGTTTACTTTCACAATGAAGCCTTCCACATTGTGTTCCATGTCTACAAAGCAGCATATATGCGTGTTAGCAAGAAGACTGCATATTTATTAATTGCATATACACTGAATTTCTGCCTTAGTGCTTACAAAAAGGTTAGTGTTAAACATGCTGTCATAAGTCAAAAAATAGTTATATAGCCTCCCATGGCCCAGCACTTATACCAATATTTCAGCTAGCTCTAAATATATTGTATCAACTTCAACAGAACTGTTTTAAAAAAAAATCTCTAACAGGTGTTGTAGTCTCAGATGTCATTTGTCAGGAAGCCTGATATTGTAATGCACACACCTCTTGCCTTTGGGAGCGGCCCAAGCTGATAAAACATTGTAGTGCAAAGGTACAGAATCAGCTGAATCCCCACAGTTAAAAGGCAAATCTTTGCAACTCTGGATAAGTTCTTCGGTTGGCATTCATTAAAGCAGAATTTGAAAGTCTCTATAAAACTATTATAATCAAATTATGAAAAATATCAATATAGTATTCAAAGTATTAACTAACATGAAGATTTTATTGTTATTCAATGACTTAAGAATACAAAATGGGGAAAAATCCCACAGGTCCAAGCACAACCAAAATCTCTGCCAATGTACAATCTGGAAAGAAGCCATTTTACCTCCAGGAAGAGATCCTGCCAAGGACCTGAACTAATGACAAAGTTCAGGCTTGCTGCCTAAATAAATAGGCTTCACAGTCTATTTGGCTAATAATAATTCATAAAAATACATTGACAAAACCCCATATCAACCATATAGCTGCACATACAACTGGAAGAACTAAGGACGTAAAATATTTCGGGAACAGGAGATGGCCATAAAGCTTCAATATTCCTGGCCTTTTTTAGTTACTGTAGTAATAATCTCAAACACATACTGTTTCATCAGATTCCTCAAACCCTTTCTTCGCAAGACACACATTTGATATTTAATTTTTTTTTTATATTTAATTTTTTCCCCATAAGGTTCCCCATATGTTTATTACCTTTCACATGAAACAGTTTCTCTCAGATCTTTTCATTCCTAGTTTTCTGAGCTTTATGTAGTCTTACATACCTATGGACTCCTTTCCATTATAACCAAGTCAAAGATAGCATTATTTGGCCTCATATCTGTTATCTGCATCATTTCCTTTAAGCATTTGGAAAATCTGCATAAGACCACTTTCAAGCCTTCTAATGATCTAAAAGAATTAATAATCTTCAGACTTCAGTTCTGGGGACCGCAGCCTCAGCTGCATCAAACTCAGATTTGGCACATCTAGGAAGGAAGAAGGAATATAGCTATTAATCCACGTTGGCTCTTGGCTGCCCAAGATCATGGAAAGATGAATCTTCCTGTTCTCTGTCCACCCAGAATTACTCTTCAAACTCACAGTAGCGCTGGGGTGATGTTGCAGCCATAATGGTCCATGAAAAATGAGACAAGGATTTTTATGGGTGATATTTTTATGGGTGATATTTTTATTGGATAAATTGTATAGTTGGGAGGGACATAGATGAGCTGCTAGATACCTTTGGCAAACTGATACCTGAAAGCTCATCTGTGTCCCTCCTAACTATACAACTGGCTAAATGAAAGATTTAACCCACAAAAACCTTTGAATCTTCAAACTTTATGATTTGTCAAATTTTATTTCAGAAATGGGTAGAATTTGAGTCATACTTCACATCCTGATGACTCTGAAACTCATGCTAAGCTCAGGCCTACTCACAAAAGTTAAAATACAGAATACTGAAGCTAACTGCATAATGCAAGAGGGTGCAAGTTCATGGCTAGGCCATCTGAGAAGAAATAATGAAGTATCTCTTCCAGCTTATCTTGCTATACTCAGGATGATTTCAGGCAGGCTCCTAGTTGTCTGGTGTGTAACCATGTAAAATGTATATCATCAATTAATTAGTATGGTAAATATTTCTTTTGCGATTAACTCGTGTTTATGTGCAGGAAGAGACATTCTCCATATGTGATAGGTGTCTCCTCCTGATTTAGTTTTGTTTTTGTTATTCTGTCATGATTTACCTTGTTTTCCAAGGACACGTATGGTTTTCCTGGTTGTTAATCAGTTTCTTGACATGTTCCAAACTGGATAACCTCTTGTCACTGAAGAAGGTAACTCATTTAAATTAGAAATTTCTGATAACTAATAATGAGCAGGTTGATTAACAGGATTTTCCTGTCAATTACTGCTTGGACTCTCTCTTGATTTACACAACTAAAAGAATGCTTTGAAGATGCTAAGCTAAGTGTATATAAAGGCAGTAAAACAGCAAACAGTGTGCATGCTTCACGAGTGAGAAATCTCTGACTCCAGTTGCTGATGCGCCCGACTTACTCAGGAAGTTGAAGAGAAACAGACCACCTTTTCATGGCCTGTTTGGTGAGAAATCATCACCTTATAGCTAATTACTGGACTTTGATTTGGTTTGTGTTCACTTGACTTGATTTTGAATATATGTAGTAAATAAAGCCTTACTGTCGCTCATCGAACGAGGTGTTGTGTAAATCCGGGGGCTATTCCGGAGTCCTAGGTTTTTATTCGCTAACACATCCCTCTTCTGACTTCCCTGCTTTCAGCAGGCACTCTTGAAAACCTGGTTGCTGTAGGGGGCCCCTTTCAGATCATGTATTTCACTTTTAAGAGGTACTTTTACAATGTAATCAACTTTTAAGTCTTGGTGGGGTTTTGCACAATTGTTTCTGTGATTTGGCCAATGAGAGAATTGGCAAATTTCAGCAGTATCTGCCTATAAGCATAGAGAGATAGATATTCATGCTAGTCTGAAGTCAGGCAGAAAGGCAGGGTAGATTTGTATATTTATAGACTCAGGGGTTTTCAACCTTTTTGGGTCAGTGTACCCCCACAGTGGCCAGTCAAGGGTGGGGGGGGCAATGGCTGATTGACAACTGGTGGGGGGTTCCCCCAGCAGCCAGTCAACAACTGGGCGGGGGGTTCCCTGCGGCCAATTGGCAAGCGTGGCAGCAGCAGAAGTGCCAGGGGCAGAAATGCCAGTGATGGCGCCTGCTGCCAAGTACCTCCTGAGGTCTTCTTGCTTACCCCCGGTTGGAAACCCCCGGGCTAATTAAATCAGAGATGTATTGCATAAGCTTTTGTAGGCAGAAAATTTGATGATATAAGCCTTTTGCTTATGAAAGCTTATGCAATTCACCTCTGATTTAATTAGTCTATAAAGGTACAAATCTGCCCTGCCTTCACTCTGGAGCCAGCCAGAAGGAAATGCAGGGTAGAAGCAAGCTGTTGTTTATGAAAGCTTATACCTCTCTGATTTTTTAAGTCTATAAAGTGCCACTGCTCTGCCTTCTGCCTACCTATAAACATGTTCATGAAACTGTTCACAACCAAAGCCAGTTGCAAGAATTTTTTCTTTGAAGAAATGAGCATGGTTAGGCTGACCATAAAAAAATCCAGGACATTGATTTTGGACATCCAGGACACTGCCCTCTCCCCTTTCCCCGTGCTCTTACAAGTCAGTGGGGGTGAGGCAACATGTCAGGCAGGTAGCAGTGCCTGCCTGCACACCTGCAAGGTGCTCCATCCTGCTCCAACTCCCAGCCAGACTGCACCCTGCATCCCTGTGTTTCTGGGATGCCCATTATAATTCTCAATAGCCAGCTGGGACCAGCCTCTGAAATATGGGAGTGTCCCAGCTAAACTGAGACGTGGTCAGTCTAAGCATGGTTCTGCTATGTGTTATTCAGTGAGTGACCTAGCAGAAGGACACCAACACATATGAGCTTGTAGCTGCCAATATCCTTTGGGCTTTATTATTCTTATATTCCATTATTGCTGTTTCTATGAATTGTTTTCCATTTTCCAGAGGATTTCTCATGCCAGTCATTCCCTTCTCTGTTGTCTTCAAGCAAATTTCTGAATGAAATAATTATTAAGAATAACTGGCATATTAAGATGCCCCTGAATTTCTGTATGTTGTCCTTGTCTGAGTATTCTTCCTTTTGTGCAGTTGTCTTTGCCTCTCCTGGGTCTGGTTGAGGTCTATGGCTGTGTACATACATTCACATAATCTGGAAGAATTCTTCCAGGTTTGTTCTCCTGGTAGAAAAACTTACCCAGAGCCACATGTACAGATATTCAAATACTGAAGCCTGAAGAGTGGAGATCTTGCATTGATGACACTGTTCAGCCAGAGGGTGGTAACCCTGCATGCATGTCACATCAAGCTTGGCAAGCTTCCTTAGTCTGTCTGGTGACAGATGGCAGCACTGCTCATGGTCAAGCCTGTGTTTCCCTGCAGCACAATGTGGCGATTGTGAAGAGGGCATGTCCTGCTCCTGCCGAAGCAGCAGAATCTAGCGAGTGACACACTGTGAAAAAGACTTAGCAGGAGAGCCGGGGAGGCAGCAGGACGCTGTGCTGGAAGATGATTGTGGCAAAAACGAAACTGTGGTGGCCAGCCGGAGCCACTGCAGGAAAAGATCGAGAGAAAAAAAAGCAGCTGAGCCAGGACGAGTGGGGAATGGCTCCCACGTCCCCACGGGCATGCTTTATAAAAGTGTGCTGGGGCTGATTGGTTGGCTGGATGCCAGGAGCCAGGATAAAAGACCCGGTGGAAAACGAGCCCAAGGGACCAGAAGCAGAGTCCCCAGCAGGCCCAGAGGGGCCAGAGCTTTTGAGCAGTCCCAGCAAGGGGACTTGGTGGATACCCCGGAAAGGGGTCACAGTGAAAGTACAGGGCCAGAGAGGGCCCAACTATCTATTCACAGGGTTGTCAAGGGCCGAGGAAGTTGGCAGCAGCGACTGGATTACAGCTGAATCCAGTGGGGCCAGGATATGGATGCAACAGATGCACGGCAGGTACTGAACCTGGGGAAGAGTCTATGCACTGGGAGATGGAACGGTGCCAAGACCAGATGCCGTGGAAGCAGGGAGAAGGGAGGGTCCGTAGGAGACACTTGGCATAGAAGTATCACCATTAGACTGCTGCCAAAGATCCTGAGAGGCCGAGCACCGAGAAGGTTCAGAACATCAACCTCAACAACACAGGTGACAACATCAAGGTTGACGTTAGGTAGGGTGTCGGGGAAGCGGAGCCCCACAAAGAAGGAATAGTGGGAATGACCAAGGGAAAGCACCAGGGGAGACAGGACCAAACATCATCCTCCCGATCCAAACATAACCATCATCAAAGATGTGGCAGGCAAGGCCCCTGGGGGACCGACCCAAAGTCACCCCAATAACCAGGCTGTTCAGCCCAAGGCACCACGGCGAGGTTCAAGAAGAACCCACACTCACGACGCTCAGGGGAAAGACACAGGAGATTACACACACTATCTCCCAGGGAGGGCAAAGCTGGACAGCCATGTACTCTTCCGAGAGAAGCCACAGAACGTACAGACAGAAACTCCCCAGGGAGTGATTTAATCCTTGCTGTTCTCAGGTTATTTTCTCCTGTTGCTTCTGGGAGAGCAACAACTCTCCCAGAAGAAACTCAATGTCTGTACAAAACTTTTGTTTGTTCATACAGGGTACAAGCATAACAGGGCAGCTTCATGCCCTGGGCAAAGACAGCACTAGTTGCCACACTGTCAGCAGTGCAGCCAGCCACCAGGTGTAGTAACTACCATTTTTGCATATACCCTCTCCCCTACAAAGATGGCACCCCAGAGCTGCTGCCATGATCAGCCCCTCCTCACCTTTCCTGCCTTGCCTTCAGTTACACTATTGTTTGGTTCACGTGTCCAAAACAATCAGTTTTATTGTGACTAATCAATTCCAATTAAATTTAAAGTTGTTTAAAGAACTCTACTCAGTGTCTCATTGTAGTGTTGAATATTTTCAGTTTTTCCAAATTTTCAGAGATTAAGGGCAAGATGTATTGGTGCTGTTCAGTATAGAACTGACAAAATCTATGAAAAGTTTTTTAAATATATACCTGGAAAGGAGATGAATTAAGATACAGAGTTTTGTAGTTTCTTTATTAAGTCAGACCTGTCAAAACTCATGGTTTGCATTGAAAAATGGTAATATTCTTGCATTATTAAGTCTAAACATGAACCTTCTAATGGAGAAGGTGTGTCCATTACTTGGGAAAAATATTATAAAAAGTAGGTATTATCACATTTGTGCCTTGAGAAGAAAGGATTTAAAATTAATCTAAAGTGTTCTGATGGAACATCAATCACATTCGATTGCCCTATTGAAATCATCTTTATAAATGCAGCTGTAATTTAGATTTATCAAGGCAATTTGAAATATTGGCATGTGATGTTTGGCACTAGAAAACACAAGAAAAATAGAGGAAAAAAAAAACTTTGCCATCTTAATACAATCAGATATCTCTCTCACACTCTCTCTCTCTCTCTCTCTCTCTTTCCCCCTTCGTAGGCCTAAGTCAGAATGACTGAGGGTCTCCAGGAACTTGAGACTCTGCATTGTTTAACAATGGAGTTGCCTCGTTGCCACAACATAGACTTTCTTCCTAAAAGCAACTGCAGCGGTACCAGACTAGCTTCTTCATAGTGGGACTTTCACTTTGCTATCCTGCTGAGAAGGTAGGTCTGTCTGGGGCCTGGGAAAATAAATGCATCTGTTGTGATGAAAGTGAGTTTATGGAGAGCTTCTTTATCATGTGTAGAAGGCCTGATATAAACAACAAAATTCTAATAAAAATGTTGACAAAGAAGGTAGGACTGCAGATATGAATGAGGATGCTTGTTAGGATGAGGCCCATACTGAATTTTTATTTTTAAAAATGCAATTACTCTGACAAAGAATTGCTATCAAAAGGACTGGAAAAAAATGGCAAGCTTGGGGTTGAGTCAGATTAATTACAAATAAAGGGAGCTTTTTTTTTTTTTTTTTAAAGAGTTTCTTCTAGACACCAATTTGAAAAAAGAACTCTCTTTCAATCCTTAGACTGGTATAAGCATCCAAGAATTAGCTGTAAGATAGATATCATCTGGTTGCTATAGAGGTAAAAATCAGGGCAGAACGCATGAGCAGGTGGTGTTTCTAGTTTACTTATATTGCACAGAACTTTCAGGCTTCCTAGACCAATGTATTGTTGTCTTCTCTTTTTGATCTCAAGAAAATGAGAAATTCAACTTACATATTTTGAATTATAGTACAGGACATACACTAAGGTCTTACTTTCAAGAGTAACCCACTCAGGGCAGCGAGCCAGCTGATCTTCTTGTCCTTCATATGCACAATAGCAGCAGCAGCTAGGAGAAGCTTGCAGGAGATGCACAGTGGAAATCTCCAAATTCTTGAGAATTAATACAAAGATAAAAGTTATTTGCTGAATAGCATCAGAAGATGAGTTTTGTGTCAATGTTGTTTAAATAGGCTATCCATATTCTGGAAGTTTTTCACTCTAATTATGTTTACCTGAGGCATAGTCTTTGCCAGAAATCTATTTCAATACAGTTCAAGATGAAAGGATGGTTGAAGTCACGAATAACGGATCAGTTCCCACAATTATTAATCTCTAGATACCTCCACAAATAGTTTGCATAATTTCCCTAGGCAATGAATTCATAACATCTGTACTGTGCAGGACTTTTTAAACAAGATAAAGTAGAATTTAATTGAACTTTAAATAAAGATAATGCTAAGCGTATTGCTCTGAGAGATAATACAGCAGCAGTCCATAAAATTTTTGTGACATGCACGCTTCCATGCTACGCCAGTCAAATTGTGTCCTTGAAAAAATATTGTCATTTCCAAGGTGAAACTTGTACATTTAAAAATATCTACTAAGCTTCTTGAGTTCTCACAAAAACTTGCTCAGCTGAGTAGTTGAAGTTAGGCAGAGTTATTGTTGGAAAATGAGCAATGCTAGGCTGAGGGCCAATTTTGATTCTGGAAGCCTGCAGATTTCAAAGCTGGGAAACCTGATGGATTCTGTATAGGATAATATTCAAGCTGTGAGTAATTCACAGGATGAAATAAAAGAGGAAATGTCTTCTCTTAAAAATGTTTCATCCAGGTTTAGTGAACAAAACAAAACAGTCTATCAGCTTTTAGTCTGATCATTACACGGTTGCAATTCAGTCCCACCAAATATAGTTTGGCTTACTCTTTATTTATTCATTTAATAAAAGTCCATTGCAGTATTTTTAATCCATGTATAGCTTAGTTCCCATTTCATGTCTTCGGTATGAAGCTAAGCCGGTTCATACAAGCTGAAAATTTGGTCCCATATTGTATTAGCATTTCTTATATTCTATTGTTTGTATAATTATAGTACCTACTATCCCTAGTGATAGCCCAAGACAACCTCTGCTCCAAAGCTCGACAACTTAAATTCAGTGATACAAAACAATGGCCTTGCTTCCCCTTTCTGCAGGATATTCTTTTTCTTAATAATAAGAATTGCCTTATAGTGGACCCTAGAGGTTATAATCACAGTCAGCCATCATTTAGGGTCCTAGAGATAGGGCGACCCCTATGTCCTGGTTTGACTAGGACACTCCTGGCAGGTTGGTGAAAATTGAAACAAAAGTCCCGAATCACAGGGGTACAGGGTGCAGTCTGGTGGGGAAGCAGAAAGCCATGGTGTACCAGGCAGGCTGGGTGGGCAGCTAGCAGTCTGTTGTATCCTACCAACCCTGGAAGCCAAGGGCCTGATCCTGACTCCACCCCCACTTTCCAAAATCTGCTGTTGGGCCTAATGAGTCATTCCTCAGTCAGTATTTGTTCATGCAAAATCCATCCCGAGCACAAGACTTTGCATTTATCCTTACTGAATTTCATTTGATTAAATTTCAGACCATTTTTCCAATTTACCAAGATCATTCTGAATCCTTGCCCTACCCTCCGAAGTGTCTGTAACTACCCAGCTTGGTGTTATCTACACATTTGCTAAGCATACATTTAGTGTCATCCTCCAAATCATTCATGAAGATATTGAACAGTACAGAATGCGCAACAAACCCTGGGAAGCTCCACTTGATACTTCCACCCAGTTAGATATTGAGTAATAGATAACTATTCTTTAAGCACAGTGATTCAACCACTTAATGTATCTACCTTACTGTACTTTCATCTAGGCCAGCGGTCTCCAAAGTGCAGGGCACGCACACCAGGGGGTACGCGAGACGATCCACTGGGGTGCGCGAAGAAAATATTAGAACTTGTATTTTTATTTATTTTTTATCTAAAAAAATAAGACATTAAGCTTTACTAATATTTAATATACAGATTGACACTGGCGCCCTCACTCAGTCCATATGTCAGACGGTCACGTGTCACGCACGGTACGTGAGGTATCCTGAAGGAAGAAGCGTTCGTTCGCTTTCAGCGTATTGCAACATACTGCAGTTTACGTGTACCCAATTAAGTGGATTTACGAATTATATTATCTAGTTTTAACTAAACTAACCCTCACAAAATGGGCACGTGGCTTAAAAAGATTCCTGTGGCTTAAAAAGAAACCACGGATTGAAGCTAATACTAATAATGCGAGCACAAGCAAACAGTAAGAAATTGGCAGAGCTGACACTTCTCCTACTCCTAGTACGAGCTCTTCGTCAGCCACATTATGAGGTAAAAACTAAATAATATTTTTTTACTGAGAGCAAAAAGGTTTTTTGTACCGTTAATAGCTAAAATAAAAAAATATATTTTAAAAATATTGTTTATTTCATCTTTATCTCATCCTTTTTTAATTTCTATTTTTGTCTATGTTTTATAATGTACATAATGTATTAGTACAGTAGTACGTGTATATAATTTATAAATAAATAAATATACATATATTGGGGGTGCATGCTCAAAAATTTTTTACTGATAGGGGTGCGTGATCAAAAAAGTTTGGAGACCACTGGTCTAGGCTGCATTTCCTTAGCTTTTAATGAGAATGGCCATAAGAGGCCATGTCAAAATCATGAAATCATATGTTGGAACGTCCTAACCACTGCTTCCCACCTCCCCGCTACCTTCTCCAGTCCAAAGAACCTGTCACATCACAGAGAGAAATCAGGTTGGTCAGACATAACTCGTTCTTGATGAATATACATTGACTTCTCTTGACCACCTTATTTTCTTCCAGGTATGTAGAAATAGATTCCCTGGTGATGCACTCCAATTCCCTGGACCCTCCTCCTCCTCTAAAGATAGGCACTATATTTGCCCTTTAATAGTCATCTGGGGCATCACCCTTCCTCCATAAGTTTTCAGAGATAAACAATGGCTCTGAAATTACCTCAGTCAATTCTTTGAGTAGTCTAGGATGCACCCCATCCAGCCCTGATGACTTGAAAACTTCCAGCTTTTATAAGTAAAACCTAATCCATTCTTCTACTACTCTAGCCTGCTTATCTTCTCCCCAGCCTTGTTGCTGGCAATGCTTGTCAATGAGTAACTGCCTTTATTTATTTATTATAAAACCCTTTTCTTCATAATCTGTTATTTGATTGCTTACTGCATATAGCATTTTCCTTGGTCTTCCTTTTACTTCTGACAAACCTGTAGAATATTTTGTTGTTATCTTACACCCCTTGCTAGTTGACTCTCAGTTTGTGACTTGACATGCTTGATTTTCTCCCTGCATGCCTATATAATACTCATGCTCCAAATTTGCACATTTTGAGAGACCCCTTTTTGAGTTAACTCATTAAAGAGTTCACCAGGAGTGATGCGTAGGGGGTGCACATGCACCCCCTGAGTGTGGCGGTGCACCCCTTACAAAAAGGCACTGCCAACACTGTCAGCGGTACCTGTGGGCAGTTGCTGCTGACACTGTTGGTGGCACCTGCGGGCAGTTGCCGCTTGCCACTCTGCTGTCAACACTGCTGGCAGCATCTGTGGGTGGTCCACGATCTCCGCTGGCCACTGCTGACACTTCCAGCAGCCACTGTGAGCGGTCGCTGACCCTTGGTCAGTGCTTGCCACCGCCCCCGTCACAACCGCCCCCTGGCACCACCAGCACTGGCAGCATCTGCAAGAGCTCCCCTGCTTACCGCCACCGTGCTCCCGCCACCACCATACCCCCACAGCCACCAGGGGCACACGTAGTTAATGGAGTTCACTATTTAGCTAGGCTAGTTTGTTGCTGCACATCCTATTGTTTCTTCTCATCAGGCTAACCTGCTCTTGCACACTGTACATGGCCTGCTTAAGATATAGCCAGCTCTCCTAGACTCCTTTCCCTCCCCCCAGACTTACTTCCCATGGGATCATACCTACCACTTCTCTGAGTTTGTTCATAGATTTCATAGACATTAGGGCTGGAAGGGACCTCGGAAGATCATCGAGTCCAGCCCCCTGTCCCAGGGGCAGGAAATCAGCAGGGATCATAGGATCCCAGCAAGATAAACATCCAAATTTCTCTTGAAGGTGTTCAATGTAGGTGCTTGAACCACCTCCGATAGCAGGCTGTTCCAGACCTTGGTGGCTCGGACAGTAAAGAAATTCTTCCTTATGTCCAGCCTGAAATGGTCTTGTAGTAGTTTATGACCGCTCGACCTCGTCATCCCTTGGGGTGCTCTGGTGAACAAATGTTCCCCCAGGTACTGGTGATTACCCCCGATAAACTTATAGGTGGCCATCAGATCACCCCGAGGCTGTGCTTTTCCAGGCTAAAGAACCCCATGGCTCTCAGCTTGTCGTCGCAAGGTCTGTTTTCCTGACCTCTGATCACGCGCATGGCTCTTCTCTGGACTGTCTCAAGCTTCTCCACATCCTTTTTGAATTGTGGAGCCCAAAACTGGACGCAGTACTCCAGCTGTGGCCTCGCTAAGGCCGAGTACAAGGGGAGAATGACGTCCTGGGATTTGCTTGAGAAGCATCTATGGATGCAAGCCAGCATTTTG
>NW_017729034.1:33081964-33082219 GCF_001723915.1 Gavialis gangeticus
GCACTGCCGAGCCTATAAGGATGCTGCAGGTTTTTCCTCCCAAGGTAGAGAACCTTGCATTTTTTGGTGTTAAACACCATCAGGTTCTCATCCACTTATTTGCTGAGCCTGTCCAGGTCAGCCTGGATCACCCCTGTCATCTTCTGGTGTGGATGCCATCGGCAAACTTGGCCAGTCCACTCCTGACTCCAATATCCACATCATTAATGAAGATGTTGAACAAAATGGGTCCAAGGACAGAGCCTTGGGGGACCC
>NW_017729034.1:33087219-33088842 GCF_001723915.1 Gavialis gangeticus
TTCGAGATGGAATCGAATTAGCTTGTGCATTGAGGATTGCTCCCTTGAGGAGCAACCACTCTTCCTGAACTCCCCTCTCCCTGGGGTCATGGTCCCTTAGGGCCTCACTGACAAGCCTCCTGAACTTGTCAAAGTTGGCTTTCCTGAAGTCAAGGACTTCCGTGTTGCTGACTGACTTGCCAGCTTTATGGCGGATGGTAAAGGTGATCAGCTCGTGGTCGCTGTCACCCAGCTTCCCATTGATCACTAGGTCGCCGATTAGGTCATGCCTAGTAGCCAGTACCAGGTCGAGCAGTCTGCTTTTCTGAAGTCCAGTTTCTTTATTCTTCTGTTTGCCTTCCTTCCTTTTGCTAGAACATTAAACTCTCACTTTATGGACATTATCACTTAAGTTGCCTTCCACCTGCACATTTACTACCAATTCATCCCTGTTTAGGCCTTGATACATGTGCAAGTAATTTATCTACATGTGGGTTCAGCTGCATCCAATTTAGAGGAATATCATTGTCTAGAGGGTGATATACATTTATTTGGTCATGTGTTTTATGCACTTCATAGCACCACTGGATGGTGCTTACATGCCATGATGTTTTTTACTGAGTAGATTCATGTACTTTGAGTTCTCATGCTTCAGGTGGTGCAGTTCTAGGCAAAAATATATCTATTTAATTTTCATTTGGCTTTAATTTCTTAGCTTTAATTTAAATACTCTGAGAGCTTAAATAATTAAACTTAAATAAATAAATAAATATTAAAGGCTTAAATATTTAAGATTTAAATGGTTTCATAGTTTCTAGGATTGGAAGGGACCTGAGCAGATCATCATGTCCAACCCCCTGCAATGGCAGGAAAGACTACTGGGGTCAAACAACCCCAGCAAGGTGTTCGTCTAGCCTCCTCTTAAAGACCCTCAGAGTGGAGCCAGCACCACTTCTCTTAGGCGTTGGTTCCAGATCCTAGCCGCCCTGACAGTGAAGTAGCGCCTCCTGATGTCTAGTCTGAATCTACCCTCTGCCAGCTTGTGACCGTTATTGCTTGTCACTCCTGGGAGTGCTTGGGGGAACAGGGACTCCCCCAATGCCTGCTGGTCCCCTCTGACTAGTTTGTAACAGGCCACTAGATCCCCCTTCAGCCTTCTCTTGTGGAGGCTGAACAGGTTCAGGTCCCGTAGCCTCTCCTCATAGGTCCCGCCCTGCTGTCCCCTGATCATGCAAGTGGCCCTCCTCTGGACCCTCTCCATGCTGTCCACATCCCTCTTGAAGTGCGGCACCCAGAACTGGACACAGTACTCCAGCTGTGGCCTGACCAGTGTCACATAGAGGGGGAGGATCACCTCCTTGGACCTGCTCAAGATGCATCTGTGGATGCATGACAAGGTGCGGTTGGCCTTCCTGACTGCATCTCCACAGTTGGCCCATGTTCATCTTGGCATCAGTGATGACTCCAAGATCCTTTTCTGCCTCTGCACTAACAAGAAGGGAGTTCCCCAGCCTGTAGGTATGCTGCTGGTTCTTCCTCCCCAGGTGCATCACTTTGCACTTGTCAGTGTTGAATCCCATCCTGTTCTCGTCCGCCCACCCCGTAACCTGTCTAGGTCCGATTGCAGCCTATTCCTTCCTTCTA
>NW_017729034.1:33089211-33090014 GCF_001723915.1 Gavialis gangeticus
ATAGTTAGCTTTAATAGCTTAGCTTTAATTTAGCTGTAATTAATAATATATATGTATATAAAGTAAATTAAAGCTTTCCTCTCTGTAAAGAATACAATGAGTTTGTTTCCTATTCTGAGCCTGGTTTCTTCTTTGTGGGGGGACCTATCAGTAGGTGGGTAGAACAGAGCTATAGCATCCTCTGGGGAATAGCACACCCAATACAATCTCCTGGAAATGAGCTGCTCCCGTGGGGTGGGGCCCTCTAACTGACTTATTGACATGAGAGTAGCCCAGCCTGCGACAATAGATGGAGATGGCCATTGTCTGTGGTCAAGAGGCTGCTTGACTTCACAAGTGGCGTTTGTAGATGACACTGTAAAGCAGGTTTAAAGTGGATTAAATACCTTTTGCACCACTTTAATGGCACTGCTGTTTGCACATTCAACTTTGTATTGCACATTAATTCCAGCAGCTGTAGCACATTCAGCAGCGTAAGGTGGCTTAAATGACTTTGGGATGCAGCAAATCACTTTGGGGTGCTACAAAGTAAAACACCTACAAAGAGTTTTAGTTTCCTACCATACAGCCGTAGGGGGAAGCACCGGGCTCCATGTGGCTCAGGGACTGTGCAGGCAGTCTGGCCGCAGCCCAGGAAGGCAGGTTGCACAGATGGAAAAAGAAAAAAGTGATGAGCCTGATTTTTTTCCCCCCCCTGGAGCCTGCCTGAGCTGCGCGGGGGGCCCAGTGTTTCCCTCTGCAGCTTCAGTGCCCACCAGAACCACCCGAGTCAGGTGCCTGCAGGTTCATACCACCGGGGGGGG
>NW_017729034.1:33090107-33093594 GCF_001723915.1 Gavialis gangeticus
GGGGGGGGCTGCCACTGCCACGGAGGGAAGCACCAGCCCCCCCTGCAGCTCAGGGACTGCTCTGCCCACCAGCAGCTTGCTCTTCCTCCCCACTGCTGGAGAGGCAGGTAAGGATTGGGCTCTGACAAGGGTGTACACAACACGGGGGTTTATTTTGCCCTAAATTGAAGCATTGTTTTTTTAAAAAACCACCACTTCAGTTTAGGGGGAAGTAAACCCCCATGTCATGCACAAATGGCCAAGGGTAGCAATTACTAAGTTGATTGCTCACTAATTGCTCCTACATGCTTCCCTTCCAGTTTCAATCCATTTGCTTGTGAAGCTTAAAGGCTGTGTGGGCGTTCCTATTTTAGCTATATCAGCTTGTATTTCTAGTTATCATAAGAGAAAAATTATCGTGGGGTAAGATTAACAGGGCATAGCACATAGGACCATAAAATCTGAGCCACCTCCCCACTGTTACTCAGAAGCTTATTTTGAGGCTTATCTACAAAATGCTTTGAAATCCCTTGTATTTTGCACTTCTGGAGTCCACGTCACTGCATTCCTTTGTTCATTGAATCAGACTAGAAAACAATAGAGATGAATTACACAGGCAGTCTGTATACTTTTCTTCCTTTCAAAATATTAATTCCTCATACTGCACACTACACTGGACAAATATTAAGACAAAATTCCTTCATTAGGAGTGCTAATGCTTCCAGCAACCTACATCATTTTTACCCCTCAACCCCCCCCCCCAACAGTCTTTTGCTACAACGTAAAGGGAGCTCATATTATGATTGTTTCTTTACAGCGCTAAAAGCGTTTGCTTTTCTTACCTTAACACTTCCTTCACTGCATTTAACAGAATCTGACTTTTTATTGAGTATGATGAATGGAAGTTTTGCCCATCCCATTGCTGAGACCATGACAGTCTTGAATTGTATCTGTACCCATACTTGAATTTGCAGTTTGGCACAGTGTTGGTAGCAACAGAACCATCTTTATTTGGAGGATGCGAGTTTGCAGAACTTGCCATGATTCCTGGCAGAGAACTAGCAGTTTCAATACATGTCACACTCCAGTTTAACCTTGGCCTTTAAGCATACCAACCCCACCCCAATGGTGATTGCTTGGAGGATGAGAGGGAAACCTCCTAGAGCAAGGCATTGCCCGTCCCACTATTGTGTATGTCCAGTGGCTGCTTTCAGTGTTGGCAAATCCTGAGGTGGTAGCTGAGTAGTTCATACTAACAGCAACAGAGCTAGTGGACAGGACACTGCTGTGCCCAGTATCAAGCTAATTTCACATCAAGCCATGGATACCTCAGATACCAACGCAGAAAAAGAGGAACCGATCGTGGCTTTGATTTAGTTGGAGGAGAGGGAGAGGGAGTTGACGAGGCAGAGCTGGACTGACTGGAGCTACTGAACTCTTGGGCTCTGGTATTGTTAAGTTTAGGAGCCACCAACATTTTTTTGGCCAGTTACTCCACACTATTAAAATTGGCAGGCATACACCCCCCAATGCCACAGCTGCAGGCCACCCCTCAAATTTCCCATCACATGCCATGGTTTCAGGCAGAGGACTGGGGATTTCATCACACATGTCCCCTTATTCCTATTCAGCATGTCCTTGCTTGTGCGTCTGAGGAGCCCTACTGGGCACAGCATCACAGCATGAGCTTATGTTCATGGATTATCTGTGAGAAGCTGCCACGCCACAGCCTTCCTAGCCCAGAATGCCGTCCGCCTGCACGTATAGCTGGCACTGTTCACGCCTTGTGCTGTGCCATGCTGAAATGCATGTTGTGTTTGACTGTGCCCAGCTTTGCCAAGTGACCCAGATCAGTCTGGACCAGTGGCTCCCCCCTTGCCCCTCCAAAGACATACACCTTGCTATATAGATCTCTAACACTCAGACCCATGTGTTTACACTGAGGCACTGGAATTGAAAATCATCCTCAGTTTTAAGAAGTGTCTTCCTCTGAGCCCCTGAGGACACTGTATGAAGTGAAGGCCTTGTAGTTCTGCCATCATTTGACTTACTCACACTGTTCAAATCAAAGTTAACGGAAGCAACTGTGTTTCCTAGAAACATGCACATGCATATACACACATGCACACAAACGCACACCCCACAAGCTCCTGGGCTCTATTACCATCTCTGCCACAGCCTCAAGGTGTGACCACCGGCAAGTCTCTTCCCTGGGATACACCAGCTCATGAAACATAAATTTCTCAATAGATAGATCCTGTATCTCAGAAGTATCACATAGCAGAGGAAAGCCTGGAGGTCACAATCCATGGCGCTAGGCATTATACTTGTACTTTCAGAGACACTTCCTGCTCTCCTGAGCATTTGGTATAGGCCTTTAATAATCCTCAGATGAAGAATGATATAGAAGGGCAGAGCCAAGGGTAGAGTATAGACCATTAGGTTAGCAGAGTAGCAGGCCATTAGAGCTTTTGGCATAGTCATGGGCAGGAATGGATTCAGTTCACAAAGCAGCATCAAATATCTCATTCTTTTACAATACTTTCCAACTCTGTGCTTAATAGAATGGGAGAAGGTCTCCCCGTCTGGTGCTAACTCAAGGCACCGAGAGGAAAAGGACTTTCCCAGCATATCCGGGTCAAGATGCAAGCAAATAGAGCCAGCAGATCCCAATCCACATGGTTTTAATGGCTATACCAGACTCCTCCATCTCCTTCAGGGGATTGAAAAGACACCAACTTTTACTACATTGTCATTTAATTTCAAATAGACTGATTAGTCGCCCACACCCACACTCGATCCCTGTTTTCTCACAGCCTGGCCTAGACAGAGACAGCCCTTGGTCAACAGTCCTAACTCCTGCTTTGTACTGCACCTCAGAACAAGTGTATGTCTCTCTCACACTTAGAGCAGTGGTTTTCAACCTTTCCTCATTTGTGGACCCCTAAAAAATGTTGAATGGAGGGTGCAGACCCCTTTGAATTGTAAGTTTGGGTATTCACATACTTTTGATCAATTATAGTCATTTTTTGCAGACCTCTTAGACAGTCTGAGGACCCCCTGGGTCCACAGACTACAAGTTGGAAGCTGGTGTCTTAGCGCAACACTCCTTCCTTTTTTTCCTTGCCTGTCCTTCCTGAACAAGTTGCGCCTATTTATGACAATATTTCAGTATGAATTATCCCACCAAGTCTCAGTTTTCTCAGTTACATCATACTTGTGTGATTGTACTAGGACTTCCCAATCTTAGGGATCTCTGTAAATTGCACCAAAATTGCCCCTTGCAGGGGGTTCTTTAACGTTTTTAATATAATCTTAGATATTAAGCTAATTTAATTAATTAAACACTCTAAACACAGTTAAGGCCTCTTAATTGGCTTTTGTCCATGTAACCTGGCTCTTTACTTACTTCTGGGTTTATGTTTCTATTTCCCATTGAACATAGGCAGAGGGAGAAAATATTATTTGGGGCGGGAGGCTGAGTGCGTGTGTGTGTATGTGTGCGCAC
>NW_017729034.1:33098594-33100774 GCF_001723915.1 Gavialis gangeticus
CCCCCCCCCCCCCCAGCACATCATTCTGTCGTGGGGAAGGGGCATGGGGTGGCAGATTGAGGGCACAACCCCCAGCGGCAGCCTGCCTCCACCCTAAACACAGATCCAGGGGGCATGTGCCCACTGTGCCTTCACCAGTGTGAGCACAGTGGCAGGAGCGCCCCCCCACCCCACCCATGGACGAGCCACCTAGGCTCTGAGCATCCCACGACCTGCCCCAGCCCCAGGGCCTCCCCCTGCTATGCCCCACTCCCTCCCTCACTGTGGGGGCCTCAATCTACACCCCCCATGGCCCTTCCCCACAGCTGCCTTACCTGCTAGGCATTGCTTCACATGCTGCTGGGCTGCTGTAGGCTGTGTCTGTGTCTGTGTGTGCCCCTCTCCCCCACCACAGCTGCCTGGAGCCCACACCCAGGCTGCCCTACATTTTGGGGGCTAAGCCCCATTAGCCCCAGCCTTCTGCTGCCTATGCCATTGAACCTAATTTAAACAACTGCTTACTAGGTTAGTAAGCCTATATGCAAAGATGTTCTTGTTCTTCTTCATCAGGTGGATCTTATCTCTTCCCAGTACTTTGGGGTGGATTAAGATTCATTGGAGCCCTGGGCCCAACCCCCCATGCCCCCCAGCCCGCACCCTGCCCCATAGCCATGGGCTCCGTCCCTGGCTGGCACAGTGGGAGTAGTGGCTGGAGTAGGTTGTGCTGCCCCCCAGGCCCGGGGCAGAAGCCACAGCTACCCCTGCCTGCAGGTCCATGCTGGATCCGGCACCTGGGGTGTGGAGCCACTGCCCACTGGGTGTGCTCAGCAGGGACTGAGCTCCAGGGGTGGCCCCTAGCCCTACTGTGGCTCAGTCTGGCTGCAGTGATACCTGACAAATGGTGCTTGGCAGCCACAGGCCAGAGCATTGCACATGCCCGGCCCCACCACCAGTTTCTTCCACACCAAAGCAGGGACCCCCGGGCCCAGGCCCAGCTGGGCCATGCATTAATCCACCCCTGCCAGTACTCCTTTTTGGACCACGACCTTAAGGTCAAAGAAGCCAAAGCCCTGCTGGTGATACCATTAATTCAGCCACACATTGATCACCAAGATATACCTACCCCTGCCTGCGCCTTCCCCATTGACTGGAAGGATTAAAGAGAACATAAATTGAGCCTAAGCCCAAGCCTCTGTCCCCTTCACCCTTGCATCTAGAGTCCTATAGTAACTTTTGATCTCCATTGGGGTCACCCCAGGCAATATCATTAGTGGAGGAGAACTGGTGTACTAATCAGAGGGCTGGATGAGTCTTGGCAATCCTTCCATAACATCTCAGATGTTAGGCAAAAAGCAGGGCAGGGTGGTTAACTTTATAGACTAACACATTCAGAGAGGCAGGAATTTTTTGCAGGTTGTAGATTAAAACAAGATTGCCAACTGTTTGGGCAATCTGTAAAAATTCAGGTTAAAGATGGCTGTCCATAAATAAATTTCAGCCATTTGTAGAAATAATCAATCTCCAGCTGCATTGTAAATCTCCCACTCAAAAAGAAGCTGGGCTGCAAGAATTTGAAGCTGAGCAGCCAGAGCAGAGCAGCACCACTGTCTGAGCAGGCAAGCAGCACCCTGCAGGAAGCCTTCTCTCAGTGCTTGTAGACCCTTCTCTCTCTAGCCATTTGTTGCTACTGCTTCTTATCCTGTAAAACTGCTGGGCTGCAGACAGGCTTTTTGGGAGCCCATGCTGGAACAGTAGGAGTGGGATCAGTGGGGTGAAATAGGGGGCAGCATGGTACAGGGTGCACTCATGGCATCATGGTGAGAGGCAAGTAGGGGGCATTTGTGTTATGGGAAAGAGGGTATAAAACCATTGCTGCAGTTACACAGGGCTGCCAACCCAAGAAGTTTTATTTTTACTGACAGTGTCAGTAAAAAAATTTTGTCGGTAAAAAGTTTGCAGTTTGTCAGTAAAAAAATTTGGGGGTTGACAATCCCGATATAAAAACAGCTATGGAAGGACAATATGATAAGCAGTACTATATAGAATATGTGATCACTGGTTATAGACTTTTTGGTAGTATTTTCCATTAAAAGTTATTTATAACAGATGAACAACAGAAATCCTTACAAACCAAATATCTGGGCTTTCAGCCACTAGCAACTGAAACTTGGTGGGATTCATCCCATGACTGGGCAGTTAGC
>NW_017729034.1:33100785-33101011 GCF_001723915.1 Gavialis gangeticus
TGGAAAACTCCCTTCTTGAGAGCACGGAGGCAGAAAGGGCTGACAATGTGAGGTCACAATTGGCAGGGCTAACTGAACCTTGTCGTGCATCCACAGGTGTATTTCAAGCAGGGCCAAGGAGGTGATCCTCCCCCTCTATGCAACACTGGTCAGGCCACAGCTGGAGTGCTGTGTCCAGTTCTGTGTGCCCCACTTCAGGAGGGATGTGGACAACATTGAGAGGGTC
>NW_017729034.1:33106011-33114774 GCF_001723915.1 Gavialis gangeticus
AAGAGAAGGGTGAAGGGGGACCTGGTGACCATCTATAACCTCACTAGGGGGGACCAGAAGGTTTTGGGAGAGACCTTGTTTCCCCTAGCGCCCCCTGGCATAACAAGGAATAACAGCCATAAGTTATTGGAGAGTAGGTTTAGATTAGACATCCATAAGAACTACTTCACAGTTAGGGTGGCTAGGATCTGGAACCAACTTCCAAGGGAAGTGGTGCTGGCTCCTACCCTGGGGGTCTTTAAGAGGAGGCTTGATGCCTACCTGTCTGGAATCATTTGAGCCCAGTTTTTTCTCCTGCCCAGGCAGGGGGTCGGACTTGAAGATCTGCAAGGTCCCTTCTGACCCCACTTCTATGATTCTATGAACTGGCAATTTATAACAGGCAACATAGCAGATACGAATCTTGAGAGACAATTGCAGAAGCATAGGGAAATGTGTTCTATGTATAAGGGAGAGCATGGAAAAAAGTGTGCCTCTGGAGAAATGGATAAATAGTCAGTGGAGGCTAGTATCATAGGCACAGTGTGGGGGAAGGAAGTAAAAATTACAAGTATAGGTAAAGAAGTTGGAAAGAGTTGAATTGAATGGACATCTAAGGGAAAGGACTACAAACTTGTATTTGTTGTAGTGAAGGAGAGGAAGATAGTGAAGAATGGAGGAAACTGACAGTGTAGCCTTTGTAAAAGTGCTATATGACTGGCCATAAGAAACTAAATAGCATCAGGAAGGGCAGAAGTACAAACACTGCAGTAACATCTCCTGTCTAGGCAAGAGTCCAGACAAAAGTTTCAGTGGTGTGAGTCATGGAAAGGTCAAATCTTGAAAATGTCATAAGAAAGAAACTGGAAAATTTGGATTTCCTTGGCTATGCAGGGTTAATGAAGTTTAGTCCAAGACAGTACCCAAGTTATCTGACTGAGCGCAACTAGGGTGGTGGCAGAGAATGGAGGGAAAATGGAAGCAAGATGAGCTTGGCTTTGACTGTGTTAGTTTCAAATTGAGGGCAAGATATCAAAGATGAGTTGTCAAGCTGAGATGTGAAACTAAATGGAGCTCCCATCAGGAGCACTGGTAGACATGTAAGAATAGTTTATGATATTATGTTAGCAGGTATTGATGTAGTGATGAAGTGATGGGTCCAGATGAAATTGTATCACAAGGAGAAAGGTTCCCTGTGGGACCAAATCCAACCAAATAAAGGAGAACAGTAGGGTCCACAGGAAAAAGATACTGATGAAACCTCTAGTGATGGAGGAAGAGAACAAGGTGAGGAAAGATTGATAAAAGTCAAGGGAGAAATGCTTTTTAAAAGGAGGATGGGATTGAAGGATAATGAAAGGATCAAGGATTTTGCGGATAGAGTAGAGACTCTGCAATTTGGACAACATGCAGTAACTGGAGACCTTAATAAGACTGGATTAAATGAAATGGTGGAGACAGGAACCAGACAGAGCTCAAGAGGAGAATTGGAGTGGGAGAGCAGATGCCGCTGGTTCATTCAATGAACTAAGAGGTGATGGAGAGCAGGAGATAGATGGAACAGTAGTCGGGAACATCGGTGACACCTAGGGGGTGCGTATGCAGCCCTAGTGTGGTGGTACTCCCCTTGTGAAAAGGCACCGCCGACACTGTTGGCAGTGCCTGTGAGCGGTCACCACCCACCACCACCCCCCTCACTGCCAACACGCCTGGCGGAATCTGCGGGCAGTCCAAGATTGCCACTGGCCATCGCCGCCACTGCCGGTGGTGTTTCTCCCTTGCTGCCGACAGCGCTGTGGTTGCCTGCAGCAGCTCCCCACTTGCCTCCACCGCTGTCCCGCTGCCGACAGCGCTGCCACTGCTGCCTGCAGGAGCTCATCTTGCCCCCCCAGCCTTCAGGGGTGTCATTTATGGCTGGGAAAGAAGGTAGTATCAAGAGTGAGTTATTTATGATGGGGGACACAAATGAAAAACAAACAAGGAGAGTTGGTAAAAGAATGAAAAAGGAAAAGGAAGGAGATACAGGATGTGGCTGTCAAAGTGAGAGGGAGTGTGCCTGGAGGAGAGGGGTTGAATCTATCTGTACACTGATACTGAGAAAGGCAAGTAGTGGTGTCTCATGGGAGTTTTTCAGTCTTCTTTTTGATATAGTTGGCCTGTATAGAGAATAGGGAAGATTAAGGAAGTCTCAAGGGTTTAAGGATGAGTCAAAGGCAGCAAGGAAATGACTGAGATTGTCAGCCTAGGAGTTATTGATTTGGAGAACTAAAGCTAAATGATTAGGAAAAAAGCAAAACCAGAGGTGACAAGACTTACAGTGGAAGATGATGTAGCCAGAGGTACTCAGCAGCATGGAAACAAGAGAGGAGGAAGTGGATGATAGGGGTGAGTCAGACCTGAGGATTGGTGGCGTGACATTATCCTAGGGTAATCATATATTCATACTCTCTGCCTGTCTTAACTATAGCAGAAAAGAAATTGGATGACATTATTTGAAGAAAAGTATGTGAGCATGCAAGTAAAGAGTTCTGTGATACACACCCCTCATATCCACCAGTATCTTTTGATCCCAACCTCTTTGTTTTTAAATAAACTGCTTCTGTGGAATGCAGTCATATTTCCCAACCAAGTTAAATTCAGTTGTCTTCTTGCACAGATTTATGTGCGTTTCTCTAATGAGCTCCTACTGTCTAGGTTGAATGCGATATAGCCCTCTTTGTGAGGGCAAATTGTCCCAATGCACAATAGGTGATGTTCTCAGCCAACTCGAGTAAAACATCAGTGTGTTGTCATCGGTGACTAAGTACAGTGAGTCAGTGGTTAGGACACTCCTACAGTGAGGTGTTCCCATCACTGGATTTCAATTACAGAGAAAAGAAAAATTATTTTGTAGCAGATACTACATGCAATGATTTGACAAACTGGTTACCATTCCCCAGCTGACTGCAGTGCATCTAACAGAAAATGACAGAAGCAGGGTAAAACAAAAAAAAAAAGTGCTGGGAGTTAAAAAAAGAAACCTTATTAGTTCCAGCTTGTAATATGCTGAGGGAATTAGAGAGATATTTCATACGACCATGGTTGCCTGCTTTAGAGTGATTTGGTAGCTTTAACGCTGCTCGAGATGACGACAGTGGCTCTCCATATGAATTTAAGAAGTACACTGCTTATTATCATACGAAATGTTAGCATTCAGTTTTCCAAAGACAAAAAGTAGAAGAAGTGACACAGGGTTTTACAGCTGCAGACTGTTCATAAGATGAACTCCATTAAGGAATAAGCAAGTGCAAGTAGGTTTTCCCTTTCATTAGTGTTGGTCCTGTGTCATTATCATTTACACATTATTAAACTGACTTTGTTCAAATGAAGCACATCTTTTGGAGATCTGAATTCCTTTTAACAGCATCTCTTCAAGAGTGGCTGGGAAGGCAGAAGCAGGAGCTGCAGTTCAGAACGAGCAGATTTATTAAGAGTGCCATTACAGGTCAAGCAAAGAGACGTGGATAGGATATTACCACAGGGATTCAAGAGAATCAGATCTCAAAACAAAGCATATATGTCATCTATTATATATCCCAAGTGGCCTTGGAAAAAGGTATTAGTTGAAGAAAAGAACTGTTTCTTAAAATATAGGACAAGTGCTTTTAACAAAAAGCAAAGTAATGGGAGAACGGCTTGATCCCTCGCAAGAGCAGCGAGGAGAAGACGGCACCAGTTCTCTTTCACTTGACGGACCAGTCAGAGCGCTGGGAGCTGACCTTTTTGGAAGATGTGCCACAAATAAGCCCCGCACCCTCCCAAAGTGCCACCCCGATCTCCTTCCCCTGCCCAATCTGCTGCTCTGCTTTCTGCTCCCTGCTCAATCTGCAACTGCCCTGCCTGTCCCCTCCCCCATCTGTCCTGCAACACACAGAGGCCGTTCATGCCACTTGTGGCACCTCCGCTGCAGGTTGGCCAGAGGTAGGGTATGCCGCCTGGATAGGGGGACTTGAGTTCAAGTCTCTCCTTTGCCTGAGCAAACGTGAATCCTCACCTCTCAAGCGTGGCCTACGCTCTAGGCTGTAGGGTATTCTTGTCAGGTTGCTTTTCATCTTCCCTTTTAGAATGGTTCCACCTCTTATAAAACAAGTGCCCACCATCGCAGCACTGAAACCTAGGTGTCTCATCTCCCAGGTAAGGGCTCTAACAGCCAGACTACAGTCATTCTTATGTTCATGCTCTCTGTCTCTCTCCTTGCCCCCTCCCTGGCTCAATTAATATGAAGTATTTTATATTAAATGGAACAACTACATCAGGAGAAACTGAAAAAGCCCCACCTCAGAATACCTTATAGCCCAGGGATTATAGTTCTTCTTTCAGCATTGGGGATTTAACGCCCCGCTCCAAATCTTGCAGTATGTGAATTTGACTAGCTAGTCAACGGGCTTGTTCCAAGAGTTATAGTAGCATTAATTTGAAGCTTTCTGAGTATTGGATAGATTATCTGCTTGGCTTTCCTCTCCTTTCAGAACTCAGGTAGTACAAAAGAAGACAAGAGTGCCTGCCTGGGCTGGGCTACAGTCACAGCCAAAGGAGAAAGAGCATGGCCAGAGCACACTGCACTTCATTTTCTTCTATGACCCATCGAGCTATACTGCCATATTGCACTAGGATTTCAGTAAGTGGTTAATGTTTGGGTAAGTGGATAAAGGTTTTTGCAAATTGCAAGCAGTGCAAAATAATTTAGTTGCATGTGAAAAAACATTATATTCCTGCCACATATTATTACTACTCTATTTCAGCACATCTGCTTACATGACCAAAGCATGCACATAGCCAAATTTAGGAAAAACTGACTAATATGCAATATCTGAGACCCCGTGATATTTTATTGGATTTTATGTCTGCATATACATAATACTGAAATTCCTGCTCTGGGAGTGAGAGAGCAAGAGCGAGACCTTTAAAAGGTGTGCATTTTAATAGTCTTTCACTTTATTTTTATTTCAGTCGTCTGTTGTAGATTTCAGAAAACATTATAAGCAGCTGGAGTTAGGATTTTATTCTAGAAGTGTCTTGGACATCTTATCCTGTTTGTACATCTATACAGTCTCTGAAGGTGTGTGTGTATGTGCATCCCAACTTTACAACATTTGGGTACAGTTAATAAAAAAATAATAACAAACTAGTCTTGCCAGTGGTTGACCTCAATCATGCCCAACCTCAGATAACCTTCAATTGCAAACAATGTGCTGAAAAAGGAAATGTATTAGATCACCTATTTAGCTGTTCTGGCATTGTTCTGTCAAGGCAATTAAATTATTTACATGGAACAATATATTGCGTGTGCTTTTAAACAAAATTAGTTTATTTTGATTAATAGTTTTAGGAGAATAAAAGGGACTGAAAATGACTAACCGTTTAAAATAAAACATGGCCTATATGTTTATATTAGTCTTCCTTATTTTTCCAATTTATTCCATAAATAAACTATTTTATTGTAAATTATGCCAAGAATGTCTCACAGCTGAGACAAGTTTAAAGTATTGTAGCCACAGTTACATTCTTGAGTAGCTACTATCAAAGACAAAAAGAGAGGAGAAAAAAAGGTTAAAGCACTGGATGATCAAGTAGAGACAGAATGTGCCTTATAACTGTAAGAGTTATGATAAGGCAATATAAAATATATTGGATTCACTAATGTTTTCATGGGAAGACAATTAGCAAGTCTTCCTTTCTATTGTACATTCATTATTATACTTGGGACTTTCTGCATTTTCCAAGTCATTGAATGCCTGGTCTATATTCATCCTCTGATGTCATTAAAATAAGAGGACTTTAGGAGTATGGAGTTACATTAAGATTGGTAGGTGAGGTAATGATGTTGAGAAGGAACTTGGAAGAAATTACAAAGAGAATCAGTTGCTTGGGACAGTACTAACACCACAACAGGCTTCAGGCTTGCAAGAATTTGTTTTATTCCACTTTATATGAAGATATTTCCAAGCAAATTTACTACTGCAGCAGCACCGCAAGGGATTTGATACCTGAAGGAATATCACAGCCTTCAGTGGGAAACTGATAAAAGATCTACAGATTGAAGGATAAAAGTTTTTGAAGAACTAATCATTTCTGCTTGCATTCAATCTGGTGGGCACCAAAATATCTGAAAGAAAAATTATTCCAACATATTGATCTAATAGAAAAGGAATTATGGAACAGTTCAATGGGTCCTGAAAGTTATTGCTGTGTAGATATGTAACTAATAGAACATGAAGGTCGGAGTGAGCTTTATTTCCTGCTTTAGTCAGCGTTGTGAATTATTTCCAAATTGTGAATGAAATTATGACTTTTGCACAACAAGATTTCAAGAGCTCTTTTTCTGGTTAATTTGTGATTATTATTATATTCAAAGATAGTTGATTTAAGTCAGGGGAGGGCAAAATATGGCCAAAATATGGGTTGGATCTGGCCCATGGCACGATTCTGTCTGGCCTGTAACAGGTTCCTCAGGCCCCCTGGTCTAGATGCGGGGTGCAGCCCAAGCTGTGGTGCCCGGAGCTGGTTTCACCATCCCCAGGTGTGGAGGTGCTGCCTGATGCAGCCTGCCTTGTCTCCACACATGGCTCTCGGGCATGCTGGGAGCTGTAGTCTGTGGGGCTGGGTGGGGCAGCCTGGTGGTGGACTCTGCTTCCTGGCAGCTCCCACCACTGCCACCAGGGAGCAGGTACATGCCCCACTGCTGCCGGCCCCTAGCCCTGCTGCCTGGGTATCACAGGCCTGTCCTGTGGGGTGGGGCTGGGCAGAGCAGGTGGGTGGGTTCTCCATGGAGACTGGCTTGGGACTGCTGCGCGTAGGGCATGCTTGGCCAGGTGGATGGGATGGGGCTGTGGGTGGGCAGGAAGTGGCATCTGGGAGCAGATCCCTGCCCTATGGTTCCCTGTGGAACCAGAGTCTGTCCCAGGGATGTGAGGGGAGCAGATCATGGTTCTGCCCTGGGCCCCAGTCCTTCACTGTCACTGCTGCACGACCCTGGCCCCGACCCCACCTGCCTGTTCATCCTGCTCCTGGACGCCACTCCCTGCCTGCCCCTCCACACACGACCTGCCCAGATGAGTGTGCCCTGCCTGCAGAAGCCCTGGGCCAGTCTCCATAGAGATCCTGCCCCCTCCATCTCATGTCCCTACTGGTGGGTTTAGTGTGGACAGGCCTGGGGCAAAATAGGATAAATTGGCATCTCCCCAGGTCCCTTCCCCTCCTGCCATGCTGAGGCTGGGTCAGCTCCCTCCTCCCCCACATCCTCTGGCCCTCAAGAACTCACCATAACTCTTTAAGTGCCCCCCCCCGATTAAAGTCAACCATTCACTGTTTTTAATGAAGATATAAATCAGCAAGCATGGGACTTTTGTCTAAATAATTGATGCTATACTTGTTTCACATTTGTACTTTTTAGAGAGCTTCCTAAAGAGAATGATATTCTCACTGTTAGCTATAATCATTAATGCACACCAATTTGCAACCAAAGTAGGCTTGTAAGTTAAATTGGATCTAGCACTATTTTTTTGTTAACTGGAGGGACATAAAATGGACTCTCCTGGTTAGCAAGCATACCAAATCCATTTGTTTGTTTGTTTATTTAAGTGAACATATCAGTCAGTGTGAACTTGGCACCTAACTGGCTTCAATGCTTTTAAGTCTGACTAGGACACCAACCTGTATATTTAATTGCCTGAATGCCTTTGAAAGAACAGTTTGATGTTCTCCCCATTTTTGAATTAGTAGATCTTATAATTTCCTACCTGCTTTTATTTATAGAATAGAAGAGAAAAACAGGGCTTCCTCATTTTTCAGTTCCTAGTTGGTTCTCAACTTTGAATTAATTAGTCCAAATAAAGAAAGTCATTTTAAGCACCTGCTAGCTATACTGAAAATAAAGCAAGAGCATTTTCTTCTCAACAGCCAAACCAAACTTAGGTTTGGAGAAATATGAATAACCATTTGCTTCAGAAGATTCATGGAACAAATTAAATCTGATGAAAAGAAGATAAAGATTGGAGATGAACACTCACCTCCACTTGCTACCAAATCTTCAAGACTTCATCAACCATATGATGACATGTTTAGGTACACTACAGAATAATTGTTTTAATGCTGCTTCATCATATGGGATGAAGTGTCATTCTGAACAGTATTAGCTACAATTAAATGCATATATTGGAGATTGGGACATGGCTGTGCCATTGACTCACTGGAGCTTTGCTACAATGACAAAGGTTACACAAATGGTTACATAGGCTACAGAAAATCTTACCTGCTGGGAAAAAAGTTCAGGCACGTTGAGAGGCATGCTCTAGCACATATGATTGGGCTACCATTTCCAAAGATGGGCATGGAAAAGGAGAGTTTTGTGCTGCTGTGTTTTATGCCTGAAAACACAATCAGCAGTAGAAACATCTTAAATCAGAATGTGAGCAAAAGAAATTCCAAAGCAGCATTTAAAATAATCAAGAAATCAGCTGTGTAAGAGGATAATCTGTGAAGATATACAGTTTGATATTACTGTCCAAAGATTTGTTTTAAACATATTAAATGTATTTACATTAACTGTTGACTTATTCATGTCATGTCTCGCATGTGTATACACAGAAGCAAGGGAATTAGAACTGTGTTATTACTCCATTACAAATTTCTCCGTTCACATTTCATGTGAAAAGCCAGAAACTATCCACCTTTGGACCCTGTAGCAACACAAAGTCTAAGAGCTCCACAAAAGAGTATCAATCATTCCAGAAGTACACAGTTGTC
>NW_017729034.1:33119774-33120139 GCF_001723915.1 Gavialis gangeticus
TGCGTTCACATTTCATGTGAAAAGCCAGAAACTATCCACCTTTGGACCCTGTAGCAACACAAAGTCTAAGAGCTCCACAAAAGAGTATCAATCATTCCAGAAGTACACAGTTGTCAATTGGGAGTCTTAACGCTGTTCTTTCATGCTTCATTTAGATGATATGACTTCTCCTCTGACATTCAGATGGTTGCCCCTTAGGACAGCTCTTTTTTCTCATTTTAGTATTTCTTTTAGGAAAAGCATTTTTTGCTCTTTTCTATTTCTTTGGGCACTGAGCACCAAGTTCCAATTTCAACGGTTTTGTGAATAATGGAAAATTAAATTGCAAAAACTTCCCTGGCTCTGCCCCCCCCCACCACTCTATG
>NW_017729034.1:33120317-33122840 GCF_001723915.1 Gavialis gangeticus
CCCCCCCCCCCCCAATGCTTTTCTTATTACTTACCATAGATGAGCAGATGGAAAGGGTAGAATGTGGTTAAGCATATCAGCATATGGGTCATATGTAGAAGAGATACTTGCTCTGAGCATCTTTATTTCCTATCTCCTTTTGCCCTTATCCTTATGAAGATAACATTTAGAAAATATGATTCAGTTGCTGGTATCTCTCTACTATCACACAGTGCATTTCTGAAGGCTATTGAACCCTCATTTAAGAGCTAAATATAGTGCTTTCCTGTGCTCTCATTTTGTTATTGTGGTATGTCACCCTATTGACTGGTATTTTCGTTCTAAATGCAGTGATTAGGGTAGTTCAAGATATGAAGCTCTATATTTGCCTCCTATAGGAGAAGGTATGAGGAAATGAGCAGCTCACTAACTTTTTTTCACCCTCCTGGGCCATTTAGGATCAACTAAAGGTAGACGCTGGGTACATGTTAGCATTCAGTCCCTTGGTTTAGGAAATCTTGCCCTAGGAAAAGCAAACTGCCTAACATCTACAAGACAGTTTGCAGTGCTGTAGCTATGCCGTGTAGTTAAAAAGCAGCTATAAACAAGACTTACAACTAGCAGAGAATGCTGTGTTTGCCCCAGGGTGAGAAACCAGGGCTTCAAGATACTGCTAAACAGGTGGCCATGCATGGAAATCAAGATCTTCCCTGGTAGCTGCTTCTCTAACCCTCTTTGGGAATGACTTGTACCAATAGCTTCAGAAAATGCACTAAGTGAAAAGGCTGGATCATCTATGAGGGAGTTTGAGGAGAGAATATTTCTCAAAGTTGGAACTGTGCATCTCACTTTTCTTCTTGTTCTCTTGGGCACATCTTAGTACTAAACGATGAGGTAGAAAAGGCAGATACAATAATCATGGCTTAGGAGTGCAACCATATGTGAGATACATAGATTCAGTATCTGTTAATAACAGTCTTAAAAGAAGAGAGCATGTGTCTTAGAGGAGAACCAAGGTTTTAGGACTGACTGACAGTGGTTTCAAGGCTGTGTACATGCACTCCATTTAGCTGTGCATCAAACATGGAAGAAACTTAAAAAAAAAAAGACCCACAAGAACAAAAGTTGAATACTTGAAAAATGCAGCAATTTCTTTCATCCTCAGTAAGCACCAGATAGACGAGCTCAGGGTTTCCATTGCCTGAAATCAGTCCATACTATAGTTTGCACTTTGCTGCAACTGATAACAGCAGTGTAAGGAGCATGAGGGGAAGGCATACTTGTAAATGCAGACTGGTGAGATGGGAATTAATATGCATAATTAAGTCAGTCTGAACTCAAGTAGAAGGCAGCATAGATTTTCACCTTCTAGGCTAACCATAGATAGATATATATAGCACAAGCTTTTGTGGACTGAAGCTAACTTCATCAGATGCGGTGAAAGGATGTGCTTTTCACACCATCTAATGAAGTGAACTTTAACCCACCTAAACTTGTGCTATGTATCTACTTTGGTTAGTCTATAACAGGGGTTGGCTACCCCTGACACGTGTGCTGAGCATGGCACAAGGCCATCTTGCTTGGCACGCCATGGCTAGCCCTGGCTCTGGGGAGCTGCTGCCAGTGACAGAGCCCGGGCTGCTCCCAGCAGGGCTTCCAGCATCCCAGCTGCCTGCTGGGTGCAGCCCAGGATCCCGGCTGGCAGCAGCTGCCCAGAGCCGGGGCCGGCTTCAGCCAGAAGGCTGCAAACAGCTGTGCCTGGGCTCCAGCATCAGCTCTGCACCAGCGTGTGCAACCGGACATTGGAGCAGGCTGTGGGGGAGGGGCCTGGGGCAGCGCAGCCCTAGTCTCTCCCCCACTGCCAGCACTGAGATGATGGTGGGGCTCTAGAGCCCCATGCACCTGTTTGTAGCCAACCTGGGCTCTGGACAGCTGCAGCAAGCAGGCTGCAAACAGCTGTGCAGGGCTCCACAGCTCCAGCATCAGCTCCATGCTGGTGGTGGCTGCATGGGTACCTTGGGGTGGGCTGCGCTGCCCCACTGTCCACTCTGATGTGTGGGTGCACACACCGGTGTGGGGCTGATGCCGGAGCCTGGCGCAGCTGTTTGGAGCCTCCCGGCTGAAGCCGGCCCTGGCTCTGGGGAGCTGCTGCCAGCCAGGAGCCTGGGCTGCTCTCAGCAGGCAGCTGGGATGCTGCAAGCCCTGCTGGGAGCAGCCTGGGCTCCGGCAGCTACCCAGAGCTGAGGTAGATGCTGACAGCCACAGAGCCTAGGCTGGGAGGCAGGGGCTTTGGGTGGGGGGGGGGGCAAGGGGCACAAGCAGGGCATCCTGCCATGTACCCCTTAACCTCATTTTGTTTTTCTGGCATGCCGGCACTCCGGCACCTTCCAAAGTAGATACTGTGGTTTTTTCGGCACTCCGGCCAAAAAACGTGGCCTACCCCTGTTTCAACCTTTGCAAAATAAATGGACAAAGTGTTTTCTTTTAAAAAACTGGGTGATTTCAGCAGCAGCAAAAACTATAACTGAACTATGAATCCTTGAT
>NW_017729034.1:33127840-33130247 GCF_001723915.1 Gavialis gangeticus
AAGCAGGCATTGTGATGTTTTTCAGGACTCTGGCCAAAAAATGTCACCTACCCCCGCTCTATAAGGCGGTAATCTACCCTGCCTTCTAGATGCGAATAATTGGGATTTTATTACATGTAGCCCTACAAAAATGCACTGGGTGTGTTTTAATGTGTGAACTAGGCAAATCAAGAAATTCCTTTTTTCTGTAGGGTTCAGTTTGCTTTACTTGTCTAATTTTAATCAATATCTATCTGTTTGCTTTGGTGCGGCTGCCTCTCCCTGACCTATGCTACAGAATGGTTTAATAGAACTGAACAACAGAGAAGCATGTACAGATGTGGGATCAGGCAGCAAAGGTGGAGAGTTCACAGCTGTACAGCATGTAACTGGATGACTGCAGCAAGTGGTTTGAAGCCACCACCAGAGTTAGTTGGAGATGTGAAAGGCAGTAATAAGGATCAATAAAGTATCTATTGGCCTGTAGACATGGCAAGAGGTGGTAAGAGAAGGGTCTGAAATCAGGAGGCATTTTGGAAGAATGCTGCTGTATAGTGTTGTGGGGAGTCAGCAACAGTACTCTGGGGCCATCAGCTCTGTGCATCAGTGCTGCTACTCAGTCACATTCCCAGCGACTTTGGTGAGGGCCTGAGAATCGACCGAATAAAGATTTGTGTTTGTATTTAGTTTATTGCTAGAGTAAGTTTTATGGATGAATCTATTCATTTACCTTTATAAATAACCATTTAAGCATGGTTTTGCCATTACTCTCAAAACTAATGAATGCCTGGCTCTTACTGCAATTATTTTAGGCCCTGGGGAATGGGGTCGCAAATGTATTTAATATAATTTATGACAAAGACATAATGTAAAAATCAAGAGACTGTCTGTTTCAATTTTCTTTCATTCTAAAAGCTTAAATCAGGGTTTGGGGTTTTTTTAAAAGAAAAAAACAAAGAGGATCAAAGGGTTTTAGAAAAAAAAGTAGGTAAGAGATGAAGATCCAGAAAAATTCAATTCCAAATAAATTATTATTAAAAAGTAGTTGCAGCCTCCTGGGCATGTCTATTACTGGAAGCACTGACATCACTACAAAAGGAGACCTAGGAGTATTGTTAATGAGAAATCCCACATAATATTTCACAAGTGCTAAGCAGTCCTCTCCTACAGGAAAACCAAAGGAGAAAGCAAGGTAGATGTGCACCTTACAGACTAACTGAAGTAGATAGGTAGATATAGCACAAGCTTTTCTGGGTTGAAGTTCACTTAATCAGATACTGTGAAAGGATATGCCCAAAACTGTGTATAAGGAGATACATTTAAATACAAAAGCCAAATGGAGGGATAGGGGAAGATAGTGGTCAGTGCTGGGAGACATACAAGCAATAAGCCCATAGACACAAGGAGTCACTCAAGGGCCCATTAAGCAAAGCAGAAGCAGGTGTGCAGGGTCAGAGTTGCTACACATGCATCCAGCAGCACGGAGGAAGCTGGAGAAGGTTACGCATTGGCTTCAGTACTGCAGTTGACTCAAAGCACTCAGCACACTTTCAACAGCCCCCCCTCAGGACACGCATCTTTTGCCCCAACTCTAGTTGGGGGAATTTGATGACAAAATTGGCCAGAGTATACTTAAGTCTCACTTTCAAAAATGACTTGGTGATGCAAGGTGAGCTGATTTCTCCTCTGCTTTTGCTGTTCTGCAGTGACCACTTGTATTCACACTATTATCATCATCCTACAGTAAATGAAAGCCACAGCTTAGCCACCAATGAAATAGGGATAACCTACCACAGACTAAACTTTCTTCTTTTACATAGACTCCAACAGCTACTGTGGTACAACATATGAGGTAAAAAGCCCTGCCTTCTTTTCCCTTCTGATAACTTGTTAGTGCATCCTTGACCTGTCACTAAAGCCAATGACACTTAAGGAGTTTAAGTCACTTGTTTCTGAGAATTTCTCTCTACCAAACACATGACAACCAAATCGCAGAATCACAGAAAAGGAGGTCTGGGAGGGACCTCAGGAGGTGATCTAGTCCAACCACTGCTCAAGGCAGGATCATCTCCACCTAAACCATCCTGGACGAATGTTTGTCTTAACATCCCTCTTGCACAAGTACTAGGCACAACACCTGCAACATCAAAAACACCTTAAGTTGCCATAAGTAAAGCAGGGGGATGAAGGCACTGTCAATGTCTTGCCACTGCAAGGACAGGAAGTAATTTGTTAAAATACTCTTGAGAAATCCAGGGTAGGAAGGAGGACCATCCCACCCTACTACAGAAAGAGGCAACTCCTCCGCCTCCCTGGTCAATCTGGTTGTGGGGTAAAATTCCTTTCTGATCCCGAGGCAGACAAGGTTCTTTGGGTGAACCTGATATCTTTCATTGGACCAACTTAAATAGTCAAAAAAAATTTCCAA
>NW_017729034.1:33130265-33147054 GCF_001723915.1 Gavialis gangeticus
TCAGCTAGCAGGAGGGTGAGTTCCTCCTGCTTGTTTCCCCATACTTAGACCAACACAGCTACAACCTACATTTCTGATCCCAAATGTGACAATCAGTCTGACACTGAGTGGAGAAGCAAGACCCTCTATCTAGGGACCTCTAGGTTTTTAAATCCCAGAAAGAGAATTGGTCAAAATCCCCAGCCTTGGCTGCAGCCAATACCCAGTGTTTAAAGCAAAAACCAAACCAAACCCTCTGACACCTGTAAGAAATGGAGGGGATAAAATCCCTTCCTGGTCCCATGTGTGGCAACCAGAAAAGCCCAGACGCATGGGATAACCAGACCCCCTCCAACCTGAGAACCACAAACATAAATCCATGCATCATACACCCCAACTGGAAAGTCAGAACTCCCTTTTTCATTATCTTATCCCTTCCAGATACTTATCCCCACTGACCACGCTCTCCCCGTTTGACCATGGACCCCCTAAAAAAGCCTACTACTTGCAGCCCAGCAGTATTACAGGACAGGAAGCAGCATCATCAAATGGCTAGAGAGGGAGGGGTCTAACAAAGTACTGAAAGATTCTTGCAGGGTGCTTTTTCCACTCAGACAACAGATGACCCTCCCGGCTCCTTCAGTCCTTCCATCAAGCTCTGGCTGTCCAGCTTCTTTCTGAGGGAGCTTCACAAAGCAGTTGGCATTGGATTGTTTTTGTGGCTCAAATATATTTATGGACTTTACAGACAGACATTTTTTGCCTAAATTTTTTACTGTAAATTTATGGCCTGTTGACAACTCTGCATGGGGGCCTTTTGGATTTCCAACTTTTCTGCTTCACAGCCCATTCTAGGCTTTCAAATCCTCTCTGCCCAATGCTTATCCAGCTGCCTAGGCAGCCTGCTCCACTGCCTCACTGCTCCAACACTGAAGTTTTTCCTGCCATCCAACATAAACCAACTCTGTTGCAACTTCAAGCCTTTGCTATGCATTCTGCTGTCTTCATTATGGTAGCCCTTTAGATATCTGAAATGAACTTGGAGGAAGTGGTACTCCCCTTCACACATCCCTGGGACATCTTTTTAGGGCCTTCTTTGCTTTGGTCCCAAACATGGCTAATCAGTCAACCAGTCATAGACAAAACTAATAGATTATGCTTGATGGCTGATGTCAAGCCATCAGGTGAGGAATCCATCTTTACTGGGCATTTAACTAAACCACCTCAAAAATACAAAGACAGCAGTTTCACCATCTGAGTACAGAAGTAGTAGTGGGATTTAACTGCAGATATTTGAGGACGACTCTGAGGTTACCTATCACTACTGCATCATAAAAAAATGTATGTGGGAGTAAGTAAAATAGCGTTAACGTAAAAAGGACTTTGCCCAGACAAGTGGGAGAAGTTCCAGTTTTCCAAGAGCCAAAGTTTGCTCCTGCTGAAACAGAGAGAAAAACAGATGACATGAATTTGGGAGTTGCAGCCTGCAGAGATGACAGGTCATGTTACACACTGCACTCTCCAGGTCAAGACTGAGCACAGTATGTTGGGATTTTTACATGTTTATATATAAAGGTGTAAGGTATTAAAACAAGGGTATCTGAGAATTGCATGACTGAGCTCCAATAAGCTGCCTTTAGTCTTTTACACTTTGAGATCCCTGCTCTGGAGTGAGGAAAGAGTGCAACAAACTGCTAGTGTCAGAGACATTTTGGGATGGTTTGTTTTAGTAGGCACGTATTGTTGCAACTTGCTGTCTTTTGGAAAGCTCAGATCAGAACATCTGCATATTTCACCTAATGCTGGTGACATTCATGAAGAAACAAAGCAGGAAAGTGGAGCACATTTTGTCAAAGACAAATCACCAGCCCATTTCAAACACCGATATATTTCTGCTGTGACATTTCATCTCCCTAGCCATATTTGGTGGGAAAGAAATAATAAATTAGAAACATTTATCTGAAACAGCTTCACTGTCTTATGTTTGTTCTTGGTGCTAAAATATGGAGAAATCTGTCTCTCATTTTTGTGGAAAAATGTTTCTGATTTATGATTTCTATTTCCAAAAAAAGCAGCTAACATCCTGAGGAGATGAAGTGTTAGCCCCGGGAAACAGTTTTGTGGCAATGACTGGCTGCTGGAAAAACAAAGCTCCCAACAGAAGGAAACTTTTGAAAAACACAGGGGAAAAAAAAGGTACAGGGAAAAAAAATGCAGCCACAAATGAAAAATTATACCTAATATAAATAGGAACCAATTCCAAATGCAGAAAAGTGGTAACGTAAAAACTTTTCAGAAGGGGTTAAAATCTCCAAACAAAATAATAGAAAATAGTGATCAAACAAAAGGAAATACTGATTAGAGGCTATAACATAAACCTATAGAATTAAGTGTTGCAGGACTCTGTCAACATCATGCTACTACTGATTTAAATATATGTTAAATAGCTTAATAAATATTTTTAGATTTACAGGCTAAGCTAGTAATATACAGTTAATCATGCCTC
The DNA here is from genome assembly GCF_001723915.1 of Gavialis gangeticus. NCBI lineage: Eukaryota > Metazoa > Chordata > Crocodylia > Gavialidae > Gavialis > Gavialis gangeticus. The sequence goes on from NW_017729034.1 coordinate 33,132,751, forward strand.
CTACTTCTCAGCAGAAATGGATCTTACACTGATTGAGAAAAAATTTTTTCTAGGCCTATGTACTATATTGTGCACTTAAAATTTGTATTTTTTTTCCTTCACATGAATCCTGCTAAAGACAAGTTACTTAATAGACTGCATGGAGAGAAAGTAGAGGCCCCCCACCTATACAAACAGCATTGAATACAACACATCCGTCGGTGCTTTCTGATTTGGACAATATTTGTTCACAATCATACAAGCACTGTCAGCTGGTTCATTGCCATTGACTGAACATCAAAGAAACTAGGAAGTGAAACAAAGGCATTTGTGATCGTCTTGCAGGGTTGGTCATAAACTGGTCTGGACATCAGCACCATGAAAATAATCAAAAGGAGTTAAGTTGGTATACAAGCAGGTAAAGACATTTGTGCTTCCACCTGATCCAACATTGCTAAGTAAGGATGGAGAACAAGCTGGTATTAGCCAGAAGGACCAGGGGGCTGAGAGCCAGTGGCACAGGACTTCTTTCCCCTTCATGTGTGCCAGGATAGGGGGAGCTGGTTTTAGCAGCATCCTGAAAGCAGCCCACTGCTCTTTTTTTCCCCTGCTCCCAACTGGTTTAGGCTAATGTAAACCTGGGGGAAAAAAAGAGACCCATGTGAGGGAATGAAGGGCATTTTACATCGAAGTTATTAACGCTGCCTTGGAATTCAGGGGTGCCCTTTAGCCACAGAAAGTAATGACCCCTAAGTAATTGATGGTTTAATATCTATTTCTGATGAGAGCAATGGTTCTATAAAGCCACTGAAATAATTTGCTTTGTACTAAGAGAAGTGTACACTGGCATTTGTGTCCACCTCATTCTTCAACATATACAGCTTTATTCTTGAATTCCTTTGGTTTCTTTCAATGCATCTTAATTCTGCATTGAGCTACATGCAGAACGTGCAGTGCCTTTGTCCTTTTTTCTCCCACTTTTGTATTTATAGTTTCCTACTGCGTCTAAATGGTCTTGGATATGACTGTACACTGCATCCAACTCTAGGGCCTGGTGGCAATGCGGTGAAGCTACTTGTGGCAGGGTAGCTCCTATAAAACAATGTTTAGGGCCCTACCGGATTCACAGTGAAAGTCGGCTGTGCTGTGGCTCCTTTAATCTTGCAGGTTGCCCCACACCGCCCCTTGCTACTGGTTTGTGAAAGGTCCCTACTTGTGGCTTGCTTCTGATTGGCAGGAAAGCAAAAACTTCAGTTTTAAACATGGTGCTGTATTTACCTCCCTGCCACCGATTGGTGAACATGCCCTGGCGGCCCTGCTGCCTGCTGCTGACCGGCAGGAAAGCCAAAACAGTGCCACGTTTAAAACCACAGTATTCGCTTCTCTACCAATCAGGAGTGAGCTGCAAGCAGGACCCTTCCACCAATCAGCAGCAGGGGGGCATGCCAGGGGACCCGCAGGACTAAATGAGCTGCAGAGCAACCCACTTCTGCCATGAATTCGGTAGGGCCCTAACAATGACGCAACCATAAGAGTAAGTCACCTCAAAACTCCAGCCCCCACTGCCTTGTGGGTACTCTTTGGTTGGAGAAAGGCTATGACAGAAACGTTCCCCTGACAAGTGTTCCCTGGCTGAGGAATTAGGGAGTCAGCAGCATATATTATCTGTTGCTCTCTGGCAGGAGCTAAACCATCAAAGCACTGAACTTCTGCATTCAGTCTGGCCTGTGGATTCTGTCTCAGTGGTGTAAAGGTGGGGATGGTCTTGGACAGCCTCCACTCTTCCATACTTTTGCCTAGGCATATGCATCAAAGATCTTGGTGTGATGGGTGTAGACCTCTTACATGTAACTCCATGATCCAGAGGACTGATGGTTGTCTACACTGGTGTAAAGATTTCAGACACATTACAGTTGTGCTGACTTGTATTTCTGGAATAATCTGACAACTGAAAGGCAGGTTGTGTGTTTGGGGGGGGGGGGGGGGGGGAATCAAATTATCAAAGAAAGCATATTACAAGTGCTTTTGAAAATTGTCCTTGATGGTCATGCGAGACCACTTGTGTTTAAGTAGCCACCTTGTCACAACTACAGCATTGCTCATAGGACAACATTAAACATATTTTTATCTTGTTAATACAATTTAACACTAGCAACTTGCAATTCTGTGACAAGCCCGTGCACCACAACCATCAGGATGTTTCCTGGAAAGCTGATGATCCACAGTTCATAAGTAACACAGTATATCATAATTAAAACAATTTCAAATATAGTATGAGAAGTTACTAAAGATAAAAGGTAAAAAGCTAATAATACTCATTAGTATGTTATAAAACGATGGTATTGACAGCTGTAGAAAGGTATGATACTTAGATTCAATACAGAACTTTTTATTTATAACTCTTAGAGCTTTACCTGTATTCGTGCTCATTTAATTTGCTGTTTTCTTGATAAAGTAGTAACCATGCCTCAACCCCTTACACTCACTGTCAAAGAGCTGCAAAACAGACAATATAATTCGCTAATGTAAACTTAACCACAGTCTATTATTCCAAGGCAAACTTTGATCTGTTCAATTACATTTCATGTATCAATTACTCTAGTACCCACTTTGTCATGAATTTCCTAGACTACAGACTATATTTTTAATTTATCTTTTTTCTTTTTGGCATTGGTATGTTTGGTGCAGAAAAGGCTGCTCTACAGACTATATCTTGCTATAGACAGCAAGATATAGTCTATATATCCAGACTAGAATTCGAGAGGTACAGAAGCATAATTAAACTGAAATCGCACACACACACACGAACCACTGTGACTTCAACTGTGAATTTTTTCCATCTTAAAAGGATATTATCGCTTTCATCTTTAATGGACTGCAGACTCTCTTAAGCTACTCAACCCCTTACAGCAGCCTCGTTGCTGGCAGCACGCTTGTGGTCCCAAGATGTGAAGTCTTATGAAGGTCAGTGATAATTGATAAGCAAAGGTGACTTAGTACAGACATTTTCCTTTTTGGTAGAGTGCTTGTAGAGATTCAAGAGCAACCTTGTGTGGATCCGTCAGAAGTGAACAATACACAAACTGATCTAAAAGCAGTACTAAAGATGATGGATAAGATTTTCAAAGGTAAAGTGGAATGCCATTGATTTTTTGTTGCGATTTTAACAAAGAACCACCATTTTTTTAAAAATTGGCATAACACTAGTGAAAGGAAATTGTAAGTGGGTGTCGTCTCATGTGTTCAGGCAAATGGAAAGTGAAGGCTAAAGACCACACTAATCAAGACTGTCTCTGCAGTTCCTATTCACTTTGATAACGTGACTGTTGAGGTAAAGATCTTGCACTCATCATTTTTTGCAATAGGTATGCTAAGAAAAGGAACAAGGAGGATTCATTTTGGAGAGTTTGTTAAACATTAGTCTACTCCAAGGGCTTCACAAAATGTACATACTGACTGATAATGCATTTGCTAACTTTAGTTTAATGTGGGCTAGAAATGTGAAGATGCACATTTTGCCACCCAATACATCCATCAAGATTTAGTCATCTGATGGTAAAACAACTCAACATTTTCAAGTTCTATATCATATTGCCAACAGTTGTAATATCAAAATGAAATACAATGGAATTCCTCACGTAAGTCCTAACTTGTGAGAGGGCCAAAAATAATACCTTGGGTGTTCGTACAGGTTTGTTCTGAAGTCACATGTACTAGTTTACATCTGCATGACAACTCTGACTTCATTGAAATAAACTACAGACATATACACTACATGTGATGTTAGAATGATCTCTCTGTATGCAAAAGCTTGTGTACCAGACAAAAGTATTATATAGGCATCTTCCCTGCCTACTCAACACCAATGGTGCAAGTTACATTTTCTTCTAAGTTATTTTTAGTAGAGGTAAAACTTGACCTATGCATATAAAGAAATTATCTTCAGGTTGAAGGTGTGGAGCAGACTTTTGTTGGTGTGAACTTGGTTTCAATCCTTCTTGACCAGTTTCTGTTGGTTGAGTAGCTGCCTTATGCGGCAAGTTTCAACTCAAAAGGAACTTTTTGGGAAAAAATGCATTTGAAAATGGAGGGTTTTAAATTAACCCTTTTAACTAGAACTTTGCTTTAATAATACAATACAAAACATCTTTGAAACAGAAGATAATGTACTAGAGATGTGAGAGGACAGTCACTATTCTACTAAACTGCAGCTCCTTTTATTTTGAACCTTGTAAAAGCATTATGCCTCCAGCGTTATAAGAAAATGACAAGAAAATAAGATTGAGAGTATCACACAATTAAGTGAATGCTACCACAACACTGAAACAAGACAATATTAGGTTAGATGAACAATAAAGGTTAGATGAACACCTTGCTGGGGTCGTTTCACCCCAGTACTCTTTCCTGCCATGGCAGGGGGTCGGACTAGATGATCTTCTCAGGTCCCTTCCGACCCTAGAAACTATGAATATCAAGGGAACAGCTGCACCAAACCCCGTTTCAAATGTCTCCCAATGTAATCATGGATTCCAGTATTTGGCTGTTTGCTTTGCTTGACAATGTGGTTATCGCAAAGACTCCCCAAGGTAACAGACAGACAGACTTGCTCAACTTGATACGTTCAAGTCTAGTTAGCATTTTGATAGTTATGTCAACACAGGACGGGCCACGGGTTAATATAACTTTTGTTTTTCTCTCAAGAGATATTAATGAAAAGGAAAAATGTCTTTGTAGATTTATTATAAATCTACAAAGCATTAAATTAAAGCATTTGATATTTCTGCTAACCACAACCATTATGACACAACCTTAACTGGTGCCATTTTTAATTGTGAGAAATGATACACAGTAAATCAAAAACCAAAAAAGAGTCTGATTTGATACTTATAAACAGCAACAAATAGAAAATGAAAAGATCTTGTTTCTTTCCTGATTGATAATACAACAGATTTCTCTCTCATCTGAGGAAGAATAGTATTTGATTAGTTCTTTAAGGATTACTGAAAATTAAGAACAACTGACAGTAGTACATGTAGTCCTAAAAGCAACATTGAATTATTAAACCCACCTAATACCTTATTTTTTTATTATGCATCTGTGGCTTTAAGTATAAAATTGAAAAGGAACCTTTACAGTATGACCTATGCAAGATGTCCTTAGCTCCTGGCTAGTAGTTAAAAAGTAAAATTAATACATCTGATTTTATTTGGTAAAATCAGATAATTCATTAAAAAAATAATTCCAGAATAGCCCTTACAAACAAATCAAGACAGATTTTGGAACACTTATTACCCTGCATAAAAGTAACTAAACAAAAGATAAATTCAGAAGTCCAAATTTTGGCATGAGGTAAAACCATGTGCATTTATTTCATCTGCATTTTAGAATTAGTAAGCATAAAATTAAATACGTTGACTGTAATAAATTCAGTCATACAAGTGCAAGTCTCCGGCTATAACGTATTTTATGGCAGATTAAAAAATGTACCAGTAAATCATAAAAGAGGGAGCATGTCCATTTAACTTTTATTGAAGTATACAGGAGGTTTCCTTTAGAAATCAAATATGAGCATGAAGATATGGCCAAACGTAAAATCTATCAAATTCAGTGAAAATTTTCCGACTTTAAATAGTAGCTGTAAGAATGACCAATATATATTCTTTGTTACAACCGCCCTCACTCTACAAGTAAAAAAAAAATAATAATAAACATTCAGTAAACATTCTTTCCTAAGGTAGTTTCCCTTATATATCAGTGATTTATCCATTTCTTGTATACATAACTTTTTAAACATACCAATCAGTGGTTCTCACAATTGAAAAATAAAAGCACAAAAAAAGTTTACACTCTTGTACAGGTAAATAAAAGATCATTTTGAATTAAACTGTATATCCTTAAGGGCATAGTATAGCTTCAATTTCATTACCTATTACATAATTAGTTTCTTACATACAAATATTGACATATTTGGCTTGTGCTTCAAAGCCTTTGTGTCTAGAAAGTCTATGTCAATGCAGCTCATAATTTGAAGTCACTGGGGATATCTTTACTGCTGCTCGGTTTCACCTGGTCGTGCAACATAGTCTCCTCAGAACTTGTTGTGGCACCGCATTTTTCTGTGGAGTCATCAGCATCTGGATCCAAGCCTTCAGGGCAGGGAAGTTTCAGAAGCTCCTCCCGCAGCTGAGCTGTGTGACGCTGCATTGAAACATTAAAAAGTTACTTTTCACACTTTGAAGAGAGAGTAATTTTGTTCCTAGCAAATTTCTAGGAAAGATATACAAGCGAGCACCCAGAAATGGCTGTAAGAACCTAGGTCCCTTGCACGCAGTCCAGCATGGAATAGGGATATGGAATTCCTCCAGCCCCAACAAGCCTGGCAAAACAAAGGAGCCTAGGGAAGGCAGCAATGGAAGTGCCCCGGTATTGCAATGCTGTGCATTAAAACAGTGGAGTGGCCCAAGCTCACAGTTGGGGCTGGGACTCCAGGGGAAATTTTGGACAACCAGAACTCACCACTTCTAAAAGGTATAGTAGTAAGATAATATAGAGACATAAATGTTAGCATACAAACATGTAAACTGCACACTAGTAACAAGCCCAATTGTATTCAAACAATGTATATATAGCAACAGAAAGTGTCCCTCAATAGTAAATCCATAAAATTCTACTTTTTTTGCACATAAAATACAAGTGAATTTATGAATGTAAGAAATGGCTTGTCATCCTCCTTAAAGGATACTAAAATACACTATAACAATAAAATAACAAACCAACAGGGAATTAGAAGTGTTAACCATTAACTGCCTTGCTTAAAAATGACAATAAGTGCAAGGCAAAATGCTAGCTGTTCTGGGCCTCATACAATTTTCTCTTTGTCTATGTAAGGAATTTGTTTCCTAGCTTTAAAAATTTATAGCACAGGGAGGCAGCACTGGAATTATCATATTCCACATACATCTCAAAACAAATAAAATGCTATAAAATCTCCATGAAGATCTCTTACACTCCTCTACTTTATTCTTTATGAAAAATACTGCAGAGTAAATACTCATGAGAAACTACATAGAAAAGAAATAAATCCCATTTACAAGCAAATTCATAAACCTTTTGTGAAACTGACAACCACCTACAGTGCATCTCAACAATTGTAAAGCTGTCAGTTATGTTTGCATTTTTTTTAAATGTTGCCTTTTTTGTTTCGATTTGTGCCACTCTGCTCTTTGTTCCTCTCGTAGGAATGACACCATTGTTGGGCACCTCACCTTAAGAGCTGCTGCATGATGAGACATTGTCCTGCCTACCCGTTTGTCACTGCTGTAATGCTGTATGTCTGCTATCCATTCTTCACATTGAGCCATGATCTCCACTCTTTTCAAGTAAAAATGTTTATGTATAACCTGTAAGGAAATATGCAATGTAAGACAACAAACAAATCTAATCACTGACTTAACATGCACATGATTTAAGAACATGAAGACGGCAAGTGCTGACCTAAAAACGTCATCTCGATTAGCAATTGCCATATAAGTACCCACTTGTGTTACACAGCTGGAGTCTGAATGTCTAAACACAGTGCATGATTGGACACTATCAAATTTGTCAGCACAAAATGCTAGCCAAATTCTCTGCTTAACCAGAAACTCCAGATAAAATTTGTTATATAGGATATACATTTGCACATCAATACTTTCTAATTTGGAAAAAAACCCCAACTACCGCATTAGTAGAGCTTTTATCACTTGTTTTAAAAACCATTGCTTTGCTAGCAGAGAGGGGGTTTGTGTGTGTGTGGTGTGGTGCAATGGGGAAGAGCTATAAATAATAGCTCTGTCTCATGACTCTACTGCTTTTGGAACAAACAAAACACAAATAGGTAGAAAAAGTTGCATTCCCAAGTAAAGCAAATGGAAGAGCATCAATGGTTATGGTGTACTTTTAACTGGAGCTGTCAACTGGTGTGAAGGGAGTGCAACTACTACCATACCCCCTGGGAAGGGCTAGAACCTTTGTTGGTGTTTGTAATCACAGACTACAGATTGCTGGTATGGCTGCCTACTATACTGGTAGAAGCGAGGTGGGGTAAGTTACCTTACCTTTACTTTAGGATAAGAGTGTACACACACCAAGTTATGACTGAGTAGCTAATGTTGTAAGTTCATGACCAAGCTGGCCTTAAAGCAATTTGAGCCAGGCTCAGACTTGAAGACCTGGGTTCAGTTACTTAATCTGCTACATATTTTGTACATGCCTCTCTGTTACTTAAATATAAGCAAGGGAATGTAAGTACTTCCCAGGCACATTGTGAAGATAAAGAATTGTGAAGTACTTGGACAGTACAGTGGTAGAGACCAGACAAGTATCTACCACACATAAGATTAATTCATCCTTCTACTTGCCTCTGGGCTAGGCAATTCATGAATGGACTGCCATTGATGCCACTGGATTTTCCAAGTCTATTCCATCAGGAAAGACCAGCAATGCAATGAACATGTCTTCCTAGCATGAAAAGTAAACCTAGTACAAGCTGTGCATCTTTCAACTAAACGCCCAGGCATTTGGTTTGTAGATGAGGAACCAAATTTTCTTATTTCATTAGAGCAAACATCTACTTCTAGTAGTTTTTCAAATCAGAGTAAATGTGACCCTTACTCATGATTTCCAAAACGCGTACCCAAAACTCAAAGAGGGAACATGGGCAGATGCAAACGATGCCTTGAATGGTACAGCTTTATCTGTAAGTACTAAACAACCTAAACACCAAAACAATTATAACCTGAAAACTCCAAAGCCCTATTCCTACTAAAACTTGCGCTTGAATGGCCAAGAAAGTGGTGATGGGCAGGTGGATAAGTGGCTGATTTTTTTTTTTTTAATATAATGGCTGGAAGAAATCTGGGACAGCAATGGTTTATATAAAATCTTTTTTAATCTTGAGAAAAATGCAGTGCTAGGCTTGTCCTTGTTGTACTGCAAAGGGAAAGATACATTTTTTCAGTGCAACACTGAGTTGCTTAATTATTCTATTTTTACATCAATGAATCAACTTCTATTATTAGCTCCTAACATTACAACTGTCTTCTACAATGTCATACCTAACATAAGCAGAGTGGAAAAGGAGGATGCCATGATGTAATATTAATGAGAAGCTTGGCTTAATTATGTCTATAGCAAAAGACATTACTTTATTCCTTCTGTGGCCCATTGACCATAAAAACTTGCTCTTTCAATGCTGAGTAAGTCTTTGCATATTGCATAGAACAACACCACACTGATTTAATTCCAGGAAGTGTAAGACTACTATTTGTTTAAGATAATCTCTCTTAATTGTCATCATATTCTTTTATTAATTAAGAATGTACTATCCAGCATTTTGAAGAAACTCTAGTCGGTTAAAGTAGCGTATTAATAAGTCACCAGATAAAGGCTGCTATTATAAAATCAATTCATTACCCCCAACACATACAAGACAGCCAACAGCGGACCTCATGACAACACTTCTTGATTTCCTTCCACTTATACACTTAAAAATGGTCCTTTATTGGAGAAAACTCTTAGTTTTTCAATTAGAAGAATAAAGTTTTTGAAGACAAGTTATAATATCAGCCGTCCTATAATTAGCAAATTTATTGGCAATATCAAAAAAAGAAAGACAGGAAACATAACTGCACTAGCTGGGGCCCACCTCTGTGCTGTTACAAAAACATGTGGTTGATATATAATTGCATAACTGTTACAATTGAATGCTCCTGTAGTGATACAACCATAACAAAACTGTTGCAATCTTAACCCTACTTCATTCAAAATTAAATTTGCAAGGACTAAGGTAATATGCATCTCTACATGAGCAGGCAGTGTTAACAGCTGCAGTGTAGCAGCTGATGCATTCTCCATAGGGGCAATTTCCTTTCTCATTTTGAAGTGGTTATAAATTATATCTGTCCATAGCCAGAGACTGCATATTAAAGTACTTTGTTAACATAAATGGGAGATGTATTTCTTCCACCCTGACATACAGCAAGAGATTTCCTGATCAAGACAACAGCAAGCATGCTTTATAGTGCTTTAAGAGAAAAACAGAAACTCTGCTTCAGAAACAGCAAGCAGTTGATAAGGCACAGTTATTCACCATTCTCCTGTACAAGATAAAACTTAATCAATTCCCTCATGCCATGGAAAGAGTATTCTTTTTCTGCTAAGAATCAACACTATCTTTTGAATTGTTCTACTCTAGCAATTCAGTGGGAGGAGGGCAGAAGGGTGAAAATTTGTTAGAAATTATAGCCCTTAAATTGTACATACAATTGTCAGTTGCCTGGTGAAGCCTGATTTATATCTGGAGCAGTTATAATGGTTTAAACAGGAACCCAGTGCATGCACTATTTAACATAATTTAAAGCTCCAGTTTTTTGTTTTCCCTCTCGGCAATATAGCTTTGTTTCCACAGGCACTGAACACAGTAAGTATGCTAGTTGAACAGATCTTCTTTCAATGCATAACCTCTAAACAGTCTATTGGATCTGCATATGAATGTATAAGAAAGATGAACGGAATTTTTATCTAATGTGTAGGTGATGCATGTGGAATAGGGTAGAAGCAATGAAGCAGCACTCCAAAGGGACTCATGCCATACAACATTTGTGAAGCATCTGATATAATGAGTTCTGGGCACATGGTAACAGCCATTTTAATCCAGTATGATTCTCTGATTTAACAGAAAACGTATTAGTACCTTGACCTTTTTTTCCTCAGCACAACGACATCTCAGCCCTTCACGCTGAGGTATATTCCGAAGAACCATCTAAGTTTACTTCAAATTATGCACATCTCATTTGAGGTTTAAGGAGATATGATTTACATCATGACTCTCCAATAAGCCCCAAGTAGGAGCTGAAGATTATTTGGGAGTTGCAGAAAAAGGAAGCTAACAATTGGAAGATTTGGAAGAAGAAAGTTCTTATCCAAAACCATCAGGTACAGTGGGTGGAAATTCAGACCATTTTCCTTCCCCCAGAGATGGGAGTTTCAGAGCATATTTCAAGATTTATTTGCTTTCTGTAAGCTGAGATCTGCTTTTTAATGTCAATGTTACTTTTTGCTTACTTGTTTTGTGGTTTAATGGAAATCAATCCAAGTTACAAATCTTGCATGCAGGCAGTGAGCTGTTTTACTGTTGCAATCACTTCAAAAAGATGTCTTTGTAAGAATCATCACCTGCTCTCAGTGAATGAGTGCTCTCTACTAGGATAAATCCATTTGGATACACCTTACTCTACCCGCTTAACAATAAGACAGGATATCATGGTGTGATGCCTGCTTTAAAAAAATCCCCACATATTAACAGAATCCAAGATGTTCAGCTGGTAGGCAAAAAGCACTGAACAAATTTTTGGTGATTTTACTTCAAAGGACAAGCTACTGAAACTGAATTAAGCTCTACAGGTAATCCAAATGTATTAGCTTAATGTGGTCTGCATAAGGAATAGAGTCATGTCACTGTCAAGTGGGTAACAGAGATCAATGAGCTACATGGGAAATATTAAAATGCATTTTTTTTACCGTTTTCAGTTATTTAAATAGCTATAATTAAACCATTTTCTTAGCAAAAAACACTTCCAAATACTTATGAAAGATTTATTAGTTGAAAGAGGTGTCACAGCACCATCTGTGTCAATACCTGTAAGTTCTTAAGTAAAATATTAATAGTCCATTTAGAAGAACAACTATGGTTTTCTTACCATATTTATATCTGAATTAATAGGGCCAGAGCATACAGCGCATGTCACAGTTTATCTAGGAATGTGATAAACTTCCCCTTCCCATGCAACCATCTTAGCTATTCCCTTGGATATTTCTCCTTCCATGCTCTTGCTAACTTTACAATTTTTATTCTTGCAGTTATTCTTAAGATTTCTGCATACCAAAAAGGTGGAGGTCTAATGTAACCTGTACCCTTGAAAGAAGTCTAGCAATGTGAATAACCCTGCAAGACAGTGATTTTCAGCCGGGGTGCCAGGGCACCCAGAGATCCTTTGAAGGGTGGGGTGAGGAAATAAACAGGTAAGTATAGGCTCAGGCTGAGCCCCTGGTTGCCCACTCCCTCTGCTGCTTGGCCCCTCTGCAAAGAGGTAAGAATAAGTGCTATAATAAATAAGTTACTGCATTTACTCAAGCCTAAGACAAGTTTATTTCCCCCATTCAGCTAAAGGAAAAAAACTCCTTGTCTTAGAGTTGAGCACAGATCAGAAAAGCAATTGCTGTGGCTCCAAATGGGGCCAAGGTGGCCTGTGAGGCAGGTAGGGGGTGCGTGGGGCATGGGGATCATGAGGAAGAGGCACATGGTGCTGGGGAGAGCATGGGGAAAGGACGGCAGGGGGAGTGCAGGGAAAGGGACATGCAGAGTGAGGGGAGCAAAGGGAAGGGGTGGCAGGGGAAGGGGAAGATGTGCTGTCTGCACATCTCTTTATGGGAAGAGATGTGCAGACAGTGAGGAGGGGAGGGAAGGGGCACATGGGGAAGAGGTGCTCTGAGTCAGGGGATTATGGGAAACAGATGTGTGGAGGAGCAGGGTGAGCTATTGAGACTCCAACCCTGACCCTGACCTGGGCTGGGGGTTAGAGCCTGGACCCTTCTCACTGGTACTCCCTGGCCCAGTCAAGTGGTCCATGCCCCTGGCAGAGACCAAGTCTGAGCAGCTGCAAAGGCAAGTGGCAGGGGAGTGGGGATAGACACCAGAGGGGCACAAGTGGTTGGGGATGGGGGGAGGCAAGCAGGGGGAGGTGGAATGACAGGTGTGTGTGTGGTGGGGGGAAGGTAGAACAGATAAGGTGCATGGGGCAAGCTGCCTGCCCCCTGGTCACTGCTTTCCCTGTGGCAGTGATGGGGAGATCCAATAACTAGATTCTAGACTTGGGAAATTAAAACAAGTTTATAATTTTCCGTGTCTAGAATCTAATAAATGGGGGGAAGCATCTAACATTCAAAGCTGTCTTGGATTTGGGTCAATACAGTTTTTTTTAAATGGAGTGCTGATCAATTTATAGAAATTATGGAGGGGTGCTTGAGACTTGAGCTGTGCCTTGAGTGGTTCCCATGCTAAAAAAGGGTGAGAACCACCACTATAAGATGGCAACTTTAATATAAGCTACACTTTTACATAAAAAAATTCTCTTTAGGGATGCTGATAGAAGTTGTAGGGTTCACTCATGTTTGACCAACTATCTTGCAGTAATGTTCATACTAATTCTTTTATGGCTTTTAATTTGTCCTTTCTGTCTAGTAATAGACTTCTAACTTTCCTTTTGTATCTGGAGCAGCATGGCCAAGTGAATTCATCAAAATGAAATGATTTAGTTTTTTTCTTTAAATACCAGATTTGCTGGTCCAGTGAAGACAAAGTCATTAATATAATAAGGTCAACACTGCTGTAATCAAGTTCAAGTCAACTGGTTTTATATTAATAAATATTTATCTTGTGAACAACCACAAAGTAATCCTAACAGAAACTGGCAGAGGCCTGAAAATTATTTTCTGTGCTTTTAGATGAGCATAAATCCCATTCAGCTTTGTCCCTACAAAGGACCAAATGATAGTCTACCTAAATTCCCTTAAATACCTAAGTGGCATTATTCTGCACTAGGCAGAAGTCCCTAAAGAAACTGCCAATATAAAAGGTGGGTGGCTCCTTCTTGCTGATCTTTAGAGACTCAATTTTAGGGGTAAAATGACTGCTGCTACAAAAGTAGATGCATTAATAATTGTCAAGGACTTGAACAGGGTGGGAAATAATCACACTTAGGCACCTAACAGGTAGAAGAGAATCTGGCAACTAAGTACCTGTTCATAGTATAGATCAGCAATTTTCACACAATACAATTAGAACAGTCAACTTTTAAACTGTGAAACATGAACTCGCCAAAATTTATAGAACCACATTTAGATTCTCCACCTCTTTCAAAAATTTATAAATTCTAGTAAAATAAGTCCCTCTTATAGCTCACACTTTCACAAGTCATCACTGTCACCCCCTTTTCTAGCAGGAAGCTAGATAATAATATGCACGTTTCTGTCATTCCAAAGTTTGTGTTTAGTAGTTATTTCCGACATTTCCCTTTAAGCTTTTTTATATACTTTTCATCCATAGGCTGAATTTGTTCCTACTCCCCATGCTGTCTGCCCTCAAACCAAACTCCATAAATGTATCTGAAACCAATTGATTCCAGGGCTGTTAACAGTAGATAGGACTGGCTGATTTTTTGGGAGACTCCCACAATATGGTTCTTTGGGATTCACCTTACAGCAGGGAATTCAGATGTCATGATGATG
>NW_017729034.1:33152054-33153336 GCF_001723915.1 Gavialis gangeticus
GTTTCTGTCATTCCAAAGTTTGTGTTTAGTAGTTATTTCCGACATTTCCCTTTAAGCTTTTTTATATACTTTTCATCCATAGGCTGAATTTGTTCCTACTCCCCATGCTGTCTGCCCTCAAACCAAACTCCATAAATGTATCTGAAACCAATTGATTCCAGGGCTGTTAACAGTAGATAGGACTGGCTGATTTTTTGGGAGACTCCCACAATATGGTTCTTTGGGATTCACCTTACAGCAGGGAATTCAGATGTCATGATGATGATTGTTAGGGACCTATGCACAGAAATACTCACAGACTCTTTAACAAAAAGAAGTTATTTACTTCTCTCAAACAGCCAGTGCCAGAGCGGTTTCAGAATGAGAGTCCTTTGGTTTCAGCCCCATACCTTCTTCACTAGGGTTTACTGCCTCATGATTTTGAGTTGCTCCTTTTTAAGGTAAAGATGCCATGTGGACTTCTCAAAAAAGCCAATTTGGAGGCATTTCTAGTATTGTTAAGTGAAACTGAAGATGGCACTCCCCCTATATCTTCTCCTCACAGCCTCAAATTCATATGGCATCCTCCAAAATCTGATTTAATTGTGGCTACAGTTTTTAGGAAACCCCAAACAGCATCGGGTGTTTCTAGGGGACAACAAGGAGCTTGTAATTTCAAGGGAAGTTCATTGTTAAAATTCTACTGGAGCTTTGGCCTGAGAGAAAACTGGCCTTGTTGGTATTTTCAGATATGCAGAATATCACTTGGGTGTAACATTAACTATTGTTATTGCACTGGCATGCTCAGTGGTTCAACATCCTTGAGCAAAGCTCTTTCTCCGCCACCTCCAAGACTTAATGCTTTTATATTTAATGGCTTAGTCCACTGAAGATTCCTGAATATTCTCCTATCATGTTCTATAGCTGTACAATATTTGTCTTAGCTTTTTGTGTTTGAAACATCTGCATCTAAAAGAGATACAGTTTCCAGTATAAAACAATTATAACTGTCTGAGTCTTTTGGTTATTAAAGCTAGGTATCTACTTTTAATTTCATAATACTTACCTCCTTAAAACATGGCGAAGGATTTCTGATTTGTTCAAGCATAGCCCATTTAACTGTTGCCTGTCGTATATTTCCATCATACTCTCTAGAGCTCTGAGTACCACTAGGAGTACCTCTAGATCTTTCATACCCTGGTTCATTAAAATAGGGTTCTGCTACCAAGATGAGGGACTGGACAGACACCAACACCTGTGGAGGTAAGTATTATGAAATTAAAAGTAGATACCTAGCTTTAAT
>NW_017729034.1:33153366-33156008 GCF_001723915.1 Gavialis gangeticus
CCTCTAGATCTTTCATACCCTGGTTCATTAAAATAGGGTTCTGCTACCAAGATGAGGGACTGGACAGACACCAACACCTGTGGAGAAAAACAGCAAAATGGATAAATGAAGTAATGTAGCCTTTTGTGTGGTGAGCGCTGCTTATTTTCAACATATACATTTTAGTTTGCTTATATTAGATGGAAAACGTTTACAAAATGCATTAATGTACCCTACGTAACTGTCTTGCTTGTCTATATCTGAAACACTTATCATACTTCTTAGAAACCACCAGCCATGTCATTAATCATCTAATCTAAAGAAAAAATATAAAATAAATTATAATACCGTTAAAACAACTACATATTGCCTCCAGATTTATTTAAAAATAAATTGGCCTGGTCTCATGTGATATATGTTATTCAATACAGCAGCCAAACTTTGCAATAGCAGGGGCCTGAACACGTCTTCACACACAGTATTAATAAATCCTAATTTACACTTGCACATGGATAGAGGGACATACATCCCTACATATATACAAAAAAGCCCAAATACAAAAAATATATGCATAGAGAGCATGCAAAGATGCAGTTTAGTATCCATAGGCCAAAGGTTTAAAAACCAGCCTTCAAGCAAAGTACATGGGAGACAAATATATAAAATGTTGCTGAGAAAAATGTTCACAAAGCAGCCTAGTAAGGTAGAGGGGGAGGGAGGGAGGGGTGGGACTGTTATTTAGTTATTTTAATGTGGATTCAGGCCTTTAGGGCACTTTTACATGTGCTCCAACACATTCTGATTAGAATGCATCAGAGCAGACTCGATTAATCAAGTCTGCTGGAGTCTCTCGTGTATTCAGCATCCCTGCATTTCAAAATGGTGGCAGGACTGCTTTAACTAAAGCTTGTAGAATGAGCTTTAAAGTTAGCCGTCATTTTGAAATGTGGGGATGCTAAATACACGAGACACTGTGGGTGTTTTAATTAGAGCAGAGCCGCTCTAATTAAAATGCCTCCACCCCACTCCAGAGCATGTATATAGGTGTCCTTAATGCTGAACATATAAGTTTGAAAATGTATCCATATCTACTGCAAATGTAACTGCATGTCAAGATAAGGGGAAAAAAGGTTCATTTTAGTGGAATTTCCTGTATAACATACTACTAAAAAACACTGATTTGAAAAATACTATTTGAAATTTAGGTGCAGAGAAGCTGTTTTAGAGAATTAGCTGACATCTAACTGCTCCTTTTGGTACAGAAAAGGTACCATCTTTGCAGGAGGAGAATTGCTGTATTTATTTTTCCACAGTTGAAAAACAAGTTAAAGCTAAACACTGGCATTTTCAGAGGGGTGGCCTTGAATCTAAAATGTATGAGAATCACTGCTTTAAAAGATTCATTTAATGATTTTCCATGTGAACAAAACATTTTTTAGTAGATCCACTCTCATTATTATATTCTTGCTGATCTGGAGCTCAACCAAGTATCCCAGTATGTGACAGAAGTTATGCCATCTTCAACTTAAAGCAGGAGGAAACCAACTCTAATGTTTTTTCCTAATCAGTGGTGAAAAATATTTCACTTTTCTCTTTGTAAAGCACTTGAAAAGGTAAGGACTGGATGGACCTATTTTGCTTAAAATTGATCTAATTTTTAATTCTATAGCACCAAAAAAAAAAGTGAGGGAAGACAACTGGGAGGCCAAGTAAGATACTGAACACAGGACCATAATCTAGGCATAAGTGAGCTGTAGTCACTTAGGGCACCTATGCACATGCAGCGAGGCTGCTCCAACATGCTGTAATTATAGTGCATTCGAGCAGACTTGATTAATCAATTAGATTAAAACCACTCTCCAAAACCTAAATTATTAATATAGTCTGCTGGAGCTTGGTAATTACTGAGCTCCAGCAGACTCCAGCGTCATGTGCATCAGCATGCCAGTGCTGAAAAATGGTGGTGGGGGTGCTTTAACTAAAGCTTGTTCAACAAGTTTTAGTTAAAGCACACCTGCTGCCATTTTTCAGTGCAGGGACGCTGATAAACATGAAGCTCTGGGTGCTTTAATGAGAGTGGCTACAAGAGCCACTCTAATTAAAGAGCCTCCCCACTGAAGCATGTGTATAAATGCCCATACAGCCCTTTATTCACTGAGTTATGCTGGACAAATTGGTTAAATTTTTCAAGAACTGATGGTGTTTAACACCAAAAAATGCAAGGTTCTCCACCTTGGAAGGAAAAACCTGCAGCGTGCTTATAGGCTCGGCAGTGCTATGCTGGCTAGCACTACAGAAGAAAGGGACTTGGGGGTCATCACCGACCACAAGATGCACATGAGCCTGGAATGTGATGCTGCAGCTAATAAAGTGACCCAAACATTGGCTTGCATCGATAGATGCTTCTCAAGCAAATCCTGGGACGTCATTCTCCCCCTTGTACTTGGCATTAGCGAGGCCGCAGCTGGAGTACTGCATCCAGTTTTGGGCTCCACAATTCAAAAAGGATGTGGAGGCACTTGAGAGAGTCCAGAGAAGAGCCACACGCATGATCAAAGGTCAGGAAAAGAGACCTTACAACGACAGGCTGAGTGCCATGGGGCTCTTTAGCCTGGAAAAGCACAGGCTCAGGGGTGATCTGGTGGCCACCTATAAGTTTATCA
>NW_017729034.1:33156251-33165017 GCF_001723915.1 Gavialis gangeticus
GGGGGGGGGGGGGTTGGACTCTATGATCTTCCGAGGTCCCTTCCAGCCTGAATGTCTATGAAATCTGAGACTGCAAGATTTTCATAATTTCTGTCTACTGATAATGGTTCTCTACCTTTGTACATACACCTCCTAACACACACACTTAAAACTATGAAATCTTGCAATTGGAACTGCTAAACAGAACCTTTACAAAAAGACACAGGTGCCACTAGCATATGATAACGAAGATCACTAGCTTCCACTGAGGTCAGAAAAAAGTTAGTGTTTTCATCACCATGTATACAAGTGATTTTTCTTCAAACAAGAGTTCTTGTGTGCTTTAATAACACTATTTAAAAAGCCAATATACAGCCTCTCAGGAAAAAGATGACAACTGCTTAAGTTCTGCTATAAAGGTTACTGGGTTGGCATCTAGTTTTTTCAGTTTTAAATTTCATCGTTAGTCAATGTATTGTTGTCCTACTTAGAAGTTTCATGCAAAAAGCCCCAAATTTTATTTATAGATAAACAGAATCCAAATAAGTTGCAGCTATTTACTATAATGGAGGATGGACTTTTAGGTGGCTAGTACTGGCCAGGATTCATTCTGAATGAAGTCAACAGGAGCTTAGTTAGGCCAACACACAACACTTTTTTTTTTTAAACCGTTCTCCAAAACCTAAATGTTGAATCTTGTCATTATATTAGTGATGAATTCATACAATGTGGTAAATGAAAACAACAAAAATCTGCTGTCATTATTATTTAAGTATCTTACTTTTTGGTTATTTTAAAAACTGAGCTATGGTAGATGCTGGCTACTGAAAGAGACTGGAAATTTTTGGTTTTGATCATTATGCTTACTTTTAATAAGATTTATTGTTATAACTTATATTTTCAATGAATTAAAAACTCTAAACTGAATTTTCTAGTTTCCGCCACGTTAGAAAATTATACACCACTGAAACATTTTGGGTGGACTAACAATAATTTTAATTTTTCAGCTAGAAAAACATTAGTGGCTAATTCTTTCCAAGCAATTTATTTAGTCCTGCAGCTGTTTTCCATTTAATAGCTTTCTTTCTCACAGTGGAGATTTTGCAAAAGTGTTCTTTTATTGCCTTCAAAATGAAACCCTGAGAAAGGAAAAACATATCAGAACAATATAAAATTAGTCTGAAGTCAGGCAGAAAGTAGGGCTGGGGACACTTTGGAGACTAACTGCTTCAGAGAGGCATGAACTTTCACATGCAACAACCTACTTCATCAGATGCTATCAACTGTAGTGGTTGAACTGACAAAGTAAGTTGTTTCCTGTGAAAGCTCATGCCTCTCTCGTGCCTGTTAGTCTCTAAGGTGCCACCCTGCCCTGCCTTCTCCCAAACTTTATTACTGAATTAGATTTTATTCTAACAATGAAACCTAATGTTTTATAAAAATGCACCACCAATTATCCTCTCCCAAAGTTGCTCTGTAACTACACAGGTTAACAAAAACCTGTGAGCCATTCCAAAACAATGGCTTCTGGTGAACATAGGGTTTCTTGAATGTGCATGTATATCAGCTTTGTTTGTTAAAATTTTCCAAACCTTCAGTTTCTCAAGATCTTATCCATTTGTGTTAGAAAACCATTTAAAAATACCAAGATCCATAGCTGAGACTAACCCTGTGCATGTGAAAGGTTTAGAACTTGGAGAATTTTTTTTTTTCCAGAAAGCAGTAGACTAAGCATAATGCTACTTCTAGGCATGTAAGAACTGAAACGAGGGCCTACACAAGGATCTGGACCAGAAAACACAATGTACTGGGGAAGAACCACTCAGAGAGACTCAAATGTGTGCCACAGAAATTCTGAACAGGCCACTTTCAGGTATTTTCACAAGTTCTACTGTGGTTTGTATGCTGTACTGCATATAAACATGTACATTTATGCTGACATTGGATCAAGATTTCATAGCGTTCTCTACAGGTATTTATCAATGCTATATTCCTATTCTTCCTGGTAACCGCAACATTATCATCATGCTCACTTATTTATGAGGCTGATATATACCACATATGTTTTATGATGTTTTTCCCTTCAGCTTTATTGACAGGTTTATTTGCAGGTTGTGGAAGATTTTAAAAACAAACAAACTATAGAGACTGTATTTTTCACTTCCCTATCCACTTCTTACTATTTGGAGGCTGCTGTGTGTTCAGCATAAACAACATACAGATGTTACATGATTTCTGCATGATAATATGATTCCTATCTTCCAGCTTTTTGATGTCTAGTCAAAATTAGCACCTTGATGAAGAGGAGCTGTCTACAGCAAAGACAAGACAAGACAACACTGAGGTAATACCTGCAAGAAGGAAGCAATGCTTTGTAGAACTTGCATCTTCTATAGCAGCAGTGCTCAACTTTTTGGCCTCCTGCTACCTGGATTGGGCCCTGCACACCTGGATCTAGTATGCAGGGCCATACTATCTGTCCCACAGAGCTCCCCGCCCTGAGTCCAGAAATTGGCAACAGGGGAGCAGCAATTAATGCTGCCACCACTCCCTGCTTACAAATTTTTGAATCTGCAGGTAGCCCTGAGCTGGATGTTAAGCACCCCTATTCTACAGCATCTTTCATGATAAGAGGGCAATTACCGTTGGATGCTCTAGTCAGCCTATAGTCTAAGGGTCATTTTGAACTTCTAAGCAGTATTAGATGTCCAAATGGCCTTGGTAGAAAATGTTTTTATCATTCATGCACAGATGGCTATAAAATTTCATCTCATTCTGTTACACATGGACCAGGCTGCAACAAAACCTGCATCGCCTCCAGTCTTGATGAGTGAAATGAAGCAAGCTTCAGCTCATGAAAATTTGCATTATCTATCTACTTACCTAACTATTACTTCCATTAGTTTTTTGGGTGCAAATCTACCCTGGCTTATGCAACAGTGAAGGTACACATCTTGAAAATTCTTACTCATTAAAAAAGGGTGCAGCAGTCTCCAACACATTTGATTGTATGCAATCAACTCAGTGATCCACTCTGTGCTGACTTTCCACAGCAGTGCTTCTCTACCCGTGGGTCGTGACCCAAAAGTGGGTTGCCAAAATATATGAAAGTGTTGCTAACAAACTTTAAAAATGGATTCTCCTTTAAAGAAGAACACTGTCGGAAACTGGCTTTTCCCTTGCAGGCTGGCAGAGCTCCAGCCTGCAAGATGCTGCTTGGGGTTCCCCAGGCCCCACACATTCCCCACCCTGTGCCACCTACCCACCGTCTGCCCCACACACTGGGAGGCTGGGAATTGGGGACAATGGGTTGGGAGTGAGGGGCACTGGGTGAGGACTGGCCATTGATGTTTAAAAATGGGTCCTGGCACAAAGAAGTTGAGAACCACTGCTCTACAGGGTACAAATTCTAGGTTCAGGGTTTCTATCTAAAGTCCCATTCAAGCCCCTCCAATGGAATTGGCCCTGGATATCTGAGAGATTTCCCATGGCAACTAAGTATAACTCTTCCAACAGGAGGTGGCCCATGACTGCAGGAAACAAACTTGTAGTCCCACACAACAGAATGAAAAAAAAATAGAGGTAAAAGGGACCTCAGGAAGTCATCTAAACTTCCTACTTAAGGCAGGACCATCCATGTTTAAACCATCTCTCCTCCAAGCATTAGTCTACCCTGCTCTTATAAACTTTCCTGCACAGAGATTCTACAACTTCTCTAGTTAAACTGTTACAGTGCTTAATCACACTCAGTTAGGAAATTCTTACCAATATCCAACCTAAAATTCCTCTGCTCTATTTAAGACTATTATTTTAAAGGTGTATCACATGCAGAACTCTCACCTTCAAGAAATGGGAATTACACCACTGAGTTAACCACTTTCAGAAATAATGCTACATTCATTTATCTGGTTTCAGCCTATTTTCACAGAAGACCTGGTAGTCTTCTGTCTCTTGTACAAGGAGAGGAAACTCAAGTTTTCATGGCTATAAAAAAAGGTAAAGCTGTACTTCTAATTTCAAAATTTATAAGAGGGTCAGACATTACATTTAAGCTTTCTGAAACATTGAAAAAAAATGAATGTTATTTGCTTTGCTACTTTATTACCCAATCCCATAGAACTGAAAAAAAAAGTTAGAAGTGCAGATTCTTGCAGAAAAGGAAAAAAAAATCATTAGGAGATTGGAATGCTAAAGGAGGTAATCTGCCACAAACAATGATGTTTTGAAGCAACTCTGTCCATGAAAAAAATCTCTTAATTGGTGTTATGCCTTGCAGTCATTTCAAAATGCTAATTAGATGGCTCTGTGGAAAACAAAGCTATTCAGTAACACTGAAATCATAGGGTAGCCCCAGAACATTTCTTTTATAGGAACATATTAGTAAATGCATCAACACAAACAATCTATTTGCAAGCACTGTGCCTGTAAAAACAGGTTAACTCCTACAGTCACAAAGCAGTATTTTTTTATTAAATGCCCAATTACAGCAGCCTTTAGGAGTGAAATAAAATGAGCTAATCAAGGCCAGCTTTAGTATTCTGAGAAATATTTAATGATGACACTATTACAGAGCATCATGCTATTTTTCAAATGGGAATTGCACATTCTTGTGAAACTGACCAGCTATATTTAGATGAACTACAGAACAATTATGCGTAGCGCAGATGCCATCAATAAGTAAGGGTAGGGAATGAATACGAGAAATTAAAAACCGGAACAATTCTACAAAACTAACGATGTTTCTGACACTCTGGGAAGGAAATAAGAGAGTGAAAGATGGCTGAGGACCTAGGCCTTCCAGCACACTAAAAAGCTCAATAAAGGGAATGAATAGCTTTCCCTGGCACAAAGCAGACCACAGAGCTTAAGACGACTGAGACTACAACTTCTATGTGCTGTCTATTATTCCACCCTTAAGGGCCATAATTGCCATACTGTTCTTTCAGACAGAGACGAATGAATAGGGACAACTTCCAGAACCTGTCAATACATGGATGAAGGATGGCTATTAAGTTTTTATTGCTAAATACACTGACTTCTAAGAGTTAACTAGGTCAAGATTGCCAGTGATTTATATTTAATTTCCGGATATACAGTCAGGGTTCTCAGAGTAAGCAAACTGACTGTTGATGCCAAGTCCTGACATCTGTCAAATAAATATAATGCAAGCCTTTTTTCTTTCCCAAAGATTATTACAGCATCTCCTAGCAACTGCTGAGTACAATCAGAGGATGTTTACATGGAAGAAATCAATGGCAAAGAGGCATGACTTAGCTCTGGATACCTAGATTATAAACAGGAAAAGCTGCTTACTTGCAAAAAACTTGATGTTTGCGGATTCCACTTCTCTTCTGGCCTTCCATGCCATGTGTTGAGTATGCTTAAACAGACCTGAAGATAGAAACAATTATTAATAAAGCAATAAAAGAACATTACATATATGGGCACACGCAGTATATAGTTAACACGGACCATGACATTTAGATTTAAAATAAATTAACTTAAAACTAA
This sequence comes from Gavialis gangeticus, assembly GCF_001723915.1. Classification (NCBI taxonomy): domain Eukaryota; kingdom Metazoa; phylum Chordata; order Crocodylia; family Gavialidae; genus Gavialis; species Gavialis gangeticus. The sequence goes on from NW_017729034.1 coordinate 33,161,742, forward strand.
TAGGAAACTGCATTACATTCTAGCCTGAACTGCTGCAAATTAGTCTGTTCTGAAGTTTGAAATGGAAACTTATTTAAATGATGCAGAGAAAATCCACTAAGGGCACTAAACTAACAAATGGAGGAAAGTGTTTTAATGCATTTAGGACAGTACCCCAAGCAGCAGCATAGTGCTACCATTCTCTTTTTTCAGAGGGTGAACTAGAGAAACAAAAGGGAACACAATCAAGAACTTAAGAGTGATGTAGCCTAAATCTCATCTTCCAAAGTGAGTAGGGCCCTAAGGAGCTTTAACTGACTAACATTCAAAGATAGCACCTCCCCCCCCACCCCCTGAACCCAACTCATTCCCCAAAAGTACATGGACAAACATACACTTGGAGTGGTTGCAAAAGTGGAAGGGCTGTTGCTCTAGACCAGGGGTTTTCAGCCTTTTTTAAACAAGTGTACCCCTTCTGTGTCAAAGTTTCACCTCATGTACCCCTTTATATTTTTTTGTTTTTAATGTTACCAGCTGGGCATTGCCTTCTACACAGGAGCTCTTGAACACATATTGGCAACATTTTATAGAAGCATGGCATTGGCTGTCATGGTTCCCCTGCTTTACTTGTGGAAGGTTAGGGTGTTAAGTCTATGTCAAGGGTAGGCAAAATGCAAATTTCAACAAGCTTAGGTCATTAGTAGGGCAAGTGCTGTGGGACCAGGGACCGAAGGCAAAAAGGTGTGTACAAAGAGTGGTTGTTCTTTAAGGACACGATCCTTGAAGCACAAAGGAAGTCCATTCCCATGCAGAGAAAAGGTAACAGAAGGGCTGAGAAACCCTTTTGGATAAACAGGGAAATCATGGTCCTCTTATGAAAGAAGAAAGAGGCTTATAAACAGCGGAAGCTCGGAGCAGGCCCCAAGGAGGACTATTCCACAACCCGCAATTGCAGGGAACAGATAAGACAGGCTAAAGCAGCAACCAACTTAGATTAGCAACGGCAATCAAGGACAACAAGAAGTCCTTCTTTAGGTACGCGAGGAACAGGAGGAAAACAAATGCGAGTGTGGGGCCACTGCTCAACAACTCAGGAGAGCTGGTTACTGGCACCCAGGAGAGAACTGAACTCCTGAATGACTACTTCACCTCAGTCTTTCACCAGACCAAAGGGAAAGTCAGGACAGGTAGAGTAGAGGATGAGCATGGTAGGAATAGTCACCTTCCTACTAGTGCTGTAGAAATGGTGTATGACAAATTAATAAAATTAGATGTATACAAGTCAGCAGGACTGGATGATCTTCATCTGACAGTGCTGCAGGAGCTGGATGAAGTCATTGTGGAACCTCTGGCAAAACTTCTCCAGAGTGCCACAAATTGTGGAAGTCCCTGAGGACTAGAAGAGGGCCAGTGTTGTGCCCATCCACAAGAAGGGCAAGAGGGAGGACCCAGGTAACTATAAGCCAATCAGCCTAACTTCCATCCTAGGGAAAATCCTAGAAAAGTTCATTAAGGAATCTATCTGCGATAAGCTTGCAGAAGGTAAGATTCTGAATGACAGCCAGCATGGTTTTGTCACAGGCAGGTCTTGCCTTACCAACCTCATCTCCTTCTATGACCAGGTAACTCGCCACCTGGACATGAAAGAGAAGGTTGACATTGTATACCTTTCACTTTCTTTGATCTAGAATCCCACAATGCCCTCACAAGAAAATTGGGAGGATTGTGGGCTTAACTCTGAGGCAGTCAGGTGGGTGGGAAACAGGCTGCAGGATAGAACCCAGAGATAGTTGTAGTGAACAGATCCGTGTCATCCTGGCAAGAAGTGGGTAGTGGTATCTTGTACGGGTTGGTGCTTGGTTCAGTACTTTTCAACATCTTTATTAACTAGTTGGATGTGGTGGTGAAGAGCTCACTGGCCAAGTTCACGGATGACACCAAGTTATGGGGAAGCGTGGTCATGCTTGAAGATAGGTTACAGTTACAGGCGGACCTAGACAGGCTAGCAAGTTAGATGGATTGGAACCTGATGAAGTTCAACATTGAGAAATGTAAAGTGCTCCACTTTGGGACAAGCAACCACCAACACACCTACAGGTTTGGTGGCACCAAACTGACTAGCACCCCGAATGAAAGGGACCCGGGGGGTAATAATAGACCATAGTATGAACATGAGCTGGCAGTGCGATGCTGTAGCCAGTAGGGCAAACGATACTCGGGCATGCATCAATCGATGCATCTCCAGCAAAGCCAAGGAGGTGATTCTTCTGCTCTACTCAGCACTGGTGAGACCGCAGCTGGAGCACTGCATCCAGTTCTGAGCACCACGCTTTAACAAGGATGTGGACAAGCTTGAGAGAGTCCAAAGAAGAGCCACCTGTATGATCAGAGTCTTACACGGCAAGCCATACAAGGAAAGGCGGAGGAATCTGGGACTCTTCAGTCTGAAGAAAAGACGGCTGAGAGGGGACCTGGTAGCAGCTTACCACTGCACTAAGTGAGTACGTCAAGGGCTTGGTGAGCCACTGTTCACCAGGGCACCCGAGGAGAAAACCAGGAGTAATGGCCACAAACTCCTGGAAGATCAATTCAGGCTCAACATTAGGAAAAACTCTTTCACAGTCAGGGGGCCCAGACCGTGGAATAAGCTCCCTCCAGAGTTGGTGCAATCTCCTGGATATTTTCAAGAGGAGACTAGATAGTCACCTTGCTGGGGTCACCTGACCCCCAGTTATCTTTCCTGGCTGGTGCAGGGGGTCTGGCCTTACAATATATGAATCCATGAAACTCAGTGCTCACTTTGTGTAGTTTGGTGAAAGAGGAGAAAGAGAAACTCTAGGTCAGTAATGCATTTTTATAAATACCTGCCTTTTGGTAAAATCTGGTTCAAACCAAGGGGAATCCCCCCACCCCCAGGGGTATGTTGTCTTCTAATGGTATTCGGAGAGGAGGTAATTTACATTAGAGACAAAGGAATCTAACTCGGCTATATTTTAGATGCATATAATCTGCACATTTCCCACTTCCTTTACCTACCAACTCCCATGTTAATATTTAAGAAAATCATACCTGGAATGCAAGCTAATCACACTTGAGAGACATCATGAGTAAGCACCTCTTAAAAGCAGGGCAATAGGAAAGAAATATACCAAAAAATATACTTGTACTAGCAAATTACCCGTCAAGAATGATGGATGAATTTCAAACAACAAAAACAAACATTTTACTTTTTATATTTATCAAATAAATTAAATGTTTATAAAACTTAAATAAAATAGGCTGAACATTTGAAGATAC
>NW_017729034.1:33170017-33173055 GCF_001723915.1 Gavialis gangeticus
GAGAAGGTTGACATTGTATACCTTTCACTTTCTTTGATCTAGAATCCCACAATGCCCTCACAAGAAAATTGGGAGGATTGTGGGCTTAACTCTGAGGCAGTCAGGTGGGTGGGAAACAGGCTGCAGGATAGAACCCAGAGATAGTTGTAGTGAACAGATCCGTGTCATCCTGGCAAGAAGTGGGTAGTGGTATCTTGTACGGGTTGGTGCTTGGTTCAGTACTTTTCAACATCTTTATTAACTAGTTGGATGTGGTGGTGAAGAGCTCACTGGCCAAGTTCACGGATGACACCAAGTTATGGGGAAGCGTGGTCATGCTTGAAGATAGGTTACAGTTACAGGCGGACCTAGACAGGCTAGCAAGTTAGATGGATTGGAACCTGATGAAGTTCAACATTGAGAAATGTAAAGTGCTCCACTTTGGGACAAGCAACCACCAACACACCTACAGGTTTGGTGGCACCAAACTGACTAGCACCCCGAATGAAAGGGACCCGGGGGGTAATAATAGACCATAGTATGAACATGAGCTGGCAGTGCGATGCTGTAGCCAGTAGGGCAAACGATACTCGGGCATGCATCAATCGATGCATCTCCAGCAAAGCCAAGGAGGTGATTCTTCTGCTCTACTCAGCACTGGTGAGACCGCAGCTGGAGCACTGCATCCAGTTCTGAGCACCACGCTTTAACAAGGATGTGGACAAGCTTGAGAGAGTCCAAAGAAGAGCCACCTGTATGATCAGAGTCTTACACGGCAAGCCATACAAGGAAAGGCGGAGGAATCTGGGACTCTTCAGTCTGAAGAAAAGACGGCTGAGAGGGGACCTGGTAGCAGCTTACCACTGCACTAAGTGAGTACGTCAAGGGCTTGGTGAGCCACTGTTCACCAGGGCACCCGAGGAGAAAACCAGGAGTAATGGCCACAAACTCCTGGAAGATCAATTCAGGCTCAACATTAGGAAAAACTTCTTCACAGTCAGGGTGTCCAGACCGTGGAATAAGCTCCCTCCAGAGTTGGTGCAATCTCCTGGATATTTTCAAGAGGAGACTAGATAGTCACCTTGCTGGGGTCACCTGACCCCCAGTTATCTTTCCTGGCTGGTGCAGGGGGTCTGGCCTTACAATATATGAATCCATGAAACTCAGTGCTCACTTTGTGTAGTTTGGTGAAAGAGGAGAAAGAGAAACTCTAGGTCAGTAATGCATTTTTATAAATACCTGCCTTTTGGTAAAATCTGGTTCAAACCAAGGGGAATCCCCCCACCCCCAGGGGTATGTTGTCTTCTAATGGTATTCGGAGAGGAGGTAATTTACATTAGAGACAAAGGAATCTAACTCGGCTATATTTTAGATGCATATAATCTGCACATTTCCCACTTCCTTTACCTACCAACTCCCATGTTAATATTTAAGAAAATCATACCTGGAATGCAAGCTAATCACACTTGAGAGACATCATGAGTAAGCACCTCTTAAAAGCAGGGCAATAGGAAAGAAATATACCAAAAAATATACTTGTACTAGCAAATTACCCGTCAAGAATGATGGATGAATTTCAAACAACAAAAACAAACATTTTACTTTTTATATTTATCAAATAAATTAAATGTTTATAAAACTTAAATAAAATAGGCTGAACATTTGAAGATACCAATCCCTTCCTGCACTTGCTCTTGTCCAGCAGGCTGGAGGCAGACCTGCCCATGCTGCGCCTCTTTTCTGGGCAAGGGAAGGCAAGCTCCATGCCTCTTAACAGCCACCCATGTCCCAGGGCTTCCTCTGCGTTGCCCTGGGTGCCTCCTTTCCTGCTCAGGGCTTGGGATGGAGCCACTGCAGCTCGCCCACTGCCTTGTGCCTCTGTCCGGCTCCTGCTTTTCCTCAGCTAGCCCCTCCCACGATGCCGGGCTCCCAGCACCCTCCAGGGAGGAGCTCAGTAGAAATAGCTCTGGCCCCTGACTTTTTTCCCCAACTCTGGAAGTTGGGATCATCCTGACATGGTCACTAAAAAAAATACTCAGGTTTAGCAAAGAAATTTCTCTTAAGACACAAATGTTTTCTCTAAGTTTTCAAGCTATTTGCGTTTAAAGAGCATTACAGACAGACACACAACACAGACAGATGACTAAGCCACACACACACAGGCTTCCTACACGAAAACCAAGTCCCTTTACATTACCTTGCCATCATTGTAAAGGTTTGGATTAAACCTCACACTATGGCCTCCGGTTGTTTCTAGGTTCACAAGTGGAGGGGAATTTGGATAGTCTTGCGGAAAATATACATCAAATTCAAAGCAACCATTTGTATATGGGGTATCTGCTGGGCCAGTTATCAGAACCTGCCACAAAGAGAAATGTATCACATTGCATCTTGGGTGGTTACAGGATTTACTTAACTTTTAATGTGCAATTTAGTCAGAAAATACGACTTACACAAAAGCTTCATTTCTACACTGAAACAATGTGCTCGCTGGGTGTTAGAAATCCTAAACTGGTAATTAACTAAAGGAAGCTGCTAAACTCCCTCTCGTAGTAGCACTGTACAATAAAAACAATGAGAGCTAGCTCCACCCCCTTTTCTACGTCATTAACAGAACTGGTTTACTAAGTTCTAATTACAGGGCCATTCAGGTACACCTTTTTGGTGGGTTGGAACGGAATAGGAGTGAGAACAGAAGCCAGTAAAAGATACAACTTTGATCACATCCAGGAGGGGCCAGCAGGGGACTGCATGCTTAGGGGCAATCAGCATGGGTTCATCAGTGGCAGGTCCTGTCAGACCAACCTGGTGGCTTTTTATGATCAGATCACCAAATCATTAGATGCAGGGGTAGCAGTGGACATTGTCTTCCTGGACTTCCAGAAGGCTTTTGACACTGTCTCTCACCCCGTTCTCATTAAGAAAATGGGAGGCTGTGGCGTAGACACCCACACAGTCAATTGGGTTGCCAACTGGCTGGAGGGCCGCACCCAGATGGTGGTAGTGGATGGGTCCTTCTCAACTTGGAAGGACGTGGGCAGTGGGGTTCCGCAGGGCTC
>NW_017729034.1:33173632-33180232 GCF_001723915.1 Gavialis gangeticus
CAAGGGAGGTGGTGCAGGCTCCTACCCTGGGGGTTTTTAAGAAGAGGTTAGATGAACACCTTGCTGGGGTCATTTGACCCCAGTACTCTTTCCTGCCATGGCAGGGGGTTGGACTAGATGATCTTTTCAGGTCCCTTCCGACCCTAGAAACTATGAAACAATGTGGTCACACAAATATCTGAAGGCTAAATTTGGCCTGCAGAACCTATTACTGATGATGAGGAAAGACTTATCTGACCTGGCTTTTAAACCCCTAGACTTTCAGAGCAAGGTCAGTAATTAGACAAGAATTACTTTACTAGTAATTGCAACTAAAATGTCAGGAAGCTATTTTTACACCTACTTCCCACAGCAGAAACACTAACAAAAATGAATTTGCTTTTTAGAAAGAATCTAAGAATCTAGCCCTTCTTTATTTAGTTTTAACAAAAGTTTACATATACAGAATGCGCAGATACTAGATCAGTTCTGCCAAGACTTTTTTTCAGTTACCTATGGGAGATTAGCTTAGAAGCTAAGACTGACAGCAACAATGATGGCATATAATCCTGTTTCTCATCTGTATTTAAGGAAATTTCCCCTTATGTTTATCATTCCAGATGCACATGCAGAATCAGAAGAAGCTTTACTTTGTTTCTTACCTTCATGATGTCAAGTCGCTCCTCATCACAGCGCACAAAAACACTGGAGGAGGATGAAAGCGGCAATGATGTTGAAAGCGTCACAGCTTCCTGGGCAAGACGCCGGGCTCTGGCAGCACTGTTTGCATCGCTTGCATTTTTTACCTGAGACATGTAGTGGTAATTCACTTTAAAGACCAGTTTTCCATCATCATCTTCAGAAACCATTTCAAAGGTATCTATAAGAGTGAAAATATAGTATTTTTACTACACCAGAAAAGTCAGAAAAATTACTAATACTGCATTTACTCGAATAATAGATGAGACTGATTATAAGATGACCCCCCCAAATAATGATTCAATATATGGAAAATGTATAAATTTGGTATTTTCCAGGTATAGAATCTAATGATTGGAGGTCTGTCTTGAATGTGCCAACCTCCCACTGCTATAGCAGGGAAAATAAATCTGAGGGGTTAGGTAGCCCCTTTTCTCCCTGCTCATTCCCCAACTTCTTCCCCCTGTAGCCCGTTTGCTCCTTCTTACTATCAGACCCTGCTCTCCCTGAGCACACAGAAGTGAGGAATAAATTTGAAAACACTGACCTTGAAATAAACACAGTTGTAACAATTTGCATATAGTACCCATAAACTTAGCTCATCCAGAATTGATGCAGTTTACCTTTTTTGAAAGTGCTGCAAGTTTTAGTACAGGTACTCCATAAACACACATCTAAGCAGCACTTGTAGACCTCCTTAGAGAGAATATAAACTACGTGTGATATTAGTCCAAAGGCAAAAGGCTCATAATTTATCATATAGTTCATTGGGTGAGGCCCCACCAGTCAACAGTACTTCAAGCCATGCTGACCCCACAGCTCAGCACTGCTCAGTATGTGTGTGTACGCCAAATACTTCCCATAAAAGATCCACGTGCTAATTAGCCCTCTAAAATCATGACTGGAACCAGGTGTTCTTGTCATGAGTCCTGGGATCCTCCAAGAATTTATATGCAGATGAGGCATAGGGCTTCATCTCATTCAGGGTGGGGCCACACTAATCATGTGCAACACACCGAGAGAGGAGCTGACAGAGGTATTATGGGTAAACTATTTGGGGCCCCGTTTGGTGATGTCTGCAAGACCCCGTTTGGTGATGTCTGCAAGACATTTAAGGCAGGTTAAGAAACATAAATCACTGGCAATAGAAAAGAAAGGCACAGCTCAGCTGTGGGCATGAAGAGGGAGTCAAAATGTATGCAATTAATGGCTCACCATTATGTGAAAGAGTCAGTACTGAGGGCAACTATGCTCAATTGCCACTACCTTATTCACATGGGTTGTACTAACCTATCCTTGTGGTAGGTTGTAGGCCTACGTGAAACAGCTAGTATTCGCTTCAGATTTGGATTTGGCTGATTCGTGGGGACAGTGATTCGATTCACTGATTCGAATCACTGTCCTGAATCAATTTGGCTGAATCTCTGAATCAGCTAGGCCCCATCCCCTGTTCACTCTCCCTGCCTGGCAATGACTGCCCTGCCCGCCCCAGCTCCCGGCACTTTGAAAAAAAAAAAGCCCTGACTCACCGGGTGCTACCAGGCAAGGAGGGCAATCTCTGCTGCCCCCCCATTGCATGGGGGGCTCTGCACAAGCCCCCCAAAAGCTCCTTGCTCCCCCAGCTCTGGCCCTTTAAGAAAAAAAAAAGAAAAATCCCACGCTCACTTGGCCCCTGCTGTCCTGTGCCACGTGGGGGGCTCTGCACGAGCCCCCCTGAAGCCCCAAGTCCACTGCAGGAGCAGTGAGTCCTGGGGCTTTTCTCCATTTTTTTTCTTTACAGGTTGGAGCTGGCCCAGGCGGGGCACCTGTGGTGGGGCTGGGGGGGCTCAGTGGGGATCTGCTGGGAGGGCTTAAGTTGGTAGCTTTTCATTTCTTGGAAACCCAGTATCAAATTTCACATAACAACAAGTGATTAAAGAGTTTGGCCTCCATTATAATCTTGTGCAATTGCTTGCCAGCACTGCAACCATCACACAATTATGCACCATTGGGAGTTTGGAGAGCTCAGCAGGAATTGCACCCCCCGCCCAGCAGCACTGGGGCTTTTCTTTAAAGGGCTGGGAGCTGGGGTGGGTGGGGGAGCTGGCAGGGGGCCCCCCATGGTCCGCTCCCCTGCCCCTAGTACTTACCAGCCCGGAGTCGGCTGCAGCTCCCTGCTGCAGCCACTAGGGACTGCCCAAATCAAAGCTCTCCGAATCTTTTCCGAAGACTCGGAGAGCTTTCAATCGATTTGGACCTTTTAAATTGTTCCTGATTCAATTTGGATTTTGAGATTCATCCACTGAATTGGGCCGAACCTCCTCTGAATCGAATCACCACCTGAAGCTTTGCACCACCCAGCAGCATATTTGCCCAAAATAGGTCATGTGTTTTACAGACATAGTCAGTGCTAGCTGCATTTGCCTTCAAAAGTTGGCTTCCATTATTGAGCATATGCTGTTTTTAGCAGCAATTCAAAGATAGGCAATGTATTTAATGCAGTTTCCTTCTCTGTGAATGTAAGCAGAGGGGCTTCTCTCTCATGTTGACTGTGGGGGGTGGACTTCTTTTATATTTGAGTAAATACGGTAGATTAACTTTGCATAAACCACCAAAATATTAATATGAATTAATTTTTTCTCTGATGTAGCCAAACATATATGTATATTTCTATAGATATACAGATATGAATGCATGCATTTTCCCACTTCCCTTTTTTAAGCAGTTTCCTGCATTAAAAGAATGATCACAGAAAATGAAACATTAACAGCAGTGGGTGGAACTAAGATTAGTTTAGCATAAGATTTATCAACTTTCATACACTCAGCTCTAGCAATGTACTTAATTTCTGATGTTCAAGCACAGTGTATTATTTAAAAATCCTTTTTAGTTGTGGGTCAACCTGTAGCAAACTCCCAATGGTGCGTAATTGTGAGGTGGTTACAGTGCTGGCAAATGATCGCACAAGATTATAATGAAGGTCAAACTCTTTAATTACTTGTCATCATGTGAAATTTGATGCTTGGTTTCCAAAAAGTGAAAAGCTACCAGCTTAAGCCCTCCTAGCCAGGTTCAATCTAGTCTGTCTTTGTATTTGTAGCAAGCTGAAAATAAAAGTTGACACAAACATGCTGCTGCAAAAATGATGCCACTAATTCTATTTGCAACATAAAAACAGCCATCAAAGAAATAATTAATTTGCCAAGCCAACTTCAAAGTCACTCTGGCTTCTCTTCTTGAATGAATCAAACTTCTATGCTATTGTGGTGAATTGCATAATTAAGGTAATGAAAATTCAGACTGTAAAATTGGATTCTAACTCTCCCACGTTAATTGTTTTGAAAAGAAATACTTTTCTGGTTGCAATTTCATGTTCACTGTTTAGTTTAGGCAAAATAAATTATTTGTGAAATCTTGTGGCTAATTTGAAAGTAATTTTTTTTTTTTTTTTTTTTTTTGACTAAAGGGACCTAGAAAAATGCGATCATTTTCAGTTTTGGAAAGGTTTGTTGTCCCCCGCCCCCGCCATTTAACTTTGACTCATGCATCTATCTACCATTTTTCTTATGAATGGGTGAAAATCTTTGGGCTTTTATGCTAAGGGTTGAATCTCTGGGCTCTTCAGAGAAGTTTCTGTTCTTAAAAACTGCAAGAGAAATAGTGTGGACACTGGATTTGCAATTTACAAGAATGAATCTCTGGAAGACTTCTCATATTATATTATGGACCACAATATTTCAATCTATACTATGCAACTTAGAAAATCTTGTCATTTTGTTTCAAAAAACATGTTATAGGACAGTTTGTAACTTTATTAGAATAACATATTTCAAGAAACCCATGATACAAAGACCTAATCACATGAAAAATCCTTATGTGTAGGGACCCACTGAAATCAAGAAGGAAGGCAGCTGATTTTATGAGCAGATCACAGGGCCAGCCACCATTTTAGCTGGCTTATCACAGGGTCATGTGACAGACAGCCCCTGCAGCCAATCAGCAGTGAGGGGCATGGGGGGAGTTGGCTGCCATCTTGATGGTACCCTCCACCCCCCAGCAGGCTGCTAGGTTGGACTGCTGGCTTCCACTAGTGTCAGCATTTTATTTTTAGTATTTTTTTTGTGGACTTTGTGGATATTGCCTGATTTTGTGGACAATGCCCAATTTCACATTTTCCAGGAAATGCATGAAATCATGAGTCGAGTAAGTTCCAACTTATATGCATGAGTAATATGATGTCAACTGGACTACAGACAGATTACTCAGATAAGCATGTATGGGCATGTTTGTTACTAACCAATATATCAAAATGATCTTGAAAAAAAAATGCCAATACTCCAAGCAAATTAGAAAAAAAATCTGCTTGTGACCCAAAGGTATCTGCCTGCGACAGGAGAGCCTTCTCGGGGCCAGGTCACATATTGGCCCGACCACCTGTCTCGGGGCAGTCTGTCCCGTCTCGCCTGCCATGACTTGCTGTTCTGATATCAGTTGTACTGATGTGAGGGGCTGCCTATTAAGTACCCGATGCCAAGGGTGTTACACACAGCTCTGTACCATCCCTACACCATGTCCCATGCCTCGCAGATGGCATCCAGATTATCACACCTCTGGTTTAAAGCCGGGCCAAACTTGGTCCTATGTTGGGCCTCTCCCACTATGACCTTCACTGGGCCACATGCATATCACCCCCCTCTTACTGGGGCTTCTTTCACTCTGTCCACTTTCACTGGGCCTTTTTCATAACATCCCTCACTGGGCCACTCTCTACCTGTCCCGCTCCCTAAGCAGCCCCTCTCGGGCCATGAGGCTTACTTATTCTCATGCTGGCAGGTCTCCATCCAGTCCTTCAGGTCATTCGAGCTTCCTTACTCTATGTGGCTCCAGCCTTATGCCTCACACTGGGCTGATTCTGCCCCTAGCCAGGCAACTTAACATATTCACATACTTATGGGGGTTGGCCCGTGTACTGCCCTTCAGGCTACCTCTACAGCCCTGCTCTATGCACCCCCTGGTGCAGCCCTATAGATTGGCCTTGCAACCCTATTCTACACCCACTTACGCAGTCCTTCAGGCCAGAACAGCACACTCTACTCTGAGGGCCACCACATACTTCTGCCCCCTCACTGGGGCCGCTCTATCCACGCATCCTCCTTACTGGGGCTTCTGGGGTCTTTCACCCCATGGAACTCATGTGCCCAGAGACATTCCTGGCCCCCATGCCTGTCCCTACATCAAGGTATTCCACCAGGATGTGCAGGCTGGGGTTATAAGACCCTGCCCTACCCATCTTTCAATTGGGAGGCAACTGGCCTGGCATTTCTGGGGAACTACCCTGCCACAGGTAGTCCCACCAAACCATGCTTCCCTGGGAGAGTGCAGTTTTCGGAAGGCTCTGATGACTGGTGGGGTTCCCAGCCACAGAAGTAAAGACTGCCAGTGCAGGAGGAGACTGGGCTCATGATCCCAGGCTCCCCCTGCACTGGCAATATGGTGTGATGTGATCTGATGTTCCATCCCACAATCAAGCATCCTGCCATGCATGTGTGATGGCATGGCAGGAAGCACGACTATTATGATCATGCAGCAGATCCCATTGTGACTTTTTAAAAAGTGTCTTTCAGTAGCCCCAGAACAACTGCTAGGTCTGACATTGGAGCAGCCTGACTGTTGTATTTCTGGGTTTGCAGCAAAGTAGAAGTAGGTAGGTGGGGCCTGCTTTGGAACTTCCTGGACAACGCTGTCACCAAGATGTCGACATATCCTCTAAGAACTAAATGAAAAATCCTCCTGCACACAGGTGTTTTGGTGATTAGTGCATCAGTACCAAACTTAAATTTAAGCACAGCTGAGTGAAGAAAACTTGGACTTGAACCTGAAAACACAGACATGCAGAGCTTGTTGTTGGTTTTTTTTGGGGGGGGGGGGGGGGGGGGTTTTGGG
>NW_017729034.1:33180418-33184289 GCF_001723915.1 Gavialis gangeticus
GGGGGGGGGGAGGGTATTTGAGTGATTACTCATCCATTTGAAGATATTCATAAGCACACATACTTGCAGGATTGATGGTGTAGTACGATTTTTTAGCTTTTAGATTTTTACATACATTATACAATATGAACATTTCTTAACTTACCAAACTGGAGTTTTTTCATGACTGCCACATACTTTTCTTCAAGGGACCTTAAAACAGACAGAGGTTTGGGCTTCACAGCAGCCTTTTTTGAGTATTCAGCCATTTTCTTTTCTGTCACATAAAAAGTTTAAGGACAAAAGGATCTCTTATTATGTATTTTTCAAAAAAAAAGATTAATATCTAATGTTCCCTAATTTGCTGATGCCCATTTAAAAAGAACAATGAACACTTCAATATTACCTACTTATGATGGCAATGCACTGTTCAGTTAAATTCAGATTGAGGTTTGCTTTACAAATAACGCAACTCCCAAGGTCAAACAGCCTTGTCTTGTGGAAGAGAACATTTTCTTAACTGTCTATATAATTGTACTGTTCTCTATTACAAAGCAGAAAATCACAAACATTTTGAAGAAGCCTTCCTTACTGGAAAAACCATTTTCTTTATAAAAAGAAAATTTCATTTTAATTTACCACTTAAAGCTTGCTCTCAACTCAGGTTATCAATAGTTAAATATTTTATTCAAGATGTTTAATTGCATCAGCAGAGCTATTACTTACAAGCTTCACTTATGCTAATTTTCCTTTTGATGTTAGACAAATTGTTCCATAATTTCAATTAAAACTGTGAGATACAGCAAGTGACTAAACTAAACATTTTTCACATTCTTGCCAAGTTATTTTAAAAAAAAAGGAGTGCCCAAACTTTCCGAGGAACTGCTAGGTGCCCAGGCCTTTTGGAAATAAAACTGAGAATACATTGGATGTGGGAGGCTTTTAGTACTTTTGAAATCCTGACTTTTGAACTTTATTTAAATAAAAACTCTAAAGAGCCTATGTATAACAGTCATCAAATGCTTATCTTATTTTACCTTGGTTTGCTTGGCGCAAACTGGTGGTAGCGGCATAAACTATTTCAGCAGTCTTTTGTATGTCTGGAACCAATAGTGTCAGTCCCTCTGGTTCTTGATCAGAAGCATCTGGTTTTACTCCTGCTTTAGCTTTGTCTTTTTTAGATCTGTTTGTTGCAAAGAAAGAGGGTGAAGGAATAAACATTATATGACTACAGCCATATTCTGAAAACTAATTACTGAAAATGGGGAAAAAACATTAATATGAGAACAACGTCTTCTGAAATCTAGAGTCTGTATGCATGTGCTAATCACTGGTGACAAATGATACATATGAAATGTGACCATACTCAACATACAGCTTGGACTGGACCTACAAAAATGTGCGCCTAGGGTAGGTTATGTTCAGAAATTTGAAGACAGGCAAATAAATATCAAGACCACCAAAATAAAGAGATTCTTGCTCCATTTGCAAACATTCCTAGACAATAGAAGAAAAATGGAAAGGCTCAAATATTCCCCCCAAAGAACTTTTAAGCAGTGGCAGGTCCTAGAGTCAGTGAATCTCAATCAGGGTGTCAGGTGTTGAGGAGATGAGCAAGGTATTAGGAGATGAGAAGAAACTAAGCAGATAAACATGTCCCAGACTGGAGGATCCTCCATCCCTCTGCTAGGCCCCTCTGCAAGGAAGTAAACACTATAATGCATAAATTAGTTTCTGGAACTGGGTTCACAAATGTTAGGGAGGGGTGCCGCAAATCCAACGAAGGGTGCCACGAATGCAAAAAGGTTGAGAATCACCATCCTAAGTACAGAATATAGCATTCTTTCCCTAATATACATTAAAAACACCAAACTGGATAAAAAATAACGAAATGGATATGAAAGCCATAGCACCTTCACAGTATGCCTTGGCTCTGGCATTCTTGATATTAAAAGAACAGAAACAAAGCTTGTGACTCATCACAGCTGCCCCTGGCTGCAAGGCCAACACCTTTAATTTTGATTAAAAAAATCCTCATCTTAAAAAAAAAAATCAGGGTTCCAGTACTGATATTCACATGTATGATGTTCAGCCTAATGTGAAATAAAATACAGCCAACTTAAAATGTGCATTTTATAATAATTAAATATGCAGTTTAGTTGCATCTTTTAATATGCCCTCATCTCATCATCATCATCATCATATAAATATTCTAGGTTTTAGTATTGCTCCTTCTACTTCTCAGAACAAATTTTTACTGGGGTTCAGTAGGCTTTTTGCTTCCCTGTAAATCTTTGTTTAATAGCAGTAGTTATTTGCTTTAAGAGTCAAACAAGACAAATAGGCAAATAAGCACTGGCTTTTTATTTTTTATCATCATAGGAACCAGCATAACAAAAAGTTGTTTATGCAAGTAGAAATTAGCAATTTAATGCTTTGATGCTCTAAGCATACTTTTTTTCTGGGCAGTCAGTGAATACTTCAGACTTTCTGCAGATTTTGGAACACAATGAAATCATGTGTAAATAATGATTCTCTAAACATTAAACGCAGAAGTAATTATGGTCATGCTGAAAGGTCTTTGAACTTAATCAAACAAAACCATCCCCAGCGTACCGTTAGTAACAAAGTTCAGGTCATTTACTGCAGTAACATTTATTTTCTTGTACCAGCTTTAGCCCAAAAGGATTCTGACCCATTGTTTGCTCTGAGAAATGCTGGCATTTCAAGTGTATTAGGACGGTGGAAGATGGGACCTAGGTGAATTAAAGCTGAAGAAGGATATCTGAATCGGCAGTTGATTTTAATTGCTCGTGTGCCACAGTTTCTAGCCTACAGAAACACAGGCCAATTTTTTTTTTTTTAAAGACCCTTTAATTTAGTTCCTAAATCTTGTGTTGGGTGCATAAAGGGAATAACTGAAGAGCCCACACACCAACTATATTAGGTTTCTCCCCTTTCTTCACTTAAGTGATATTTCTAATTAACATCATGCGAGTTAGAGAGAGACATTTCTTAGGACACAGTATCCTAAGAAAAACTGTTCTCTTTTAAATATTTTAAATAACTAAGCTTTTATCAACAAATAATTAAATGGCAACTAAAGTATAAAACTACTGCAAGCATTAAGATTTTACTCTTTATGCTTATTTTAAAAATTTGAAATATGTTTTTTTTTCCAACTTGCAGAGGCACATCTGTGACTGCCTCACAGGATTCTTAACAAAATTTTCCTCCATCTCCGAGTAACCTCAATGCTTAAAAACTTTTTAATTTGAGAAAATTGTTTTCCAAAACCTTAGCTTTTTCAAGGTAAAGATATTTTTCTAGATTCAGTGAGGACTAGATTTTTCTAGATTCAGATTAAGCACATTTTCAGTTCCTTAATTTCTACATGTTCCTTAATTTTTATTTTTCTGGGTAGAAAAACGTCGATTTTTTTTAAACACACACGAAGTCTAATAGCGTCCTGAATAATTTCTAAAGATACATTAGACACTTTAGTAGAGGAGCATTATGAGGATTAATATAATAAAGATACAAGATAAAAGTGATATTAAGGAAGCAGTCTTTTTGTTTGTTTCCAGTTAAGTGCCCCGCATCAGGGTTATAAATACCCTTATCACAACATTGAGCACATGCACCTAACTCCAATGGTTACCCTTAAAGCTAAGTACAGACTTTTGGGGGCGTTAGGGGAGGTTAAGTTGATTCAAAATGGCTGCCCAATATCAGGTAAGTCAGGATAGAAGGCTAGCAGGGGGATTGAGGGGCCTCCAGAGGATGGGGAGAGGCATGAGGGGTATGGGGCAGTCACGATGCATGGGTGGGCCTGGCATGACCTGTGAGGGGTGGAGGAGCAAGTGTGATCTGCAAGTGTGTGTGTGTGTGT
>NW_017729034.1:33184326-33189064 GCF_001723915.1 Gavialis gangeticus
CCCATGGGGGAGTTGGGGGGGGGGCCAGGGGTGACCCACAGGTGGGGTAGGGTGAGGTTCCCCCTCCCTGCAAACCTACACCCCCACCCCCACCAGGACTGACTTGCTCAGCTCCAGCAGCAGCAAAAGCTGATACAAGTGGCAGCACCCTGAGTGACTTGTGGGATAGGTGTTGAAAGGGCTGGTTGGCTGGAAGGGTTGGGGGGGCGGGAAGTGCAAAAACTAGCTTATGGAAGGGGGGTGTTAAGTTAATACTACATAGATCCAAGTTTATCTTAAACTGGGGTCTGCAATTTTTAGATTGGTTCATGTGCATGGAACTTCTCTACAATTACAGGTGTAGCCTGATTGCCAGTCACTGAGACTGAGTCTAAGTGTAAGGTGGGCACTGGGAAGACCTATGTTTAAATTGGGCAGGCATTTTGAACCCAATTTAACCTCTCCAAATGTCTGTACTTACTTTAAGTCTTCCTCTTTTGAGGAAAAACCCCCCCTCAAATATTTTATAATAGTATAAACAAATCAATGGTCAATTAAAAACATGTAAATGCAGCTGTCCCCTTTGTACAGAAAAATGAGCTGAATCCCCCAAACACTTACAAGACCACCACTGGGGATTGTGCACCATTTGAGAAATTCAAATATCCACTCTGACATGCATGCAAGGTAAGATTGGTGTGGTTCTAGTGAGGTTTTTCAATGCCTGCATCAGAAACATCTAAAGAGACACAATGTGACATCTTGTTGGCAGAATTTTTATAGAAGGAAATGGAAGGATGAAGATCTGGAGACGTGGGCTACCAGCAGTCTTTTGATACTTACAGACATGAATGTGAGGGGCTGGGTGTTCCTTATTCTGTGCAATGAGGGGTAGCCTTTGGCCACAGATGAGCAGAGGTATAACTGGACCGCTCTGTGCTCCTCCCCTTCACTTTGCACCTTCCCTGCTCCATCTCCATCAGTAGGGTTGGCAGACATCTCTCTAGTAACAACGAACCTCCAGCTGCTACTTTTATATATGTAGCACTGGACCCAGAGCACAGGAGGTATGGAGTGTGGGGGCCATGGGCTGGGAGATGACAGGATGAAGCACTTCAGCTCTGTGCTGGTGCTTCCCCCCATCCCTCTTTAGGGCAGCACCCAGGGCTCATGTCCCTCTTGCCTGCCCATTGTTATGCTACTATAGATGTGTCTATATCTACTAAGAAGTAAACCCTTTTTGTGAAAGGGATTTAGAACTATTTTTGCTCATTCCAAACACAACTAGGTGTCTTGAGTAGCAGCTGCTGCTTTGGTCAACGATCTAAACCACAATGTCACACACAAAAGGATACTGCTGAGTGCCGTGAAACACAAAACTAGCTATAATCATCACTTCCATCTTGACAAACCAGATGTGGTGCCTGGCAGCTTAACTACCTGCTAAATGAATGCTTTACTTAATTTTTCATTATGCACAAAGATGTTGACAATGTGGGCAAAGACAAGATGGATAAGGATGGGGCCTGAAGAAGGAAATTACTACAACAGAGGTTGTAGCAAACCTCAAGGAGTTTAATGCACTTAAGTCAGGAGACCCAGTAAC
The DNA here is from genome assembly GCF_001723915.1 of Gavialis gangeticus. NCBI lineage: Eukaryota > Metazoa > Chordata > Crocodylia > Gavialidae > Gavialis > Gavialis gangeticus. Next base: position 33,185,912 of record NW_017729034.1, read on the forward strand.
AAGATAAAGCTCATCATGCATTTACAACAGAAATTTTGTGCTACTCTAACATGATAACTAATTGTCTAGAAAATAAAAAGTGGACTTCAGTAAGGCATTTGATAAGCTGTTGCATGGGAAATTGGGTAAACTGGAAAAGACTGGCATAAGATAAAGAAGTGCAAAGTTCATAAGGAGATGGCTGAAGAGGAAACATCAATGGTATTGTACAAAGGGAAAAGCTCAGGCTGGAGGAAGGGAGCTGAAATATGTTGACGACACAGGGTTGAAAGGCAATATAATAAAGAGCAAGATTAGAATACCATACACAAAACATTGGGGTAACTTTGAAAAATGAAGTAAAATAAATTAGATGAAACTGAACAGTAGAAAGTGTAAAGACATGGATCTGGGGACTACTAACAAGACATTGTACTGAAAAAATGGGAGCAGTTTGAAACAACTGAGGAGGATAGCAGCTATGACTCAATGACTAACAGTAGGGCTGTCCAACCTCTGAGTTGCCAAAGGCCACATGTCATGTGGGCCTCCCAGAAACCCTATACCCAGATGCAGGGGTAGGAGCCTGAGGATTCTGGCAGCAGAAGCAGGAGCAATGGAAAAAGTGGTGCCCAGGCAGAACCACACAGACTGTGGGCCAACTGCTTGCATGTGGCTCATGGGCCCAACTAAGAGTACTGTATTTTTGTGCACACAGCATGCACTATTTCTTCCCCAAATATTAACTGCTGCAAACTGGGGTGCGTGTTTTAACTGAGGACATATGGTAACAGGAGCCTCTGGCCTGGGGAAAGAAAAAGTAATGCTCCACATATGATATAGGAAGCAGCACAGTGAGCACATGGGTCTTCCTAGCTGTTGGCTGTGCACATTTTCTCTTTCCCCTGACACAGGCTCAGGGTGCAGAAGCTGCTACTGACACCTCTTGCTAAAATAGCAACGTGGACCCTAAACTACCTCAACAGGTGCTGCTGGCTAGGATCAGGCCCTCAACTGACCTGGCAGACACTGCTGACTTCTCGCCCATCTGAGCTCTGCTTGAGAAGAGAGATCAGACAATATGGCTCAGCCAGCACCACCTGTAGTATCCTCCAGCTCAAAAGTTAACAGAGCAGCAAAAATGTTTTGCTCCCCTTTTACTGTAGCAGTCTGTTTTACCCAGGAAAAATATCAGTATTTTCAGGGAAAGATGCAAGAACTACAGTATTAGCCACAAATGTGACAGAGCCATGAAAAAGCCAAATTAAATCCCAGGATGCATCAGTAATGGTATTTACAGCAGCCAGGGGAAATATCTATACCACTTCACTACAGAGAAACCTGATCTGGAATACTGTGTACAATTCTGGTTATGTTCAAAAGGATTAATTCAAACTGGAAGGTAAGCAGAGGAGGGCTATCAAGATGACCAGGAATACTGAGAACCTTCACGTGAGAGAAGACTAGAGAAGCTTGGCATGTTTAGCCTTGAAAAAAAGAAAAGCCGAGTGAACACGACTGTTGACTATAAACACTGCAGGAAGGCAAATGAAGAGGATTGCTTATTTAAGTGAAAAGGCAAAAATAGGTATACACTGACTAGGGATAAATTTAGGCTAGAAATCAGAAAGATCCTAATCCTTAAAAGCATGACATTCTCGAACAACTTTGTTGGAGATGTAGGGGGAAAAAAATAATACAAAAAATAAAACAAAACAAAACAAAAGTTTTAAAGCCAAAGCTTTACAAATTTATGAAAAAGATTCTGGGATGTGGTTGCCTGCAACAACAGGGACAGACTCAATGACCCAGAAAATCCCTTCCAGTCCAGTGTTCCTACATCTTGTAGTTACTGTAGCTTAAAAGTATTACATAAAATTTGTGTCTGTCCCTATCCTCCTGATGTGTTTGGCCTTGCTCAGTTTTTTTAATTAGATCCTTGTCGGTGAAACCCTATTTTTTTCCTCTCACCTTCTGGCTTATTACCTTTATTTTAATGTCTTGGAAGTCTTCTGATGTCTAAATGAGGATACCATTATACCTTTAAACATGATGAAAATGTTTGGATGACTATGCTATGACATCTCTCAGTTGCATACCCCTTTCCTCCATGTCTAAATAATTTAGTATCATACACAATTTTTCTTAATTGGTAGCCATCCCTATAAAGGAATTTAAGGACTAATAATCTACAAGTAGTACTTTAAAGAATTCGTTTGAACCTAGTTGAGAAAAATCTGTTACAGGAGATTCACAGAATCATAGAAAAATCACAGAAAAAAATCATAGAAAATGAGGGTTGGAAGGGACCTCAGGAGGTTATTTAATCCAATCCCCCTCCCCAACTAGATCACCCAGCCAAGGCTTTGTCTACCTGGGTCTTAAAACTTCCAAAGATGAAGAGTCCACAACCTCTCTGGGTAACCCATTCCAGTGTTTTACTACCCTCCTAGTGAGAAAATCCTTCCTAATATCTAATCTAAAACTTCCCTTGCCACAACTTGAGACCATTGCAAACCTCTTTTGAACCTTAGATGCAGAGGTCAAATGCTTAGATGCAGGGGTAGCAGTGGACGTAGTCTTCCTGGATTTTTGGAAGGCCTTCGACACCGTCTCTCACCCTGTTCTCATTAAGAAACTGGGGGACTGTGGTGTCAACACCTACACAGTCAAATGGGTCGCCAACTGGCTGGAGGGCCGCACCCAGAGAGTGGTGGTGGATGGGTCATTTTCAACCTGGAGGGATGTGGGCAGTGGGGTCCCCCAGGGCTCGGTCCTTGGGCCCACACTGTTCAACATCTTCATCAGTGACTTGGACGAGGGGGTAAAAAGCACCCTGTTCAAATTTGCTGATGACACTAAGATGTGGGGGGATGTGGGCACGCTAGAAGGGAGGAATAGGCTGCAATCGGACCTAGACAGGTTACAGGGGTGGGCGGATGAGAACAGGATGGGATTCAACACCGACAAGTGCAAGGTGATGCACCTGGGAGGAAGAACCAGCACCATACCTACAGGCTGGGGAACTCCCTTCTCATCAGTTCAGGGGCAGAAAAAGATCTTGAAGTCATCATTGATGCCAGGATGAACATGGGTTGGCAGTGTGGGGAGGCAGACAGGAAGGCCAAGCGCACCTTGTCATGCATCCACAGATGCATCTCGAGCAGGTCCAAG
>NW_017729034.1:33194064-33194629 GCF_001723915.1 Gavialis gangeticus
AAACTATGAGACCTCCCTTCAGGTAGATGAAGGCTGCTATTAAATCCCTTCTCAGTCTTCTCTTCTCTAGACTATACAAGCCACCTCCATGTTGCATTTTGATCAAACATCTTTGCAAGTCTTACAATTTAGACAGCTTTTCATTCCAGGAAGCCTCTATCTTCCTGACTGCATTGCTAGCTACCCCGAGACAATTTAATTCTAGTTTAGTCACTGGTTATTATATTGCATTTTAACAATTCCACTTCATAACAGATGATTGCAGCTTAGATCTTTATACACAGCTCTTTTTAACAAACAGCCACGATTCCTCCCAAAGGAGGGGTCTTTTTCATTACAAGTACACTATATTTAAAATAGATTTTGCTCACTAAAAAGGTCAAAGCTCTGTTGAGGAAACCTCTGGAATCACTCATGGAAGTAGCACCAGCCAGTTCATACCATGTCTCTGCTAAGCAGGAATGGGAAGTCTCAACATACAGGCCATGTGCTATGGGAAATTAAAGTAACGTACTTTAATTACTCACCTCCCCAGAAAGTAGTTATCACAAGGGCTAAAACCAGA
>NW_017729034.1:33199629-33208337 GCF_001723915.1 Gavialis gangeticus
AAGGTACTTTAATTACTCACCTCCCCAGAAAGTAGTTATCACAAGGGCTAAAACCAGATTCTGGGTCAAAGCCAATGAAGGAAGAAAGATTAAATTTAAAGAGCACAGACGAGTCTTATTGAGAGAAGTGAGCAAAGAGGACAAACGTTACAGGTTTGAACTAGGCTTTGTTGGCGTCATCCTCTGGGCCCAGCCTGGACTGAGAAGACTCTTCTAGCAACATGAATGCTGCTGTAGGTTCTACTTACCTGACTTTTATAGACAAGCAACCCTCTTTCTTTTGATCCCTAAATTCATCTCCATTCCTCTAATGCAATTTGTTACCCTGGGGGTGAAAAGAGTTTGGCTGTACTCCACTATTTGGAAATGCACATGCCACCATCAAATCATTAGCTTGGGACCTGCAGCCCTGCCTTTTGATATATATATATATATATGATCATTATTCCCAGCCCAACTCTGCACTTCTGCCAGAAAGGGAAGAGAAGCTCAAGATAAAGACTACAACACTCCTACATGGAGGAAAAAGAGAGTTGTGAGGCGAACCAGAGATGGAAAGATTAAAAACTGAAATCTATATGGAAAAATATTGCATTTCCCTCCCTCCTATATGCAAGTTTGCACATTTGTCCATGTGCGTACACACATCTTGGCAATGCTGTTAAGTTTCCGAGCTCTGATTTTGAGATTTTAATATTTTGCTTTTTTTCCCCTCAATTTCATACACCAGTAATGATTTAATATTGGCATAAGTGATATACTGAGCTAGAATTTGTATTCCAGGATAATTTTTCTCCCATTATTTTTTCCACCTTAAATCAGACATTTCTTTTTTCTATTCCTGTATTATAATACAATTTTCTTCCAAAATTCTGCTTTTTCAAAGCAAAAGTTACATTACAACAGCTATTAAATGCTTTGTAAGTCCTAACTGATTTAATTTTTGTTTGGATAAAAGTGCTATAGCAAGGAAGAAAAGGAACTGAACACTTAATTTAGACTCTTAAAGTCTCCACTTACAGAAATCATGTCAGCTCACATTTAAAGGACTGACAGCCACTGATATATTTGCTAGAAGAGACAGCAGAGTACATGCTAATAATTTAAACTGTTAATTCAGCTTGTGCTGAAAGATGATATCCTTCCTTTCACACTGTGCTAAATGAATAATGATACATTCCCAAGGCAAGTCTAATTTTTAAAGCCAATACTAATACTTATTCACCCATGCTGGATATTTCAGAGGTAAAATTTGATCATACTAAGCGATAAATTTATCAAAATGTTGACAAAATACAGTTAGTGAACCTTTCAGCTTGTCTACTAGAGACATCACTTATCCTGAACAGCATTTCTTTGGGTGTGTTACGTCAACATTCACATTGTTGGGATAAAAGTGCCAAGCCTGCAGCCTTTGAATCTTCCAAAGAGCAGTGTTAGAGAGTCAGTCAACCTGAAGGGTTTCAACTCCAGTATATTTCCAAAGATGTAAAAGGGAGAAGTGGCCCCAACAGCTTTTCAGTTCTTTTCCATCAGGATTTCTAAACTGCTTTCCCAAATCAAGCATCAGCCCTGGATGTCAATTAGACAGACCCTCTAATACTGTTCTCCTAAATCAGGCCTTGAATTCAGAGGTCAATTAGAAGGTCAAATGCTGATTGTAGAATATACTGAATTTCATGGGGCAGCTTTGCAAAATTCTACAGTGAGGGCAGTTCAAATGCATGCTATGGAAACTGCCTCAGGCCCACTTGAGTGCACTGAAAACCTGCCAGATCATAATAATCATATTCTATTCAGAGCCAATCTTTTAGACAAACCCTGGGCTGTAAAAGATTGAGCCTAGTATTACTGGGATGTGCAACACAACACATCTGAAAAACAGAGAATTCAGAATGCGAGTTGGGTCTTAGGCAGATCACTCTGGATCTTCAGGAAAAATAAATATATGGCCTCATTAACATGGCATAAGAAAGCAACCTTTGTCAGGAATTTATTGGACCACACTTTCTGTATGAATGCAGCCAACAGAATATTTTGCTGCGTGAACATGTTCTCTGTACCAACTCTCTGTGAAAAATGCCTTCTTTGCAGCCTTTATGCAAACTCAGTAAGGTACAGATTTGATGCCTAATCTCCTGTGCCACATTCAATACAAAAAGTATGGTCCCCTAAATTGCTGACTAAAATTTCTGCTATGCCATGTCAGTCAGGCTATTTGTCTATTTTCTCAAGATTCATTTACACCTAAGTCAGTCCAGTGTTACCTTAGGATTTTATTAGAAACCTGTTTGGTTTATTATGAATGTCATTCCAGTCTCATAATGGGGGAGGTTCATACACTAAACATAATGCCTTTTATAACCACTCAAATGAGCATGTTCTTCTACAGTACATATACAACATCAGTTCACTGCAATTGAGGTTTCAAATCTCCTTTGCTGGAGCCATTGCGGCAATGAATGCCTAAACATGGCCACAACGACATTTCGAGCAAGCCTTTCATAAGCTTGACTGCTATATGTCAGCTAAGTCTGCTTGGCCTATGGCAGATGACAAAGCTGAAACAGCAGCCAAATGCACCGTCTCATGTGAGTTTTTCCTCTTGGAGTAATAAGGATCAGTGAAAAAGCAAAGTAGAACCATCACCCATTTTCTATTACTTTCTTTTGCATGCTCCAAAGAATCTCCTCCAGTTCTTTAAGAGGAATGTCTGGTGAAAGTTTAATCTGGACTTCAGAAGAGGCTGAATCAACAGCATACAGCAATCTAGAAATCAGGTTGTCAGCCTGAGAAATTCTGGATCCAAGTGGTGAATCTGTCACTCCAGCTCTAGACCCAGGATATCAGAAATAAGAATAATCATGCACTAGCCAGGATTATTGGCTCTTGGCTCCATCCTGTTTTACCTCCAAAATAAGCCTCCTAAAACAGTAAGATGGAAGGAACTATGTAAAATAACTTCTGACTCCCATGCTCAGGGAAAAAAGAGCATGCATCAGGGACAATGTCTTCTTGCCCAGTGCTGGAGAGAAACTGAAGACAACCCACATTAGCACGAGCTAGGGCTTAACATCAAAATAATGATAGACTGAGGCCTTTAAAAACTACTCAGCATTGGCTGTAAAAACACCTCTCCTTGGCACTTTCAGAACAAAGTAAGTTAATGAAGTAGCTGGCTTGGCTCCTGCTTGGCAGTTAGCATTTTCTGTCCATGGAGTACTTCCCAATTTTTCCAGTTCCATGACCACATTTGTGAATCCACAACTAAACTTCTAGAACACGCCAGATTCTTGCCACAGAATTACTATGGGGCTTCTGAACCCACTTTAGGTTAAGACACTCAGGTTTGGGAACTGGTGTGTTAGAACTGGCACAGTTTTAGAACTAATTAGAGAGAGGGAGAGTTTCATAGGACAGAAACAAACAGATGCAAACTCCCACATACTGACAGTGATCCCACACCGGCCAGCTAAGTCCACAAACTGTTAGTGACTACCACTGTGAAAGACTGAAGTTGATGGCTATGATCCTCCTTTGCCTTTGTAGCACAACATCATAAATGTTCTGATACACTTTGGCTCAGGTGCACGTGGTGTCAAGACGGAGAGTAGTAAGCCAGCATTATCAGCCCTACAGAAACCTCAAAACCCATCTGCAAAAGCTGACATCTGGGTGACTGAAGTCATTTGTCTGCTAAAAGAAAAGTTTTACTAGCTGTGTACTTCAGTATTTTTATCTTTGCTGTAAAGGAATTAAAGTAGTTATGTATGGCTCCAAGGACTGGAACAACACCCACACTTTGCACCAAAAAACATAGGCAGAGCTGGATGTGGATGACCCGACATCTCACATGACATTAAAGAAAGGCACTTGGTGACCCTAGAAAATCCAAAGGGAAAAAAATATCAGTAGAGGCTTTATTCTACACCAATCAGTGGTACTACTCAGTAATTTTTCACTATTCTTTTAAACTTGTTATTTTGACCATGATGTGACTAATCAGTTTGCTTGTATTCAGAGAGTGAACACCTACTGTTCCTCTGGCACAAAAGCTAAAAAGGACAGCAGTTTGTCTCAGGGCATCACTGCTCAATTGTTGGTAATTCTTCTTTGCAATACTGAGGAATACATTTTGAATCCCAATAATTCCAGATATTTGGTGGTTTTAAAGATGACATGCCTTAATTTAAAGCAAAATAGCAAGAAGGAATAATTTGGGGCTGTCTTAATTGCTACAAGCAAAGCAGCTATTCTGAGTATCTAATTATGTTGAACAGATCAAATATTTAAGTTACAAATGCAAAATCAGTTTTGGTTGCAATCAGTTCTTTGGGTAGAACTCTGCTGAACTTTCAGATCCCAGATTGAAATGGCTGAGTTGGCACATACTACTATATTATTTTCTTATAAACAGAAAAGTTTTTATTAGTAATGGACATGTGCTATTTGTAGAAGTGTGCTTTTTGCATTATAAATTATTCTAGCTACATTTTCCATGCTTCTGTAACTATTTTTTGGGAGGGATTCACGTAATTAAAAAGCTTACTCTATTATTTTACATGTGAATTAACCTTTGAATAGCTGTAAGGAGGTAATATACATGCAGGATTATAGTTTCATAGTTTCTAGGGTCGGAAGGGACCTGAGTAGATCATCTAGTCCGACCCCCTGCCATGGCAGGAAAGATTACTGGGGTCAAATGACCCCAGCAAGGTGTTCATCTAACCTCCTCTTAAAGACCCCCAGGGGGTAGGAGCCAGCACCACTTCTCTTGGAAGTTGGTTCCAGATCAAGATTATGATCTTTGTAATTCTACTCCGATTACTCCTCCCCCCCTTTAAAGCTTGGGATTTTAGTACTCACTTAAAGTACAACAGCTCTGGAAAGCAGTACCTTCTACTTATCCACAGAATAGGCAGAACACACCAGTATCAGAAGAGCAAGCTTTCCTATACTGCCCTGCTAACATGTATCAATTCTCACTGAGGTGGAAAAGATAGGAGTCTCTATGAATATTCAATTTTAACCACCTGGCAAATGACCAATCAAGGTTGTCAGCTGCATTCTTTCATTCTGGACTGCGGTACAAACATGGAGATACGATATTTATCTATAGTTCCTTTGTCATTTCTGAGAGACAACAATCATTAAACATCCAAAGTACTTTTTAAAGGAAAGATCAGGATTAAAATGTTTACCTCAATCGGTTGGTGTAGGTATCCACACAGGTCTTCATTTTGGCCAACAAAGTGCCAACGGAAGCTTGAGACTCTAGCTGCTCTTCCTCCTCTTCACTGTTCTCCCCAGACAAAGGCAACAAGAGAGGCACCATAGATGTACATGAGGCAATAGCACGGAGCAACTCTAGCAGAGCTCTGTAGAGGGGAACGTGCCGGGCCATATCCAAAACTAAGAAAGAAAAGGATGTATGGCATTAAACAAGAAGAAAAAACCCCCTCCCATATGCCTTCTGATCTGACCACAAGTAACCAAAAGATTATGATGCAATTATTCTGCTTATCCTAGTATTAAATAAATCTATATCCAGATGTATTCTACTGGAAGGAGGGGTAGAGGAGGAATAGGAAAAAATCAAAAATCAAAAATAGCAAAAACAGGGCAGAAAAACAGGAGTTTTCAAAGGCCAAATCAGTATGGAGATACTTAACAAAAAAAGAAAAGAAAAGAAAAAAGTGCTTAACAGGCTATATATGTTAAAATGATTTTCCTGCTAGATTTGTTTAAAATATTTTAAAACCTAATGGAGAAATTCAACCTTTAGATGCATGTCAATGGTCAGGGTGACCTGAAATCTGGAGGAAAACATACCTTAATTTTACAGCAGTGTTATATATCAAGTTGTATAATGCTGTAATAACGATTATAACCACATGCATGTTAACAAAAATTGGTCTTGTAGGTCTATTTTTTGAGCAGAGATATTCCTGCACTATACAGACCAATTTTCACCCCAAAGCATGCTAATTTAGACATCCTAGTATTTATTTGTAGGGACATTACTAGAAAGGTTAAATCAGCAGGTTACAACCCAGAGTAAGGAAGAAAGCTCAATTTTCAGTAGTTTAAAATGCCCTGTGTTCAATGGTTTTGAAGATGTATGTCAAACATAAGAAAAATGGAGCAGATTAAACTAGTACTATTCTGAATATGACAGGTAAGCAAAGCTCATGCAGGTCAGTGGTGGCCAACTTGTGTGCCACAACTGGCACAGTTTGCATGCGAGACGCATGGTAGGAATCAGAAAACAAAGCAGCAGATCAGGGAGGGAGGACAGGGCAGGGATCAGACAGCAGAGCAGCATATTGGGCAGAAGCACAGGACAGGGAGCAGAAAGCTGAGCAGAAGAGGAGATCAGAGTGACATTCAAGTAGAGTACAGGGCTAATTTGTGACTAATGGTGCCAGAAAGATTGGCTCCGATTCCTGTGAGACTGCTTTAATGAAAGACTATCAAGGAAACAACTGTAGGTAAAAATAAATATTTCATTGGAAAGTAACAACTTGTAAACCTCTATACAGATTTCCCTCACTTTATGCGGGTTCTGTATATGTGAATTCACTCTTATGTGATGACCCTTTTTATACCAAAAATTCATTACATGCGAGGTAAATTCACTCTTATGCAATCAGTATGGTAGAAGCCCACAGCCAGCTGCTTTATGCGGTGCATTATGGGAGTGATGCGCACCAAAATATAGTCTCCTGTGTGGATTGTGCTCCTCGCTTGTTGTCTGCGACACGTGTTTCTGTAGTTGCCATTCCCATTACAGTAACATTCACCACCACCCTGTGGTTATGTGTACTAATGAGTACCAAAACTGTCTTGTAAAAGTGGTAGTAATGGGTCCGGGGGGTTAGTACAGTCGACCTCTTGGAATGTATCCCTATTCGTTACATTGTAAAGTGGGTTTACTTCATGTGAATTCAAGTTATGCTCAGTTTTCCAGGAATGCATGTACAGCATAAAGCAAAGGAAACCTGTACACATATTTTGAAGTATTTTTCTACTGTCATGCTGTTTATTTTTCTTTTCCACTTGTGATTTGAAATATCTAACAAACGTAATTTTAACTGAATTTCACATAATTAAAGAAATCCTCAAAAGGCAGCAATATTTAGATACTTTACACACCTACTTCCTCTGTCCTAGGGACATGCTATTTTTAACAGCACTGCACAGAAAACCATAGCTTTATTCAAAGGATTTACAAATGACTGCATTTCTAATAAAATATATTTTTGCTTTTTACAGAAAAAACAAGAAAAAACTGACAACTGGCATTAAAAAGAAGAGACATACAGAAGCATTTTAAATTTCATTTACCACACCTCACCATTGGAGCTAAAGGATATAAGCTTTCAATTCCTATTACCAATTCCTTAACTTGAAATAAGCATATGGGACAGAAAAAATAGCCACCCAGAACTGAACAATAGCTTGTTTTTCATATTTTGATACCAGTAAGATAGCTCAAGCTAGTTAGCCTTTATACTAAACGGAGGAATTGTCATGCTGAAATAGACTATGAGGCCAGCTGGTCTGGTATCCTGCCTTCAGCAATATGCTGGCCTGAAGTACTCTAGAAGTTTATTTAAAGCATATAGTATTTTTAATTCTAATTTTATCATAACCCCCCTGTCCCTCCATACATCCTGATTTGGATTACATCTTCAGGTTTCCTAAGTCTAATTACAGATGGATTCTTTGCTCTGGACTACTACCCCTTAAATTATGGGAACAATGAAAAAGGATTATCCATAAAAATCTACCCTCCACCCCACCCAACCCAACATTCTCCACCTTGTACAAACAGATTTAAAACTACAGAAGAGTTGCCTGGAAAGGCACTGGCAGATTAGAGAAGGGAAGACAGACAATTCCAAAACCAAGCTCCTCTCAAAGAATGCCCAGCCAACTTTCTCTGGTTATTATGCTGAAGGCGATCCAACTGGAGACCTTCTGTTGACTGTGGTAGGAGACAGAAAGATGATCTTTCCAGTAACTCTATTACCAGACCTTGGTTTTAAATGCTAATATTACATTTTCATGAAGCCAGACTAAAACAAGAATTCTAAGTTCTCTTAATGCCTGCATTATCTCTTCTTTGCTGTATGGACGACCCTTTGTCCACTGCACATTTCAAGGTGACTGTTCTATGCCTATAATGGCACTGTTGCATTTCTCTGGGCAGAGTACTTCCCATTTTAAAGAGACCAATTGTAAAAGATAGGTTCTTCCTGGAGTTTCCTCTCAGGAACAAATGCCTTTCAAAGTTAAGTTTGCTATGTTTAAATATTAATCTAAATTTTTTTAAAAATCTCCCATTGGTTTTTATTCTGGAAAATTATTGTACTTAGGGAGTGACAACTGATTTCTTTTACCTCTGGGTTTGCTAGATTTCTTTCCTGAGCAGCCAGCCATTCAAAACTGAGTGTCCTAACTGGATCTGTTGATTAGAGTGTTTGTCTTGCGTTATTTTTGTCTAGAGCTTTTGTTATACATCTTCAGACTTATGACCTGTACAAGTGTGTGCTTATTTTTGAAGGGAAGAAGCTGGAAACAATAAGTTGGTTTTGTGTTCTGAGCAAAGAAAAGCTTATATTACACACCAGAAAAAGCTGTGTCAAATATCTTGCAAACCAGCTTATATCAGAAGTCACTTGCTGCACTGAACTGAAAATCAG
>NW_017729034.1:33213337-33219874 GCF_001723915.1 Gavialis gangeticus
CCAGCTTATATCAGAAGTCACTTGCTGCACTGAACTGAAAATCAGACACAGCCCTCTGTCTGAGAGCTGGTCCTTGATGATTAAGGCACACTGCTATTCTGCATAAGAAAAAAAGGCACAATGAAAACTTTGCATACATTAATATATTTTGAAAGGGCCTAAGACATCCCAAACTTCTTAACTCTGTATTTACCTGCAATTTGTGACACTTTCCAAATTACAGGCAACTCATGAGCTTTAAGGCTAGGTACTGGGTGTACGTGAAGTGGGCAGTATTCAATTCGGATTTGGATTCAACCCGATTTGGGGGACAGTGACTTGATTCACTGATTCGGATCACTGTCTCCTTTCGATTCAGCCAAACCTGAAGGTTCTATTCTGATTCAGAGAATCAGTGATTGGGCCATAGACACAGCTTTATATGTTTTTTCTATATACCTCGAGGTACCAGGCACGGCTTGTGAACAATGCAAAGGTGAGGCAGATGAAGTGTCCCATGGGAGCACGGGGGAGTCCCCTGCGTGCTTGGCAGTGGACCCGGAAGTAGACTGGAAGTATTTCTGGCCCACTTCCGGGTCTGCCACCAAGCGTGAGGGGGACCCCCTCCGCACCCCTCCAGATCAGCAGGCGGCCATGGGGGGACCCTGGGTGCTCCCCCAAGACCCAGGAGGCACCAGACACTGAGCCAGGAGACAGGGGGGTCCGCTATGTGCTCTGTGGCAGACTCACAAGTGGACCGGAAGTACTTCTGGTCCACTTCCAGGTCTGCTGCCAAGCATACAGGGAACCCCCACCCTATGCTTCTGTGGGACGCTCTATATGCCCCACCATCTCAGCATTCACAAGCCACACCTGGAACTCGAGGTACGTAGAAAAGACATAAAGCTGTGCCTATGGCCGAATCGTCAAATCTCTCTGAACTGATTCAGAGGCTTCTGATTTGATTTGGAGAGATTAATGGGCCTCCTGATTCGATTCGGATTTGGAGTTTTGGCTGCTGAATTGGGCTGAATCTCCTTTGAATAGAATCAGCAACCGAAGCTTTGCACACCCATACTAGGTACAGACATTGCACTTTTACCGGTATAAGTGATCGGAAACCAGTTTATACCCATAATAGAACAGAAGTTCAGCGCACATAGACTGATTTAAAAAATGACAGAAGCTGGTTTAAGATTTGCAGCCCCCACGAAAGGGCAAACGTGTGTTCTGTTCACTACTGATCTCAATTATGCCACTTACAGAAAACTGTGCAACTTAGATTGATTCCACCTCAGACTTTCTGAATGTCCACACTTAACCATTGACATCACACTTGGATTACTAGTGCTAAAATGACAGTACTTCATAAGACAAATGCAACAATGTTCCTGTGTACATCTGTTTGCTAATCTCTCTCTGTGGTTCTGCTTGCTACATCTAAAAATGTCATAAAAGGAACTTTACTGGATTGATAAACGCTTGTGAAGTCAAGGAGCATTCAAACTCAATGATCTCAATGTCAAACCTATGGGGTTTCAGATTCCATGGTCACCTTTACTGTGTGTGTGCATGTCTGTCTGTGTTTGCAACTTATTTAATTAGTCTTGATTTATGGCATATCATCATATACACATTCAGGGAGAGTGCTTCAGAAATATAAATCATACAGCTTTGTGAAACAGTTACCGAATTAGATCCTGCTCTGAAGTCCATTAGAAGAATCAGCTTAAAATTCTAAAAACATAGCAGTAGATATAAAACACCGACCTTCATATTAATTAATACAAGGACTTTGATTATGTTCATCCAGTAAAACCTAACTATGAGAATCTTCTGAGTACCAACCTTATATCTGGACAGCTTGCATTATACAGTCAGTTTCACAGAATCATAAAATACAGGGCTGGAAGGGACCCTCAAGAGGTTCAACCTCCTGATTAAAGCAGAATCAGCTGAAACCACTCTAAAATATTTGTTTAATCTGCACTTAAACTCCTAATGGTAATAACTCCACCTAAACAATCTGTTCAAGCAGGGCTCAAATTACATTCAGACTCTTGGGCGGGGGGGTCTGCAGTGGTGGCAGCTAGAAGCTGGAATGAGCGTTGCCTAGAGGGGGCTCAGCCTCCCTGAGCTCCCCCATAATTCGAACCCTGTATTCAAGTCTTTATCTAACCTGGTAGCTGGAATCTGAGCCATAGCAGCTACCTGCCCCCTGCTGCCTCCCTGTTCCCTACCACCTCCAGTCCTATTCCTGCCATGGAGCACAGGGCCTGGACATGCAGAAGCAGCAGTGGCAGCAGTTCCAGTATCCTGAAACTGCTGGCACAAAAAGCACCGCTGTATTGGCTGGGCCAGGGCCAGGGCCAGAACTACCTTGGGCCCTTCATCCCTCTGGATGAAGTGGGACTGGAGATGCACCTGATGGTAAGCAGTAGGAATGGGGGACAGAGGCTACAGGGGGCGAGGGGAGGTAGGCTGGGGGGCAGAGGCTACAGAAAGGGTCAGAAGCTCTAGGGCACTGCAGGGGAACAGAAGTGAGGCTGCTTCTCCACCCCCCACCTGCTCTCCTTATTGCTTTCCCTATTATAGCGGGATATCAGCTGAATCAGTTGAATCTCCTAATCACTCAGGCCCTGTCCCCCACCCGCTCTCCCAGCTCTTTGGGAAAAAAAAGCCACCACACACTGGCTGTTGCCCAGCAGGGGGGGCAATCCCCGCTGCCCCACACTACCATGAGCCCCCCAACCCCTGCCTGCTGTCCCAGCCCCCACCATGGCTGCCCCACCTGCCTCAGCTCCCAGCCCTTTATAAAAAAATCCAAAAACCTCCTCACTCACCGGGTGCTGCCAGGTGTGCAGGGGTGATCCCTGCTGCCCCCCCACTGTGTGGGGGGCTCTTCCATGAGCCCCCTGAAATCTGGAGGCCACTGCAGGAGTCGGTGAATCTGGAGATTTTGGGTTGATTTTTTTTTTTTTTAAAGGGCTGGGAGCTGGCATGGGCTGGGAGACCAGGCAGGGGATGGGGCCTGGAAGGGGTCTCGCCCCACTCCTGCAGCCTCCCCTCCCCCTACTTACCAGCTTGGAGTCCGGGTCCAACTCCCTGGTGCAGCTGAGTCCAGCTCCCTGCTGCCCAAATCAAAGCTGTCCGAATCTTTTCCAAATCGATTCGGAGAGCTTCGAACCTATTTGGACCTTTTAATTGGTGCCCCGATTAGATTCGGAGTTTGAGATTCAGCTGCCGAATTGGGCCAAATCTCCTCCAAATTAAATCAGCACCCAAAGCTTTGCACAGCCCTACCTTCCAATAATTAGATTATATACGTGGAAAATTATAACAAATGTATACGTTTTCCATGTATAGACTCTAATTTGGATCTTAAATTCAAAAGTTGTCTTGGTTTTAGGTAAATATATGTACACTATTTTCTGCCCTGCAGTCCTCTTTACAAATCATTTTGTATTCCAGGTCTTACAGAATCCTCCCTTAATCTTGTCTTCTCCAGACCAAATAATTCCAATCCTTTTAACCTTTCATGATATGCTATGTTTTGCAAGACCTCTAATATTTTTAATTGCTGTCCTCTGGACTCTTCCCAATTTGGTCATATCTTTCTTGAAGTTCAGTACCCAGACCTTATGTACCAAGGGCATATTCAGCAAAAATAAAACAAGCAAACAAACAAACCAAATACACCCCCCCCACACACAAATACCCAACTTCCCTCCCCTGCTTCCTCTCCCCTCCTCCCCAGCCCAGGGGAAAAACCAAAAACCATTTGGATTTTCAGCAAAACTTGCTTAATCTTAAAAGATCAGACTCAACTATGTTACTAAAATGAGTTTTATCTACATAGCTTCTGGACTGTAGACATGTCCAGCTCTGTCAAATATTACAGTTGTCTTTTTTAATATTTAGCATGAAATCTTGGTTCTATTAAAGTTAACAGAAGTTTTACCACTGTCTTCAAGCAAGTCAGGATTTCACTTTTAAACTGAGTGGCAAAACGTGATCTAAATAATAAGTTTGTGCCACCCCGCAAATCTTTAGATAATGCAGAACTTGCAGAATAGTTTTAAGAAATTCATCACATAAGAAGTATAGGAACAGGGATAAAACTGCTCATAAGTATTTTTAAAGGCATTCCTTTTGTCTGTAGAATACATACAGCCACACAAAAAACACATGAACAGTACTCAGCTAATTTCTAATCAATTGTGAAACCCTGCTTAGGGGCATGGGTGGGCATGTGAACCACTCAGCATGTTCTAAAATGCGCATACCCTCATTAGGTATGGAGGGGAGTTACTCCCGTGACAGCTGGAAGGGGTGGGGGCCCTCTGAGGGGCCAAGGAAGAACAGCCTCAGGGAGGTGACTGGCGAGCCTAGGGAGACTCCAGTGTGGGGTCTCTCCTTTGGGGTAGTGGATCTTCACTAGTGGATCTTCACTAGTAACAGACAGCAAAGCTGTCTCACTGCTGAGATCTGAGTTGATAGCCCAGATAGGCACCCCCAAGACCAGGGGCAGGCAATTATTTCAGCTGGAGGGCCACTTCTTGGTGAGCTGTTGAGGGCCATAAGGGCCCTGGTCACCATCTTGGGACCAGAAACGCTGCCCCTAACCCCTGACCTTTGCCATCGGAAGTCCCTCTCCTCGCCCCCTGGAAGTACTCCTTTTGGGAGGGGAGGGTTGCCATCTTGGAACCAGAAAAAAACCAAATCCTACCTAAAAGTCAAATGCCTACTATTTTAAATTGTATTTTAATTTAATAATAAAAAATATTTTTGTCATGATCTGTGTTTGTGTACTGTACATAGAGGTGATTGCATAAAAACACAAAATAAAGTCTTACTCTTGTATATTGTGTGTGGAGGGTATGAGTGTGTGCGTATGGTGAGGAGTGGGGGGGCTGTGAGGGGGTGTGCAGTGTGTTTGGGGACACAGTAGGATACGTTGGAGTGTATATGTGGGAGGGTTGTGGGGGCAAGGTGTGGGTGTGTAGCATTTGTGAGGTGTGAATGAGGGTGGGGGGGTGTGGGGGCACAGCTCCCCCTGGTGGCAGCAGCAGCAGCAGGTGCTTGGGGCCCAGCAGCACACAGCTCTGGCCAGTGCTGCACGTGGTGGCAAGGAGCACAGCACACACACAGCTCCTTGCACTGGCATGCCACTGGGGAAACCCCATGAAATGGAGCTAGCTACCTTCTCCACCCCTTCCCATGCAGCTCCTGGGACTCCAGCAGAAGAGGAGGGGAGCCCCGCTCCCTGCTGGATTCCTCCTGTGGGAGGGAGACTTCAAGCACATGGGGAAACCTTTCAACCATGGCAAGATCTTCAAGTGAGGGTTTGCCTTCCTGCTGGGCAGGACTGCACAAACAGACGAGCTCGGGGATGCTGGGGCCTCAGGGCTGCCTATGCACAACTGCAACTGTGTTTTTAAGCACCTTTTGTTAGCCTTCATTTTATGTGTAAACAAGACTAAATATATGTTTTATGGTGCACTACAATTGGTTTACCCTTTACATGTGTTAAGTGCTTAAACCAGGTAAGTTAACAAAAGGCAACACTCAAAATTTAGCAGTCTGGAGGAGGACAAAAGGACTTAGAGAAATGATTACAAGACTGGATGAAAAACAAGGAAAGAATTCTCAATGCTGTGATAAACTGAATGAGTCATCATTTGTGTTACTGGAGAGCACATCCTGAACTTCTAATCTTTTTATTTTAGCACAGGAGGCAATAAAACACATTAGACCAAAAGGCAAAGAATTACTGGTATGATTGCTTGACAGGTCACCTATATGGTTTTCAAAAGTTGGGTCTATTATCATAATCTATCCTAACCTTTACCTATAAACTACCAAAAAAGAAACAAAAGGTGTTACTGTTTTTCACACTTCTAGGAATATCACAATTTGAATGTTATTACTCTACCTTAGTTAACTCAGGTTTGATACAGGTGCTCTTGTCATACTCTTAAGGTATGACAAGAGCACCTGGAGCATATGTTTTGATAGTGGTTGTGTGACAGTACATGCAAATAAATTAATAAAAAACATGAACAATACAAAGCACCCCCTTTTAAGAGAATGAAAAATGGTGTTGAAAGTGTCTGGCTTCAGAATGAATGTCACTAGCTTTCATTAGCAGAGTCTCAAGTAGCGATATTAAAGAAAAACAAATGTCTGCCTCAGTGAGCTGTCTCCAGTTGTTTTAATGCTACTACATTGAGTCCAAGTCTGCATGCATTGGGTGTTATTTATTTATAGGAACAGCTTGACCTTTAATTTCATTGACTTTGGTCTCTCTAAAGAACTGCATTTTAGCTGAGGGATGGGAGTGGGATGGTCCCTACCGGAATTGATTGAGATGTCTCGGTTCACTTTTAGGATGATAAACTTGGTTAAAACGTCTGCCCCACTTTGTGCTGTCATTGCTGCCCCTGCTCCCCAACTATTCTGTTAACCTGTAACTTTGTTAGAGGTTTCCCCCAAAAAATGATACAGCCAGGTAAACAAAGGACCAAAAAACAGGCTATAACAGACGCACAGTTATAT
>NW_017729034.1:33224874-33230244 GCF_001723915.1 Gavialis gangeticus
ATGGGAATGGAAAATGTACAATAAACAATATTCCAAACAACTGAGCAGCTCTCAGCTACTGAGGAGAAAAAGGAAAGCTGCTAGATAAATGTTGTACTTCTTTAAAACTGTTTTTATATTTCAGTGGCATAATGTCTCAGTTGTTTTTTTTCCCCACATCTGCTCTGCATCAAGCCTTGTCCTGAATTAACACTATTCAAATAGCTTTTATATTTCAGAAGTACTGCAATAATAGCAATTAAAAAAACATTTTAATAGGCATTTTGATAGGAAGATTGTTGTCAGCAAAAAGACATTTTCATATCCAAATTTTCAGAACAGACTATTTTGGTAGCTGCAGTTCTGGGGCCTAACCTGAGATCTTAAAAAGATGTGATCTTCACACATTTCTGAATATCTACATTCTGACATTTAGTTTTTGTTTTTCTTTAAAGACCTCTAAAGCTGAATAGCCAGGTGTTAAGACACACAAAGAACACGAGTCACCTTTGAAAGCTTTGGCCATGGTCTAACAGTCCCCCAGAGAACAACAGCTGCTTGGAAGCATTTCTAAATTACATAGAGCTATCCATAAATTTAACACTAAACTGGCAACCCACTTATTTATTCATTACTAACATAATGCTAAGTAGATACAAACTATCCACATATGCTACTAACCTAAATATTAACGTCTGGAAAAAGTCCATGAGGGCAAACTGTTCCTTAGAATAATGATATTACTTTAAATTACATAAAAGAATAATACCACCTAAAGCTCAACAGTCTAATGACTCTTTTGCTTTCTTTTAATATTCTAAGAAACTCAAACCAAGAACAGCCAGGCCTAATGGCCCATTAAATAGATAATATTGAGCAGCACTAAATTCTTTTTCCAATTCATTTAACATTCTGAGTACAGCTTAATTGAATAAGGATGACAATATAGAATTTATACTACCACTTAGGTGGAAATATATTTAAAAAAAACACTGCGGAGAGCACATGTACAAATAATTTTAAAAGGAAAAAAAATGCACGTCCTACAATAACAAAATCTTCACGCCTACAGAGCAACCAAGTAAAAAATGAAATATGAGGAAAAAGAGTGGAATGTTTATTACCAAATTGTATTCTATGCAACAGGCTCCAAATAAGACATACACCTTGTTTTTGGAAAGATGCACGTGAGTAGATATGGTAAACCAGGACTGATTTTGCAAGGGAACACAGAAAAGCTCGCCTGTACTATTTATATCATCATAGTACCAAGAAGTCCTAGATGCAGACTAATGCTGTAGAAACTTGCACTAAAACAGTGGTCCTTGTCAAAGAGAGCTTATACTTTAAGTTTTTAACAAAAGGACAGCATGAAAAAAATATCCATCAGTTCCAAATGTGCCCTTTTCCTTGTACAGTGAGAAAAGCTAAGTAGAAGTTTCCAATCAACACTCCCTACATGATTTACCATGGTCTATTCTTTCACCAGATCCTCTATTATTTTGCTCCGTGAGAAAACAGCTACATTTTTTCCATTCCTCCTTTTCAGGAGATTCCCTGCCTCCCCAATTCTCTTGCTTTGGCATACCTTCCACAACTTTTTCCTTTTCATTTTTTTAGCATGGGTGAACAGAGCTGTGCTGTCCTTCAAGTGAGCATGGCACACTCATGTATACAATGACTATTTGCTGTGTTATAGCCCATCCCCAAATGGTAATATTTCCGTGCCTGCCTTAAACAGCACCTGCACACTGAACAGAGATCTCCAATGAGCAACCCACTCTAAGGTCCAAGTCTCCTATCTCAGGGGTTTTCAACCTTTTTTAATAAGTGTACCCCTGGTGGCCCCTTTTTTAATAAATATACCGGGGGGTGGCGAGGGGCCACATGCAGAGCCGGGGTGGGGGTGGCAAGCAGCCAGATGCAGAAAGGCAGAGGGTGTAGGGGGGAGAGAGTGGTGAGCAGCTAGACGTGGAGTGGGGTGTGGCGTGGCGAGTGGCAGCAGTGCAGCGTCTATATGACCCTGCTCTTGCTCCACCCAAGCCATGCTCCTGTGAGGCAGTGGTGCGGGATGGCGGCACTCTATCCCTGCCCACCCCCAATGTCTCCCCTGGGACCTTTCAAAGTACTCCCAGGGGTAAGCGTACCCCCAGTTGACCACCCCTATCCCATCTAATATATTAGTTAGTTTAGAACCCAGTAAAATGCATGAATAATTCAAATGTCTTTCTACATGGATTTGCTTCTATTTATCAACAACTGGTTTCACCTGCCCCCATGTCTTCCCCTCCCACTTCCTGCAGAAGCAGACAGGAACCATGGCAGTAGCAGCAGGTGGCATTCCACTAAGTACTTACAGTTCCACTTGTAACCCTTTTTCAACTGAGGGTAGTTTTGTTTCAAAGGGAAATGACCAGGAAAAAAAAGAGGGCTGTAAAGGAACAGGATTTTAATTTGAAGAAAAAATTAATACTGTATTTTAAGGTACTTGGAAATGACTAGAAACAGCAATTTAGTTTTTAAACATGTCATAGGTCTTAAAAACAGATTTAGGCACCTGAATTGAATAGAGGAATCAGTTTTAACAACAACAACAGAATTAAAACGAATCAGAATAGTCAAACTGTGGACTACTTTTATAGCTGTGACATGCATCTTCCCCAACCCCTTTTACAGCCTTTGTTTATGAAACACTCGGATTATATAGCATAGGAACCCATTCTTTGCAACTTGGCTAAGATTAGACTTCATACTATCCTAATGGATGCAATGATTTACTTCATATAGTGAAATATTGGTATCGGGAATTTTATTAAAAGAAAAAATTCAGGAAAATGAAAAAAAACAAATGAAGTAGTGGAAATTTCAGTTAATCAGACATAATTTGAGACGCAGGTGTGCAATATTGTGACCAGTAAGAAAAATTACAACAGTTCTTCCAACTATATAATGGGTCCAATAAAAGATACTCTCAAACAAACCTTGCTGCTAACAGCAAACATGACAAATTAAATTAGACAAAAGGAAACAATCACTGCACTATGCAAATTACCTTCTTTCTCCTATTATTCACCCACCAGCACTACATACAGTATAGGCCTTGGGTTCAGGAAATCATGAACCAAGCCACATCTCTAAGTTCACGTATTCCATGCTTTTGGTTTGTTGCAAAAGGAGGAGAGGAAGCATAAGCAATTATCTCTGAAGGACAAATTACAAACGATAAAACAGAGCAGACAGTGGAATCAAGAATAGTGTGCTGTTCAAACCAACTGCAATATTTTTAAAAGACTATGTAAAATTGAAAACCAAATCCAGGATGATGCACATGGAAAACACAAGAAGTATGCCTTTACAAACATTTTTTAAGAGGTGGACAAGGCAGGACAAGTTTGTGGATACACACGGAATGTATATAAACTCTGTGCTGCCACTTTTAAAGGCAGTATTAGCTGACTGAATTGTTTTTCTGGACATTATAGCATCATGTATAGAATAGTGTATGGTGAGAAAGCTGATGCTCATTTGACACTTCTGCTTAAATGGCAAGTAAGTGAACTGCAACGTGTCTTGAAAATTTAGTCAAGAGGTAATTTATAATGCAGACGAGATGGGTCTTCTTGCAGATGATGACCAATAAAACTTTAGCTGTAAAGGGCAATTGCTATTATGGGAGAAGCAGTCAAAGTAGAGACTGATTCTGCTGCTCTGCTGCAATGCAAAAGGCGTAGATGAACTGAAAGGCATTGATAAACACCAATTGCAGACTTCCTCAGCCTGGTGAAAGGTTTTTAAACCCCAAAGCTTGCTAAAATTTTTTTCCAGCTATTTAAGTTGGTCTAATAAAAGACATCAGATTCACCCAAAGAACCTTGTCTGCCTATGTCCTTAGACCAACACAGCTGTAACCTACCCCCCTGTAGATAAACTGAGGTAATTAGTAAATCAGCAGATAGAGCTTTAGGTGCTTTAAAATTATGAACAGCTTGCCTTATGATTCTTGGTCTAACACAAAGACTTGAATGACTCCAGAGCTGTTGTTCAAAGAATGGCTTCTCTGTCTTGATCCTAGGATAAGGATAGTCTTCTGCCCACAGCTTGGCCCCAAAGACATTAAAAAATGTGAAAGTGGAGCTCTTTCCACCCCACAGCACTAATGTGTTGCTGTCACCAGATCCAGGAATTACTTAGGCTACCGCAACAAGTTACAGGTCAAGAGCAACTGCATAAAGTTTTATAGTAGATTTGGAAATGAACAAGTCTCCAAATATCAATGTTTTTCTTGCCACTCAAATGACTGTGCATGAAGAAACCTTAATCAGTCTGTCATAACCAACTGCTGGCAAAAAGCAGAAGCAATGCCAACAGAAATTCAGCAACAAGATGACAAAACACTTCCAAAGCAAGGGAGTAAGAAGCCAAGTATGTTAGAAAAAAGTGGATTGAGGTCTTCAAGAAAACTGATGTTGTTTCTGGAGTGACATTCAAAGATTATACACATGTGGATAATGATATTTCTGGTGGCATCAGATGTCAGACAATTCCATTGTTGTTGGAATTATAAAGGCACAAAACAGAATGGGGAAGAGGAGGAAGGAAAAGAAGCAGATATGCAGAGCATCTATGTGTTCACTTCCCAGGGTTTTTTTAAAAAACATGGTCACCATCACAAAGGGCCCTCTCTCATCTCTGAAAGCTGCTCCTGACAATATCAAAATGTGCAAATACACTTCAACATCATTTAGAAAGACAAGAATATAGGCATTATCATGACTACACAGAAGAAAACCAGCTTTTCTATACTAAATCAAACTGTACTGTATAGTACTACATTTTGGTATTAAAATAATGCAGTCCGTAAGTGTAGTTAGCTCATATTTTTTAATTTGTTTTGTATCATGTACCTACATGTCTATTTTAGTCACCCTTAGACCACCTGCTAGTGATCCCATGGTGCAGGTAATGATACCCTTGGGAGATGCTCTTTAAACTGAAGCTTGTCAATTTTGAATGAAATGTCATTAGAAAAAATTACATTTTCAAGTCCACTTAAATATATTTATTCTGACATTTCACTCTATTTGTACAGCAGCTAATACAACAAACCCCCTTCCTTTGTCCTGAATAGGATCTTTTGATGCTACTGTAACACCAGTAACAAAAATACTCCATTGGCCTCAGAGAAAAATAGTACAATCACACACAATTGCTCAAGGTTTACTGAAGCAAATCCAGAACAACTGCATTTCAAGTTTACAACCATCAGGTAATTTTCTTCTTCAATATAGAAGTATTTTGTTACAGAAAGAAGGTGCAGTTCAAGTTCCATAAGTAAGATGGCTATAAAAAAAAAAAAAAAAAAAAAAAAAAAAAAAAAAAAAAAAAAAAAAA
>NW_017729034.1:33230299-33256331 GCF_001723915.1 Gavialis gangeticus
AAAAAAAAAAAAAAAAAAAAAAAAAAAAAAAAAAAAAAAAATCAAGCATAACAGTTCCTCCCTATCCTCTCACTTATTAAAAAGTTCAAGCTGAATGTTTACCATATTAATACTGCAATACAAAACACTTGCCAGTGATTTCACCTAAAAATCTTTGTAAAATAGCTTTCAAAGCTCTGTCAAATCAATTTTTATAGCACGTGTGGCATCTGTAGTATATGCCAGTGGTCTCCAAAGTGGGTTGCACGCACCTCAGGGGGTGCACAAGACAATCTATTGGGGTGCGGGAAGAAAATATTAGAACTTCCATTTATATATTTTTTTTTTTATCTAAAAATAAGAAAGAAATTAAGCTTCACTAATATTTAATATATGGATTGACACTGGCGCCCTCACTTGGTCTGTATGTCAGACGGTCACGTCACATATGGTACGTAAGTAGTACATATATAAATAATTTATAAATAAATAAATATACATATACTGGGGGTGCATGCTCAAAAATTTTTTACTGATTGGGGTGCGCGATCAAAAAAGTTTGGAGACCGCTGGAATATGCAATGATCGTTGCAATTACTGACAACTTAATACTGATGCCACAGTATAATAAAGTTCACAAGCCTGAAACCTTAATGGTATTCAATGACAATTAAAAAAACCCTTATTAACACTCTAAAGATTAGAGTATCTTAGCACAACACTTAACAGCAAAGCAGACCAAAATATTACAGTTTTATCTGTTTCCACTTAAAACCTTTCAACTCAGCCTTGTTGATATAGACATAGCCAAACACTAATGGCTTAGGCAGCCTGTTTCTTAAGGGGCCAAGCTTTTGTTTCCACAGTTTCTAAATAATTTACAGCTGCAGGCTTTCCCCAGCCCAGCTTCTTCTCTGCACCTTTCTAAACATATGATCTATGAATGCAGTTCATGCTGCAGGCTACAGTGTCAGTTCCAAACTTCAAGCCCTACTTGCTTTTTGCTTTTCTAGTTCAGACTAAACCTGAGGCTACCCTCTTTTGTAATATGTCTAATTAACACTCTAGATTCTCTTATGTTTTGAGGAAAAACTTTGTCTGAAGAACCCTTTGCATTCAAGGGTCTGTAAGAAAAGCATCAAACCTTAACCACAAAGCAATTTTAAACGCTGATGTTCCTTAGTTTTTCTTTTTTGTAATTAGCTTGACTTGTCAATTGTTCCTCAGTGTTTTCACAGTACAGTCCAGAATATCAACATAAAAGGCATCAGAAAAGACTAATGACACTTTGCAATAAGGTATGACAAAGTGGTTGAAATAAGGATAAATCGCTCTCAAAAAAGCTCTTAAATTTATTTGACATACTGCTATCATGCTCTATAGATTTAAAACACACACACACACACACAAAATATGCAGGTCTCAGTTAATTATAGAAAAACAAGAATATTTCAGAAAGACAGCTACTATCAAAGGCTCCATAGATTTCAGTTGATGATATATGAAAATGGAAAATTGCAAAACGTAATATATTTCTATAAGCATTAATTCTTATATGTGGTATAGGTATGAACTTATGAATTCAGTGACACCAGGCTTGGCCATAAGAAGTTATCACAGTACTCAAGTTTTGATTATAAGAGCATCACAAATCAGTTTTAGTATATAAATCTGAGAGTACTATTTATTTGGGGACATTTTCATTTCTGTAATGGACATTAGTCTATCACCATTCTGGAGTGGCTGTAGTTTAGATTAAGGGGTCATCTTCCCATTACTTTTAGGAAAGTTAAGTATTTGTTGGTAAAGCGAATCTCACGTTGGTTCATGTCGCATTGCAGCCCAAGGTAGGCTTTTCCCAGAAAGTCTGGCAAAAAACCCTAGAAAAACTGTTAAGTATACACCTTCAAAAGCACTTTTCAATTATAGAAGGAAATATGAACGCATGACAAGTTAACTAAGCGTGGAGTTAGAAAAGTTATCTGGCAGTAATGAGTGGGCTGCATATCCCTACACTTCATTGTCAGACTTTTTCTTTTTTTAAAGGTACAGAATTTTCATGAAAAAGTATAAATTCAGGAAGGTGGCATGAAATGCACACATTTATTTATAAAAGATCATGTAGAATTGAAATAGTACATCAATTAATGAAATTACTGTAAGTTATATTTAGACAGACTTGAATCAGAAAAACTGTTAAGAAAAAAAACAAATCCTTATGATGGGAAAGGTTAACAGATACATGGAAAACTGCTGAAGTGAGGCAGCTTGAACTACAAGTCAGTAAAATATAAATTGAGGGAGCGAAACTATAATAGCTCTTAACAAATTCACGGCTGTGTCAATTTTGCAGTTATGCATTTTGCAAGAAAATCTATCTTGCCAGTCATGCTCCAGAATCTCAGCTTCCGTTTAGTATAAAAATAAATTTCTAGCTACTAAAGCCATGAGAACAAATCTCAAAAAAGGTGAGCTGAATGTGAACTAATGCCTACTGGACTCTGTAACAAAATTGTAACTGGCTGGAGAAGTGTGAACTGCCTCAGACATCTCAGTAGGGCCTTACTGGAGTCAAGTAATAGCATAACTGAAAATCTGGGGAGGTTAAATGGGGTTCAAAATGGCCACCTTATTTAAAACTTAGCTTGTCCCGGTGCTGACCTTACACTTACAGACCCGGTCTCAGTGACCAACAATCGGTCTAAACCTGTAACTGTACAGAACTTCCATGCACACAACTTGGTCTAAAGAATTGCAGAACCCGGTTTAAGATGAACTCAGATCTATGTAGCATCAAACTTATTCGATTTACATCAAACTGGTGCATGGAACTTCGGTACATTTTCCCTGAGTAGCTCCAGGGCTGGGAAAAGCCAGCCATTGGCCCAACCCCTGGCGCTGCTCTTTTCACTCACCCCGCTGCATACTGGGCTACTTTTGCCCTCCCCCCTGGCCCCTTGCTGTCCTCCAGGCCCCACCCTCCCCCCAACCAGCTAGGCCTCTCAACCCACATCCCACAAGTCATGTGGATGCAGCCACTTCTATCAGCGCTTGCTGTTGCTGGAGCCAAGCAAGTAAGTCTTGGCGGGGGGAGGGCAAAAGGGATAGGAGTGTAGGTTTGCTGTGGGGGACCCCACCCCACACACTGGTTGCACTGCTTTTAAATCAGCATTCACTGCTGCTGCAGCCAAGCAAGAAGTCTTGGTAAGGGTAGGTGTGGGAGAGAGAGGTGTACAGGTTTGCTGCAGCCTACCCATCCACAGTTCATGCCTGCCCTGCCCACCCAACCCATAGCTTGCACCTGCCCTTGCCACCTCACCTGTGGACTATGCCAGCACCATCTGCAGGACGTGCCACCCCCCACCCATGGGTTGCACCAGACCACCATGACTCACAGATCACACCTACCCCCACCCCTCATGGGTCGTGCCTCCCGCATCCCCTCCAACCTGCTGGACCTCCAGCCCCCCTCGGCTAGCACCCTCATCCTGATTAATCTGATATTGGGCAGCCATTTTGATCCATTTTAACTTACTCCTAATAGCCCCGAATGTCTGTTTTTAGCCACAATATTAGCACTGTAAAGTAAGCAAACATGATTCTGAAGACGAACCCAGAGGTTTCAAATAGGAATCCACGGCAATTCAAAACATTCTGACATGTTATGATCTTTGAATCCTTTACAACAGAAAAATTGTCCTACATTTTTTTGCAGTCAAAAAACAAGTGAAAACTAAGAGCCAGCATTATCCAAGAGGTGCCTCGAGTCTTAAAAAGGTTGAGAACCATTGTCCTAGAGACTAGAGGTGCCTGTACATGTGCACAGCACCTTGGAGCAGACTTGATTAATAAAGTCTGCTGGAGGGAGCTTATTAGCGCACTCCAGCCAGATTCTGCGTCTCTTGTATCAGTGTCTCCATGCTTCAAAATGGTGGCAGGGGTGCTTTAATTAAATCTTGTTCAGTGAGCTTTAGTTAAAAGAACCCCTGCCACCATTTTGAAGCATGGGGATGCTGATACATGAGATGCTGTGGACACTTTAATTAAAGCAGCTCTCAGAACCACTCTAATTAAAGTGCCCTGCCACCTTAGAGTAGCAGTTAAAAAACTGAAGCTGGCTTTAAGATCCCTAATACTTCTATAGCACATACTGGCCAGAAGGTAACTTCTGAACTGAAGTGTCAATACATCCTCGTAGTTGCTGAAAGCCATTTAGAAGGGCCATCCAGAGAACGAGGGAAAAAATCCAACGCCATGAACAATCATCGCTAAAAATCGTTGTTACAATTACAGCAAGTAGTACTTTTCAATTATGAGCTACAGAACTACGTGTTTGGGTATGGAAGCAATAAGAACAAAGTGGGTATTTTTGTTGAGACACAATGCATTAACACTGCTGCAGAACTGTATCCCATTCTGCTGGGCACCACGCAAGGCATGAACTATATCTAGAAAGAAAATGCCATTATAAAAATGCATGCTAATTCAGTTGATGAAAAACAGACTTAATGTTTTAATGAAGTACTTATAATAAAAAGCAATTCAACGATAAATTTATATTCAAATGATGCATCTAGCTGCAATCAAGAATGCCAGCATAAACCTGCACTGAAAACTACTAGTATAACTTATGTACATTTATTAACCTTTAAGAGAAGACTATGAGATTCTTTTATCCGATATACACTATATTCAAACATTTCATTGAATACATGAGAGAACGCATGAGAAAGAATACTCTGTTTTGCTGGACATATCCTGAGTTTATATATAGACCAAAATGTAATTTATTAGAAACTCACCTTCTGCTATCATATAATGCCATAGCAGGAAGATGTACTATTAAGCCAATAAAAATTGCCTTTAAAATGCATCCAATGAAGCTTAATTCTACCATTTAAAGTAAATTACAAATGTCAAAATAAGCTTCCATTATAACTGTCAAAAAGCATTAGAAGAAAACCATATCCAAGAGAATCAGCTCTTACGGATTTAATGGATTTATGCAACTATTCTTCAATATAAAGACTTCCTTTTGAAGTAGATGGTCTTAAATCTGTTTGTAGCCTACCAGTGAAAAGTAAATAAAATATTTACATGGACATGCTTGGTTCTCTTCTTGTACTACAATTGCTGAGTAGAACATTCCAAATTGGCAGAAAAGGACAGAAAATACAAATAAACTCCCTTTTATGAATCCTTAAATACACCAGTTCAAATTGATGAGCTGCAGATGACAATCACTTCTACCAACAATGATTAGACAATCTGTAACTAATTGTAGGTTGTAACAGATTAGTAGGTAGGTCCCACCAGAACTTGTACTCAATACATAATGATGGTTTCAAAGGATGTGAATAAAATATTAACATTAATTTTTCTTTAGCAATATTATTATTATTATTCTAAAAACAGCAGAGCATAGGCGAGACTCCTCCTCTCTGAAGAGAGAGTTAGGTAAGAAAGGATGGGACGGCAATTAAGAAAAAATGTTAGAGGAAGTACTTAGAAGTAGTACTGTCCTACTCCCCCCGGTAGAAAAGATGGGAACCTCAAAAACACCTCAACTAGGCCCAAGACTTCTGTTGCTACCTCAGATTCCCTTGCACAGGGGTACGGTTGGACAGATGGAAAATGAAGAGGGCACTCTTTGTGGTCTTTAGCGATGGACTGCCAAACCCCACACTACTCGAACCACTGGTACCAGGGGTCCATCTAAAAAGTTATCTTCAGAGATTTTCAGCTTTAATTTATGGATGGCTTTAGCTCTTGTAGAAGAAAGGATTTTCTGGAGTCGTTAACTAGAGCCAAGTATATTTTTATCAGAAGTCTTCACTTCTCATTGAGTAATTGTAAAGACATACAGAAAACTGACTGAAGAGTGAAATTAACGGTATATGTTGCTCATATAGTCAGATACTGGGTGAATGGCATGAATGTGTTTTCCTCAAATCTTTTTATAAAAGTATCTCTGACTCTTCTGTGGGAAGTAGGTGAATTAGCACCATCAATTTTCAATTAAATAAAAGTTTGATTAGATCCAGGAAAGGGCAATTAGATTCATAAGGGAACAGACTGGAAAGCATGAATGGCAACCAGCTGATGCTAGATGAGTTGGGGGATCCAGCTGAACTGCAAAGAAAGAACCATCATTTAGTTGCAACTGTAGGGCTCTTTCTGGTGTCACAGATAGTCTCAAGGGTTTTCTTCTTCTCCATCAGAAAAAGGGGGAGGGATTCAAAAGACTTGTTTGTTTAATCTCTGGTACCAGAATTAAAGTGTTTTATTGAAAGATCATTTAAGGCAATGGGAGGCCAACCTTTTTGGCAGACGTTCCACAAACTAACGCCCACACCCTGCCCACCTGCCACTTCAATCCCTGTACTCCTGCCCAATCTATTGTTCTGCTTTCTGCTCCCTGCCCAATTTGCCCATGTTCCCTGTTTTTTCCCCAGTTTGTGCTTCACACAGCTGCCCGTGCCACTTGCAGCATGCATGCCACAAGTTGGCCATCCTTGCTCTAAAGACCCAAGAAGGAGCTTCTTTAGCTTCAGTTCAAAGACTGTATGGGTGTGAAAGTCAAAATCCTGAGGGAAATGCAACTGCTAGAAAAAATATCAACCGAGCAATTTGGACACCCACAAAAACACCACAAATCTATCCTTCATTTGATATACTAGCTTTGACTGTGTCAAATTAAGATCTCTGCCACTGTTTTGAAGGCTTTGTTTCACATGTCAGGATCAAGGAGACGATTACTGCAGTTTCCTCTGTTCCTTTGGTACAATGTAACTGCCTGCCACAGTGGAAACAAAACTGTCTCAAGGGCTGATTCAAGATTGTGGAAATAATTTTATAAACTAGAAATCATATAATAAAAGTGCATCTTTTATTAAGAAACAGAATGTGACCCCAGGGGGGTGATAAGCATGGTAAGAACTTGAGATCAGCTGTTTAATCAAATTAAGACTACCTTTGTGCTCAGTGTTTGTTAGGTGTATGATTAGAAAAACAAAACCAAATGAACAACAACAAAAATCAAACACCTTCGCTGCCTGAAAATCCCAGATGTCCAATTTTTAGTCACTGGTGACGTCATACTCTGACCTGTTTACTAACTCTCCAAAGGACCCTTTACACTTCCTTATTTTTGCCAATATTTGAAGGTCTCCCTAGCTCTTTTAGAAAAAAATAATCTGTGAAAGGTTAAATTTAAACATTACAACAACACAGGAAGAAAAGGACAACTCCTAGTTTTGCACTCCAGTGAGGCTGGAAACCCTTACTCACTTAACCCCTCCAAAATGAACAAAGGGTTGTAAGTGCTTCTGACAGTCATTCCTGTCTGGATATTGATAAATCAACCTTGCTAAAGACATCATAATCCATTCTTGCAGCTCAGAGATTTTTGAAGAACAATTTTTTTTCCCTAATGGGTGCCCTAGGTACCTAGAATTTTGAAAAGTATTATTCATGGTGCTTATAAACCCTTCCTCATCTTAGAGGCCTTCAATCCTATCATGTTGCCCTTATACAGCAGAGTAATTGACATAAGGGGGGGCAATAGCATACCAGTCCTGAGCACTGATTTAGGGGAGAGGAGAGATGAAAAATAGCACCCACTGTGCTGCTGGACTGGATGCAGCTGTCAACAGCAGCTGCTGCCCTGCGTGCTACAACTGTCCAGGGCATAGAACTGTCCAGTTACACCTCTGCCCCTATATCAAATTCCATAGTTCGATTATACCAATCTATCAGGAATGCAAGCGGGTATACCTTCCAGGAAGAAGGAAAAACACGTTCTTAGTGTGTGGAACAAAATGTGCATTTGCCAATCCCTTTTTATGAGACAGTATTTTGATTTAAGTATTAAAACAATACAAACATATATGCTTGCCCCCTTACCACTCTTTGTGAGAATACGCATACCTGATATATGAGGATTTAATGGAGGTGAGCATTTTTGGGGGAGTAACTTGGCAAAAATATTAGTGGCACATTTTGTCAGGTTTTTAAAGAGGCCTAGCAGGAATGGAGGATGGATTTGTTAGCTATACACTGGCCAAAATAGAGGGTACTACTCTTCAGTGATGCATCTAGCAGGAAAGATGAGATTACAGTCATGTATCTAAGGTGCAGAAACTATTCCCTACTGGAAGCAATCAAGGCTGAGGAGAGTGTAGGTGTTTTGATTCCTCCAGACAGCTAGGCAGATCTATTTGACTTAGAAGTCAGGCGCAGATTAGTTGCACACATCACAATGCCGCATGAATATTTCAGGATTCTCTGGGTAAGAAGGATGTATCTGAGCTATTTTTGGGGAAGAGGGTATGTCTCAGGAAGCTGAGACAGAGAAGATATCATTGTAGCACAGAAGGATTACTGCATCCCAAAGTGGATTCAGCTTTATTATACTGTTCTGTAACTTGACACTAGGGACACTAAACCGCATAAAGGCATGATGGAATACACAGGATCTGTGAACTCATTTATATCTGGCACTGGGACCACAAGCTTAAGTTCTGGACACGGGGAAACTTTAAGGAAGAATGAGATACAGTACTATATTCTGATTTAAGTGGCACTTAAAATTTAGGACTGCCAGAACACAAGCAGAATTAGTGAAATAGATTTTAATACAAACAGATGCCAAAGAAAAAAAATAATTAAAAGGGTTTCTCCAACAACTGAAAGAAAAATTGTATAGCAAAAAGAAAACACTTCTGAAAACTTAAACCTACCTTTATACTACACATTGTATGCTTAAAGGCAACATAAAATAGGAGGGCTTTTTTTAAAGAATAAATTCTCCAAATTCAGGTTCCATATACTTTAAAATTGATATAGAATGAATAATTATTTCACCAGAAAACAATATTTTTACATTATTCAATAAAATCTGACACTTTCAGATAAAACTCTACTCCAATACAATTTCCTATGAAAAACAAACGTATATAATTTAATGTAACCTAAACGGTTTCTTTTCCAATATAAAGTAGATGTTTCACAAAGTATAAGATAGCATCTATTTATCCAATCCTACTTTTATACCCCTTAGTTCTACTAAAAATGATAGAAAGTAAAGCAGACAGCATAGATTTATTGTGGGTGATAATGAATAATGAAGCATTAGTTGGTCAGGAAAAACTGGCTGGAAACTAGCTTTTAAATTCTGTCATTTCTAATGTTAACATTTCTGAAAATGTCTGTAAAAAGTTTCTCTCTCTATTGTTGCAGACAGGGAGTAAAAATATTTTCAACCTTAATATTAAGTTCTTTGTTTGGAAGTCCCTATAAATTTTGAGATTTGAGTCAGTAGAGTTCTTAGTGCAAAGGAGATTATTTGTGTAAACAAATGAATACAGATGTCTACATGCAAAGCTGTATGTGTGTACACCTATGAAAAGTCTCTAGTCTATTTTCTTGGCCAGTATAGGGGCAGCACTAAGCCAAGACTAACAAGGCTGCTTCTTTAGGTAGGTCTTTATGGCTAGGGACAGACAGTCAAAAAGTCTGAGCCTGAACTGATTCAATCTTTGCAGGTTAGTTTAACTTGCAAAGATTGAACCAGTTTGCAAGTGAATAGACATTCCGTTTTCATTTTGGAAATGCAGGCACATGTCTGCAGTGGTTCAGGCCAAAAGCCCAGGGGTGCTAAAGCAGCTCTCGCTTCCCTTTCACAGGGAAGCTGAGCTGAGGGGGGGAAGGGGAGGTGGAATGGCCAGGCCCTGGCAGGCTTGAGTAGGACTGAGGAGGCGTTTAAACCCCCACCTTGGTCTGCAGGGTTTGGAGGGTGAGGGAAGAGGAAGCATGGCTGTGGGGTGGGAAATGAGGAGGAGGGGAGAGCTCTGTCCACCCTAGCAGCTCCCCTACTGCCAGGAACAACCTAGGCACAGAGCACTGCTTGGCCCCAGAGGGGGACTCTTCCCCCTCTTCCCTCTCCCCCATGGCTGTGGGGTGGGGAAGGGCGGGCTCTGTGCAGTGCTGGGTGGGGACTCTTCCCCATCTTTTGCCACCCTCCACCCACAATTGCCAGTGCCAGGTGGGGAGGGGGGCTCTGAGCAGGTCTGCTAGCCCCAGCCACCCCCTCTGCTGCTCCCCAGCAGACCTCAGCTGTAGTAGGGGAAGGGGGAGGGGAAGGAAGGAAGAATTAACCCCCTTCCTGACCACTTTGCCTTAATGGGGCCATGCCAGTTGGTGTCTTGCCATGTTCCCACCCCTGCTCAGGCTAGAGAGCAGAGGGACATGGCCAACCATGCTCCACTGGAGCAGACAGCCCAGCCTAGAGAGCATACTGGGATGTTGGTGGACTCTGGCTTAACTTAAACCAGGAAGAGGTCTAGGACAGCCAATGCATAAACCAGTTTGAGCTCAATCAGTTAAGTCTGATACTACATTCAACTAGGTTTATCTCAAACCAGTTTCGGCCATTTTAAAACTGGTTTATGTGCACTGAACTTATGTTCTGCTATAGTTTTAAACCAGTTTCTGATCACTTAAACCTGTTTATGTGTAATGTTTGTCCCTATCTTAGGGTACTTCTGGTTTCCAGCAAGATTTATGGAAGTAAGCCCATCTGGTGGTAACTAAAAGATTATTTTAGTTTTCTGTTGCCTGCCATGGCACTTTTCAAAATGTACATGCTTAATTTTTAACAAATGGATTTTTACTAACCTCACACTTGGACATGCATGTGTAAACAAGGAAACAGAAATTGAGCAGCAATACACATTGTGCGAAGCTTAATTATTATTTCTGTTATGCTTTGTTCACAGAGTGAACAGAAAATACATTTAGCTCTTGGTTTCTGTAATTTTCCTCTGGCCAGATTGTATTTTTCTGTATAGTATTCTTTCCCTCCTTCACCTCACTCCACTCCTCCAACATGCATGCACACATATGTGCACACACGCACACACACACTGAACAAAATGGTCATTAAAAGCCTGACACCAAAAAAATACTCAGAGGAAGGGGCTGAGGAGGCAGAGAAGTGCACAGATGAACTCTCAAAGTACAATAGTTATCTTAGTGAATGAGCAATGACACAAAATTCTGGAAGAGCTTCTAGGTGTCCCCTGTTGGGGAATTTGCAAGCACAGCATGCCCCATTGAAGATGGAAGGTGAAGAAATCTAGACAAAAAAGTGCAGCAAAGCAAGGACCAGACTGTGATGCTAAGTCCAACAGATAATAAATAGTGAAAATAGGCTGCTTTGAAACCTCTGTAATAGATACCTTCCTCACATAGGCTAGGTACAGACGTTACACTTATACTGGTATAAGTGATCAGAAACTGGTCTATATTTGTAACAGAACAGAAGTTCTGCATGCACAGACTGGTTTAAAAATGGCAGAACCCAGCCTACAATTGATCCAGGTCTACATGGTATCAGACTTAAGTGACTTAGGTTATACCAGTCTATCGAACTTCTGTACTAGCTCCCCTATTGATTCAGGGTAGGTTGTTGTCCTCTGGCATCCCATGCTCCTTTGTGGCTCCCACTAACCCCGCTTTGCAGGAAGATGCGCTAGCACTTGGCCCCTGCTTGGCTGCTGCAGATAAGCATCCAGCCAGCCCCACCCCTGGGTTCTCACAGAGCCAAGTCAGCACAGTGGCTGACACTGCTAGGGGAGGGAGATCTGCTTGGCTGTACTCAGCAACCTGGTCCTGCTCCCTGGGGTTGCATCAGCTCACAGAATCATGGGGGTCTCTGGGTGGGTGTGCAGGAGCCCACCCAGGGAGCCCCATGCCTCTGCAAGTGGATGCAGCCCCAGGTAGCAGAACTGGGCTGCTGGCCATGGCTGAGCAGGCTTACCTCTTGTCTGCCAGCAGCTGTCATGCATATGCCTGATGCTGCTGGGGGGAAGGGGTGGGGACAGCTCTGCACTGATCAGTTATCAGCAGCCCGGGGACCTGCTTGGTGGCATGCAGGAGTACCCCCAACCTGCTGGCCTTACCCAGTGCAGGCAGCCTGTGTGCATGTTCCCCCACCTAAGAGCAAACGTGTGTTCTGTTCACTACCAATCTAACCTAGGGTGCTTAGATTAAAGCATGCAACTTAAAATCGCTTCCACCTCAGGCTTTTTGAACACCTGTACCTGGCCATGAGTTCCAGGGGTAGCTGTAGTACAAGGAGAGCCAAAAGGTACCCGTTTGACAGTATACCAATACTCAACATACTTTTTAATCCAGTGGGAAAGAACCTGTTTACTAATAAATTTCTCTTTAAAACACCTTTTCCCTTTATCAATAAATATTTTCTCTGAATTTATGTGAAACGTTTAGTCCTTCCCAAGTAATAACACAATGTCCTCTGGAGACAGTATGCCCACGTACTTGGGGGCCTGGGAAATAAATCTATAAATGTCTCAGTCATAAGACTGAAGTCTCACAATTACTTTGCCTTTATGTACTACTGTATATGGTGGAAACGCCATGGAGACAATGAACTTACTGAGGTAATACCTCAGTGAGATACTATTTATTAACAATTCCATTTTGACAGACAGGTGTCTTATGAAAGTATCCTGACATTAAAATTAATTCAAGACCCAAGTTAAGCAAGATCCTCTACTAATGAGAAAGGCATCTGACTCCCCATTCAGAACCCAGTAATTGCAGGATGAGGGTAAAAAAGGGGTCTTTAAGAAAACCACAGTAGACAGAAAGAGCAGCTACGAGAATTTTCAGAGAAGCCACCTCTAAAACTTGTAATATTAAAAATGGAAGAGACAGTTTATAATTGCAGGGACTCCCATTTGCAATGTTTTCTCTTTAATTTAAACACAACTTGTAAACCACACCCATTTTTGCTAATGTCTATATTACAGGCTTCAGCTACTGACCAACACAACTGTGTCAGAAGCAAATAGCCAATTACTTGCTACAGTGTATACTTTCTTTAAATGTTCTAAGTCACGTGTTGTGAATAGTTAATTATTTCAATGCACTTCTATGTCCCTCATATCAAGATGATCTTCATTTAAAGAGCCCAGATGACCGAGTCTTTAGCAGATACACCTGCATCTCTATCTTGAAATAGGAACACCTTTAACAAGCAGATGCTTATGGCATTTGTGCCGCATGAGGACTCTTTTCATGCAGTACAAATATTCAAATATCAGCCATAATGAACAGAATGACCACTAATCAACAGAAATTGCCCCACTCCCAAAGATGCTAAATCAGTCTCAATTGAATTGCCAAACTTTTGCTGAGAGCTTTTTAATTTTGCTTATAAGAAAATAACAGTATTAGGACTTTTTGGATGCAAGTATGAACAAAAATGTTAACTACTGACTAAACTCCTCACTCCAAATGGATATTTTTTATTCTTCCTACCTACAAAAAGCAGTCCTGCATTTACTGCCATTATTTTGAATAAGAACAATTTTTCTATTGATCTAAGTGCCAACAAAAACATCACTGACACAAGAGCTCAAACACGGTAACAAACATAACTACAGAATTATTCTGCTCCTCGCCTGCTACTCAATGATTCTACATCTTAATTACATGGTTATTTACTCTAGAGCTGATGGATTTACTTTTCTTCACAGTTTATACTTGGCTGTACTGCACAAAATTTGCTGCTGACCTTGAATCCTTCAGACAGAGTATGTTAAATCAGCAAAATGACAGATTTTTTAAAATCCCTCATCAATCCTTACCTCTAAATAAGAGAAGCATATTAAACAATTTCACTCCCTTCCATCAAGAGAAAGAAAAAAACCTCATTTTCTAACATGAAAATTAACGTATGTGCAGAGCTTTGAAAATGAGGTATTGTTACTTGGTCTTCTTTAGAACTTAGAGGATCAGACAGCCACACTACCCAGGTGAGTAAACGTACCCCAATCTAGCCTAGCCTTACTGCTCCAACAAGATCTAAAATAACGTGGGTAATTTGCAGGGCACAGAACAGAAAAGGAATTGAAAGAAAGGGTAATAACTGGCAAAAACACTTTCAAAATAAAAACAGATTTACCCAAAGAACCTTGTCTGCCAAGTGAAAGAAAGGAAGACACAGGAGAAAATGAGCTCTGAGCCCTTCAAGTGCCAGTCCAATCCCCTTCCCCTGCCTGCTGCTTTGCTTTGTTTCCTGCCCTACATCCCATATCCAATCTGCTACTCTGCTTGCTGCTCCCTTCCCCATCTGTCAATGTGCTGCTTGTCTCCTTCCTGATCTGCCTTGTGGCACACAGAGAGGCTGCTTGTGTCATTTATAGAGGCTGCTTGTGTCGCTTGTGGCATGTATGCAGCCAGCTGGCCGCCCCAGTGTAGATATTAACAGAAAACATTTGTCCCCAAGAGTGAGGATTTTCCCTAGTATCAGAGTGTAAGATGTCTTATTGCAGAAGTGAACATGCCCATTCTATGTTCCCGCAGTTATTCTCTCAACAGTGAAAGCAGTCTTACTCCATGTCATTTGTAAGATGCATCAGAATGAAAAGCATTGCATCAAATATAATAATTAGATAGGCCCAGTTTGACCAATTGGTCTTTTAGGACGTTTCCCCAGAAAATGATTTTAACTTAACTGTAATGAATGGTGGTGACTGCTGCTTAAGAAGGACAGCAGTAACATTAGTCTTGCTTAGCAGAGATGTATTATGTACTGCCAACTAGCCAGGCAAGGAAGGAATCCTAAAATTTTAACTTCTTTGTACATAAAATGCCTAAAGACTGAACATTTTTGTTGTTACTCAGAGTTTAGAGATTTTAGTCAAGCATTACTGAGGCCTTAACAAGAAAATTGCAACTTGCAGTAACAGAACATTGCATCAATTAGTTACATATTCAATTCAAGATTGCATATTTATGGTTCAAACAGGGAAGCCGAAACCTTTTATTTAGCTTATTAGTTACACAGTGTATTGTAATTATTAAAAAAATTATTAAATGATTGTTAAGATAAAAAAGAGATGTTTCCAGTAAATCAAATGAATTAAAATATTTTTGGAATATTTAAGTTTATCACAACAACTGATCAATGGCAAGGCCTATGATGTAAAACATACTGCACCTTCTCTCTCACCCTGGTAAAACAAACCCCAACCCAACAATAAATTAAATCAGCCCAAACCTTTGGGTCTATTCATGATCTACGTAAACTTACATGAAGACTGATTAGTAAATTTATACCAGGGTGGATCTGTTTAAAGTGTATGAGATTTTGCAAAACTAATTTGAAAATCTGCACTATTTTAACTTCATAATATTTTTGTTATAAATGTTTCTAATCTAAAGTCTGGTTTATTTTTTAATTACAAATGCAACTCCTGTTACGGTTGGAGTGCTGTAGCCATGACAATCCAGGAAATTTCTGAAAGGCAAGGGTTTTTTTTGTGCTGTCTTTGGATCAGCTGTATAGTTGTTGGAGAAGTTTTCAGGCAACAGGCACCCCAAATGCCCTGAGGAAGGACCCCTGATGCCCAAAAGCTTGTACAACAACTCTCCCAATATATAGTTGATTGATAAAGAAAAAGGAATAATGAAAAAGGCGGCAATGCCCCCAAAGACATCTGGAACATTTGATTCCAATGATTAGCTCACTGATTTTAATAGGAAAGCTAGGACTTGAGTATATACATGAACATGCTTGCTGAACTGCAGACAACTGTACAACTATTAAATATTTTTCTCAGTGGCCTAAAATCTTCCATGTAAAAATGAAGATGCTCCATTTTGAACTGGGAAAAATTTAGATTTCTGATATAACGACAATGCTGCTCTAAATTTGTTTTTACACATTTAAAAAAAATTATTCTCACATGAAATTTGCAAAATGAGAGCCCAAAGGGAGATTCCTAGCTGTATACCAAAGTGCCCAAGTGTGGAACTCAGTCACCTTTGTGCCTTAGGAACACAGGCTCCATTGAGATCAAACTACAAACCCCTATGGAAGAATACAGCTTGGTGAAGGCATCATATTTAACTTGTGGAAGTTCACTACATTGGAAACTGGTGCTGGCTGCAAATATAGTATAGCTTATTTGCCAGTTAGTTTTGTTGTCTCACAGCAAAGATGTTAATAAGGTCCTGGACCTCCCCCCTCCCCGTATTTTATAGCATGAAATTTTCAATCCTACTTCCACCCTTTCCCCTCCCTTAACCCTCTAGGTAAAAAACAAAAAAGTAAGCAAACCTTCACTTTTAAAACTACAAAATGGGAAGAAAATAAACTGCCAGTAATGCAAAAATAAAGCTTTGTTTAAAAAGCATTTTATTTAGCAATTCCAGATATTTATCTATTTTCTAAAAATAACATTCCCAGAAAGAGTGAATGAAAACCAGATAAGGGTTTTTTGTTTTTTATTTTTTTTTTTGGTAATTTTGTGGAACATGCTGGTTTAGAACAGGGAAACTCAGATATACTGAGGCTTCCAGTTGAACTATACAAGTGTACTATGTTATTTAAATTGCAATACTTCCCTAAATATTTTGAATATAATGTCAGTATTTTCAATACATTTCAGGGTACAAGCATTTGTTTTGAAGTCCCTCAATGAATAATATTACCAATGAAAAGAGCAAATAGGTTGCACCCAATCACAAAAATAGATAAGAAACCCCACTGCCAAAACACACTCTGCCAAAGCTCTCCCATAACAAAGTAACCAAATAATAAAATACTTTGAAGAGTAACCAGTTGTCAACTCAACCTCAAGGCTGAGGTTTTACTGGAACGGGTGATGAGAAGGAAAGACTTAAAAAATGCTCCCAAAATGGAACATGCAAAAAATACATCTCCAATTCATGCACAGGAGGAGTTCTAGTTATTTCTTATCAAGCAGATCAGGAATATTTTTCTGTAGAAGCCCGTTTTGATGACAGTCTTTGGGCAATGAATAAAAAGAAGAAAGCATTAAAAAGTAGTAATTCCTGCTTGAAACAACAGCCTGCCAAACAAAGCTTAAAAAGACAAAAGGCAGAAACACTGTTTCAGCTTGAATGCCTTAATGTCACTATTTGTCATGCAGCACTTCATCAGAAAGCCCTGAAGTACAGTTAACTCTGTTCCCCTCTACACAGAACACTTTCACTGTTGTTACAGGATTAAAATGTGCCTAGCCTGACAATGAAATAGCAGAGCCATCGCACATTGTTATGCAACTCACTGTCTGCAAGGGTGGCTTGTAGCTCCTTCTTTATTCAGCAAGTGCCAAGTGCATGTTTAATCAATGTCACAGCTCACTACAGTATGCAACTAAAGCCACTGTCATTCTGCTCCTCGGATCTGACTGGCTACTAAGTTATGCAATGCTCGGAAGAATACCTTGGAATTATTTTCAGAGGCTTTGAAGCAGGTGTGTTACAATGCTAACACCACTGCCAATCAACCAGATTGTTTTCATTGTTTTTCAAAGCCTGGACTAAAATTACATGGTGTAATTGAGCACAGTTGACTGCATCTGGAATTACAGCATGTCAACGTGAGAAAGCATCTTCACGTGGCTGGCAAGTAGTAGTGTAGATAAAGGCTCATTTTTTAAAGGAAAGTCTCAAGAAAAAACAACATATACTGAAGAAAAGCAGGAGCTATGCTTATTTTTTAAAAGCAAAGCCAAGCGGCACGCAGTATGTATTGTACATAAAATGCATGTTGCCTAAGAAAAAACTCAAGTTAATGAGAATTAATGTACAGCATGGATCAATCCTAAGAAGGGTTTTTTGTTTTTAAACTGCACTTGACTTCAGTGGATTACTGGAAGATAAGCCCAGTCAGTTGGAAGATTTTGTATCACCGCCACCTGCACTGTTTAACTTTATGTATAAAAAAATTCTTCATGTTTGTATATGATCTCTTTCTCTGAAAGAAGAGAGCAGCTCTCCATGAAGATAAAAGGCTGGTTCACCACTGAATCGACGAGTAAGAAGCATGTCTGATGACATTTTCTTCCTGATGCAATGTAGGGTAAGGTACATTTTTTAAAAAAAACCTTTATATAAGATATATTGTGTTATGGGTTGATAGCTCTGATTAAATAAGACCCACCAGAAGTGTGCTCATTTTTAATTAATAAAAACGTGATTGGCAACAGATAAAAAATGCCATTGTATTCAAAATGTGAAGCTTAAGTAAATTAGGATGGCTTGGATTTCTACAAAGATTAAACACAAATTTTAGTAAGAGCAGAAATTCCTTATCACCAATACTTAATCATAGTAGACAGCAATCAATCCAATATGTAAACCCTAAAAGAAAGTAACCCCTCAGGAAAATATTTAAATGGAGGCATGTTGACTGCAAATACATTAAAAGCATGAGCAGAACTAGATATCAGAGGTTGTCACATTCTTACCTCTGCAAAAAAGGGCAAGATTGTATATGAATCACAAATCACATATGTAAGAAATTCTCAAATCCTTATTTTTGATAGATATGTGAATGCTGTAAGAGCACCATTGTCTCTGGGCATACTGCAATAAAAAAATTTGAAGACTGGCAGATCTGCATTTTCTGTTAAAAATATTTACCACTACAAAATGGCCCAAAGCAGGCATATTGAAAAAAGTAAAAAGGACAATGCCTTAGTTAGATCTGCTAGCTAGGTATGGATAAGTCAGAGACTGCATAATTATATTAAGATAACCAATTTCTACATTGAAAACAACAAACCAAATACGATCATCATCACCTGCTAGCATACTGTGACAAGTCAGTGTTCAACAATAGCTGAGAATTCACATAATTTCTTCTGGCCATTTCACAGTCATTTTCTATTACATGAGCATGTATGGGTATGTGATTATATCAACTTTTTTTTTCATAAGGAAAAAGTAAATGGGTTAAAGCCAGATCAGATCGCTTCTATGACAAAACATAATAATTGGCTTGCAATAACAAACCAGAACTGATTTATATTATACTTTATTCCATAGCTACTGCAAATAATTGCAATGGGATATAACTGTACACAGAGAAAAACTGAACCTTATGTGAAAAGAGCTTTAAGAAACCTTCAGTACATAAATGCAACATACTCTTGTGCTTGAACAGGACCCCAACTACCTGTTCAAAAGGCTAGATTAATCATTGTCTTCTTTCTTCTAGCTAGCTATCAGAACACTGGTGAAGATACTTGCAGGAAAAATGGGGACCTCAGCCATCACAACATTAGAAGATGTAAAAAGGCAAGAGGAGAATGAGGAAAAAGAAGAATCTATTTTAGCTATGCTGGGGATAATTGGAACAGTGCTCAATCTCTTTGTGATTATTTTTGTATACATCTACACTACACTCTGATGACATTTTTTCAGCATCAGCTGTACAGTATACTGTGCAAAGACTAGTCATGACAAAAATGATTTTTAAATGCAAAGCAATAGGAAACAGCCTAAAAAAGATTATTGAATACATTCCAGAGCAAAGTGTCCGTCTAAGGATGCTGCATCAGTGACTGAAATGCATCTGTGAGCCCAGTCAGGACTACTACATTATGTAAATGGAGACAGACAGTATTCAGCTTCTCATTGATAATGGCTAGAGCTCAAACACTGGAAATACAGACAGTATTGTTTTACTGCCAATGAATATGCAAGACACAAGCAGTGTAAGCAGATTAAAAACAGACGATGACTGCAACACAGAAGTCTCCATGAAGAACATAGACTGCATATAT
Source organism: Gavialis gangeticus (assembly GCF_001723915.1). NCBI lineage: Eukaryota > Metazoa > Chordata > Crocodylia > Gavialidae > Gavialis > Gavialis gangeticus. The sequence goes on from NW_017729034.1 coordinate 33,249,910, forward strand.
ATTTTACTTCTTCAAACTGATGTTTTCTAAAGATTTGTGACTACACCTCTGCATAGGTGAAAAGGGTAACATAAGAGAGACAAGTAGGGTTTTTATTTTTTAAACTATTATAATATGTTAACATTTAAACAAATATATAGTAGGGGTGGAAAGAAGAGTATTATCATACCAAAAATACTGTTAAATCATAAATAAAATTTTAACTACTGACTATATGCTGCAACATTTCTGTTAATTCTTATACAACGTTAACAAAAGTCAGATACCCTTACCTTCCACTGAATCTTTAACTGGAATCATAGCGCTCTAAGTAAGGATATGCTTTTATAGTTAAACATTCTTAAAAGGATGTTGCAAGTGATTTTTTGTATTTTCTTTTACCATTTATTAAGATCAGTAGTACTATACTAATAGATGTTTTCTCCAAATGCTGAAATGTTATTTTTTCCATATTGCCATTTCTAGGATGCATCTCAGTCGCTTTCAACATTTTTATCATGATGCTTATTTTAAAATAAAATAAAAGCATCACATAAGGATAAAGAACTTTTCTTTTCTTTCTTTCTTTCTTTTTTTTTTTTTAAAACAGTCAAGAGCATTTCTTACTGGTTAGATGCTAAGAAATATATCTAAAAACTGTCTTATATGAGACTCAAAGACAACACTGAGTTTTAAGTGCTAGAGTGCTTCATGCCATGCAGAGGCAATTTTAATCCTTGCCCTGAGGAACTCACCACGTACGGTACAGGTACTACACAGATCTTAAGTTTTTATACCATGTTTGAAAGGTGTTGCTCATTAGTTAGGCCCAAGACTACAACAGCTTATACTCATACTTATCTTTAAAAGCACGTGATTGACTGATCCCCATGAAATTCATGGGACTATTCCACATACCTAGTTTAAACATACAAACAAATTTTTGAGTTTAAATTGGGTTTAAAAAAAAAAAAAAAAAAAAACAAAAAAAAAAAAAAAAAAAAACAAAAAAAAAAAAAAAAAAAAACAAAAAAAAAAAAAAAAAAAAACAAAAAAAAAAAAAAAAAAAAACAAAAAAAAAAAAAAAAAAAAATCACACAATGATCAAATGTACTAGTTTTTATATACACATCTAAATATTTTTCATATAAAAGGAATTTACCTTGATAACATTAAGATTACAAATTAAGTGCTCAAGGCAAGAAACAGGAAAGCTGAAGAAGCATAGAATAATTGATCTAAACGTGCCATTGCTTTAGGATATGAACTTCCTAGAACTGTTAGAAGAGTTCTAACCAAACGTTACTATTACCACTGGACAGTGGAAGGATTAGGAAGGAACCATGCTTCTGAAAACAACAGCCAGAATTTTTTCCTGGGCTGTTTAGCAACAACCCATTTCGTAAAATAAGGCAGCTGTACATGGACATGTTATTGTTGGGTAAAGTACTCTGAGTCTTAAACAAACCGCGTCCATGAAAAACATTTATAAACATACCATGTGGAGCAAATGCTGTCAGGACTCCACAATATCCAGAGTGAACTAGAGAAAGGCGTCTGCATTGTTAGCGGCTTGTATTCAATATTCTATTGTATTTAATTAAAAAGAAGAACTGAGCTAGAAGTTCTAGTTTTGCCGTTTTGAAACTTGATAGTGGCTCATCTATAAAGAGATGTCACAAAAGTAATCACAGAGATGAGACGGAACTGGGAGGCAATACATCAGCAGGAGATAAGAGTTTTTGGCATCATCCATATTACACAAGCAATCTTTAGTCTTGTGACATCATTGTAGATACACAAAGTACTAGAGTGTTCATATAAAAAAAAAACAATGAACTCATGCAGCACTTACGTGCAAAGAATCATATCAGGTTATTCATAATGATTTAAACTATTGTAGCAGAGATACTGTTCTTCTTGCTTTTTCACAGTATTTATTATTTTGTACCTGCTGTTGTACATATATAAAACAACACTGGTGTAATAACAGAACAGAGATAGCTGAGGAGGGATTTTCATTTTATTTTCAAGTATACTTCTGAATAAAGTTATTCTTTGAGTGAAATTTGGGGAGAAATTACTCATGTTCATTTTCACCCCAACACTAGTTTATTAAAATGGCTTATCAATTATGTTACGAAGTGTTCTCTGCTTTAAGAAAAAAGGCTCAGGTTGTTTTTTGGACACTTGGGTTAAGCAACGTAGAACACAAGTTAGAGCAAAGAAGTGTAAGAGTTTGGTAGAAAGCACTTTTTTCTTTTCAGGTCACTAATGAACCAGTGCCCCATCAATGGGTTAATGAACTATGGGTGTTTATACACATTCGGGGAACAGGCTTGATTAATCGAGTCTGCTGGAGCATGTAAATTGATGCACTCTGGCAGCCTCACGTGTCATGTGCATCAGCAGTGCAGCATGCCTCTGCTCTGAGAAAATGGCAGTGGTGCACTCTGAACTAAAACATGTTCAATGTGCTTTAGTTTAAAGCGCACTGCTGCCATTTTCTCAGTGCAGGGATGTGCTGTGCCACTGATTCAAGTGACATATGGGCGCTTTTAATTAGTACAACTTGCCAACTAAAAGTAGCTGGCACCATGTCAGGACCACATGTAAAAACGGCCTATGTTGTTGGTTTAAACAAAGTGATTCTGCACTCTTTGGTGGCTTGAGATCCTTTTAAGGGTGGTATGCAACATTAGCTGCAAACACCTACAAAGGATTAATAAGATAGAACTGGACATTTTACATAGAAGTCTATAATGTCAAAGCCATGGGTTGATCTGTTGTGGTCTGTTTGAGTTCTTTGAACAAAAGAATGTCTCTACTATTTTTCTGTAGTCAAAAAATATGTTAAAAAGTTGAGAAGGGGCATTTTCTGAGGGATAGATTGAGTCTAACAAGGAATGCCTTGAGTCTTAAAAGGTTGAGAACCACTGGTTTAACAGTTCAGGTAAATATTACATTCCCAAGGTTATATTCAAGTGGCAGATTCAGTGACATTTTTAACAAGAGTAAGCATATTAATGCTGATATCTGTGTCATTTACTTAATTGTGTAATTTCATTCTGCCTACCCAAATCCATAATGCATTTGTTATTTACACAAATACTGTTTTTCAATGATTGCTTTAAGTTATAATGCAGTAAGATAATGGCTTCCAACTTTTGTGCCATATAGCTATCTGTTACATGAAGGTTACTCAAGTATACCTGAAGTCCTCCTGCACTCAAATACTCATTTGGATCTGACAAACAAGTTCAGTGTGTAGCGTTTTAGATGCATCTGGGAACATGAACTCCCGTATATAGCTCCCAATTTTTAAATCTGGAAAAATGTATTTATATATAATATGGCTCATAAAAAAAAACAAAAAACCAGACCAGAACATGATTTTACCTTATTTAAAAAAATAACAAAAACAAATTTGTTAAAATGTAGTGTCTATATTTACACAGAGCAAGTCCACAAAACTGGAGATACGCTGTTAATTAAAAAGCTATTCAACCAGAAATTATGGAGGAAGTGCAATATGAAAAATAAGACTAAGATCAAGGCTCATAAATGACAGATGACAAGGCCTAGTGACCAAAGGAGATTCACAATACAGGGTCTGGCTGAAGAGATGTAGAGAATGCAGGATGGCTGCTCACAGATTTCTTCAGAAGAAATTTATTTTTTGTTCAAAGTGCAGCCAGAGTTATTACTGAATGTACCAGACTTGCAGGAGTTATTTTGCTAACTGTCTGAGAAGTCTTGACCTCCCATAAACTTCCAAACCTTTACCATAAGCTGATGGACAAGACATCAGATTTCCTGAAGGACTTTGACCTTCCAAGTAGAACTAGACTACTTTGCAGAGTGAGCCTTCAGACAAAAAACCAACACAAACACCATTGTAATTTCCTGAGACAAGATAGGGTGGAACTGATTGTAATGGCAATTTTGGAGCAGCTCAACTTCTGGCTGATGGAATGATAGAGGAAGATATTTTTGAATAGATAAGGCAATTTAACTTAATCCTTTAGTAGAAGAAATTTAAATTGACAGTGCAGCTTTGAACAGGAATAAGGAGATGTAGTAGGTGTTGCATACTATTTACTTCAGAAGTCAATTAAACTATCATCTTGCAATTTGTTACTTGAGAGTAGGATGAAAATCACAATTGAATGAATTGGCAAACATTACCTAATGCTAGATTACTCGATGAAATTCAAAGGGGCATAACAAAGAAATTACCAGAAACTAAGGTGTACGAAGGGTTACCAGCCCCTTTCGATGAAACCACCACAGAGAATTCTTTGGTAAGTTTGGACAGTAGTAACTAAATTTTACATCAAAACTAAATTCAAAATGCCCCTCTCACAAAGCCAGCTCCTGATTAAGGCCCAGAAGGGAAAGATGGCATTTTCTTTCTTAGTAGAGAAAGAAATCTCACTTGAAGACAATGTTACAGTCAGATCTTTAGATAGAAACTCAAAACAGACCAAAGTGCCCTGCTACCAGAAGCTCTGCTGACCACAAACTGGGACTCTTTCTGTACTGTGAAAGGAAAACGAAGACAGTTACAGAAGGAACAGAGAAAGAAAGGACTGCCAAAACCCCCAAAGGCTGGCAGCAAAGGGAGCACAAATCTAGCTCCTGCTATCAAGGAGAGGCAGAATATTGTTGTTTTTGATGCAGATGCAAGCATTTATAAGATGAAACTGGTGACATTAAAACTCTTTACTTCTGTGGGCTCAAAAAAGTATAGTCAACCTAATAATGATCCAAAGAAGTAGATAAGATGTGTTGTATATTTGAACCAGCATAAAGAAAAAGTATACTGCTAAATGTATTTTTAAAGGCATCTTTAAGCAGTGCTAGTTCACTGGTATTGCATGCAACTGTAGCAACACACAGGGCCCGTAGCCCCATTACACTACTCACTGTTTAAATATATAACAAAAATGGCCCCTATCCGAAAGGGCCTTTCCTTCTTTAATTTCGTACCATCTAAACTCTCAGTTCCACCCTATACAGTTTCTGAGGCCTGTCTGTCTCTCCCAACAAATGATTTGGCTAGGACTAACTTATTTTCATACAAATGAGGTCCACCGAATAAGTATTCTTAATTTTCAAGTATAAAATCTAAATTGCTGATTTACTTCAAGATTCTTAAGAGCCAGACAGTGATCCAGACAAGTTGCCATCTATTTGTGGGGAACCACTGCCTTATGGTAATAAAAGCACGACATTTCATTGCAAACCTATGGGCACATCTACATGCTCATTATATGAGCTGTTATCATGGCACATTAAGTTTAGTACCTGTAATGACAGATACTAACTTAATGCGCTGCAATCTGCACGTAAGCGCAGATGAGTTTTTTTTGGTGATGTTAATGCACATCACACTAAGACTACTGTGCATTAGCATGGGCTTTGCCCACTGCGCTAATGCGCAGTAGAATTAGTCTTCTGCACGTTAAGTGTCTTGTGTAGATGCGCCCTATATCTGCAGTTCATGGGTGGGGGATGTCATTCCCACATTTGAAAATATTTTCGGGGATTGCGTTTGGAAAAAAAGGATAGATACAAAAAGGCTTTACTTAAGTTTTAAAATATGGAATGCATGCAAGTCCTCACTACAGAAAACAGACTATGTTAATTTTTTTTTTAAATTAAGGAATAAAATTAGAATCAAATTAGGACAGTTTACTATATGCATCCTTTAATATTGTACCTGTACATCTGCATTAAGTGCTCACACATGAGAACATAAGCTTATTAAAAACTCACCACACACTGAAGTGCTAAACTGCTTTCAATACTCTTTTTGAAATGGGAAAAGAACTATTAAAGCCATGGTAATGCTACACTAAGTTGACAAACAGAAACGCAGACATATTAAGAAACTCAGTAATGTTTCCAGTAGCTTACTCCTTCTGCATAATATCTGAACACAATCCATCGTATTCACAAAGAACGTTTCCTTCTCTATGAGAAAGGAAGCAATTAAGGAAATTAATGAAAACATTCAACTTACAATTTCAAGGACTTTGCGATCACCCTGTCCCTTCCCTTGGGAGGATGCAGAAATGTGACTACTCTGCTAACACTGTAAAGATCTATTTCCAGGTGAGATTTCTAAATGATTAAGTGGTACTTAAGTGGTGATTGTCTGTTTATTTATCATGTGTTCCACTTTCATTAGAAAAGTGATCTTTTCGCAAAGATTTGAGGCACGTAATGCAGAACGAGCCTGCCAAAAAGTGTTGACCCTCATGAAAAATTATAGTCATTAGAACTGTCAATTTAGTCTTTTTGTGTTTATCAAAAGATAAGGAGGTGGAAAAGGATCTGGGAGTCATTATTGACTCCAAGATGAACATGAGTCGGCAATGTGGGGAGGCGGCTAGGAAGGCCAACTGCACCTTGTTGTGCATCCACAGATGCATCTC
>NW_017729034.1:33256686-33258585 GCF_001723915.1 Gavialis gangeticus
ATCAGGAGGCGCTACTTCACGGTCAGGGCGGCTAGAGTCTGGAACCAGCTTCCAAGTGAGGTGGTGCAGGCTCCCACCCTGGGGGTTTTTAAGAGGAGGTTGGATGACCACCTTACTGGGGTCATTTGACCCCAGTGCTCTTCCTGCCATGGCAGGGGGTCGGACTAGATGATCTGCTCAGGTCCCTTCCGACCCTAGAAACTATGAAACTATGAAACATTAGCAGCCTCTTTAAACAACTCCATCACACCAACTTTACAGGAAAAGCATACTCTCTACTTGTAGTCATCACAATTAATGGTGCAAACAAGACAGAACCCTAGTTATCGCCAAAACACTGAGCATCTAATTTATCTGACAATATCACAGCAACAGTATACTCCTGTGTAGCAGTCTAATACTTCATTAGAGAGGGAGATTTTGCAAGAGCAAGAATTTGAAATTTGGGAAAAGCAGAGTCCTAAAATAAGGGTAACCTTTTATTGGTCCTATGAAAATCCATTCACATGCAGGCAAATTATGGAGCTGCTGAAAACTGCTGTTTTCCATCAGCTTTTTCTGAGCACATCTTGTTCTTGGCTGGAAGCCAACACCCGAGAACATTCTATTAGCACTATGTATGTAGTGTCCCAGTTTTAGTCCAGCATACCACAGAAACAGGTACCCTGCTCCTGCTGGCTTCTCCGGTCATGAAAATATCCTTCGGCCTAGAGGAAGCTGCACTGGATTGGAACCAAGGAGACCATGAGTTTAGGACTTCTACTAACTGGTCTTTAAATTCTGTGCCCTTCACATTCCTTGATGAACAAATCTTGCTATCCCATATGCAAGCAAAAGCCCTTTAATAAAACCTAAAGCTCAAATATAGCTTCCTCAAGTCTTAGCACTAAACTGCGCTGTCCTACAGAAATAATCTGCCAAATTTAAGTACTCCACTGTCCCCAAAATAGGGATTTGAATATAGATGACCTGGTTTAAGTGTATTCTACACCCTCCTGTGAGGATGCAGATAGAAGCTAAGAGAAGATGCTAGTAACTTACACTCCATTCACAGTCCAAAGGTGCCAGTTTTTGTTAACTGTGTCTTCTTGCCAGCTATCTGGGAAGCAAAAGCCCCCAACTTGACCTTTAAAACTCATTTGCATTAATTCTGTCTCTATGCTAAATAACTGTTGCAGTGCAATGATGTCTGCTCATTAATAAGACAAGCTATTTTAAAGTCCTGGTTTCAAACAAGTTAAATTTTCAGTCTGAAATATGCATGAAGAAAAGGCAATATTCTCTGGTACATCAATTCCCCCAAATCTGTGCCTTTTTGCATATTTATTTTCCTCTTCTAAGGATTTTGTACAAGTCTGCTTTTTACTAATCATTCCAAGACAGGCCTTGGTAGGAATTTTAGGAGTGCTTTACTTCATTGCTGTTTCCTTCAATATACAAGTTATTTAGATTGAAAAAACTGCATTACAAACCTTCTTGTTAAAAAATAAAAAAGAAGCAACATGGAGATGCATCTCGAAGGACATAAACAGTTGGGCCTGCTTGCTACAGATAATTATGGCATTTAGATACTTAGGAAAACATTTTATATATTCAATTCAGAAAAGCCCAGATTTTAATAGCATTCAGAATTTCACATACTAATCTAAAAAATGCAGGGTTATAATTCCCTACATTCTCACATTCCATCCCCTGCTTCTCCCCCCAAAATAAAACAAGCACCTTACTTCTGGGAAGACGAAATGGAGGAAAATAAATGTTTCCACAGTTATGGCTGCACAGAGCAGAAACAGAGCCTAATCTTCAAAATCACTCACCTTCCCTGTCCTGTTAAACCAAAAGCTGAACCCCTAGCTGCTGCTGAAGACTTGTCTCCATGGGAAGATTTTTTTTTTTTTT
>NW_017729034.1:33263585-33270536 GCF_001723915.1 Gavialis gangeticus
AGCAGAAACAGAGCCTAATCTTCAAAATCACTCACCTTCCCTGTCCTGTTAAACCAAAAGCTGAACCCCTAGCTGCTGCTGAAGACTTGTCTCCATGGGAAGATCTTTTTTTTTTTTTTTTTTTAAAGAGCTAAAAATATTTTAGAAGCCTGTGAAATAGGAAGAGAGAAGCTAGTAGTAGCTAAAAGAGAGCAAAACTGCCAAAAGAAAAAGTTAGCTTGATTAGTGGAATATTAAGAATTTAAGACACGCATTGCAGAATGCCTATAAGTCAGTAACTTACGATGACCTGCTCTTCTGAAGACATATCTTTTTCATTCTTTTCTAACAATATGTCACTGCTCCTCTCCCAGTTCTGAGAGCAACACTAAGTCTACTAATTGCAAGAAAAAGTAACAAAGAACTTCAGCTGCTACCACACGCATTCACTCACAATCCTATCCAGCAGCTCTGATCCTTCATGTCTGAAGAAGCTTGCAAAGGGTTTTTATTTTTTGGATGATCACTTAGCTTCCGCTTAGAAACTGTGCAGCAGAAGACTGTTGATTCATCTAAAAAAATTAACTTCCATTTCTACTGTTCCTGTATGGCTGGAAACAGACTTAAAAATTTATGGTGGCACAAACAAAAGGCAAACAGACATCCATGCTCCTTGTCATACCACAAATGTGGCCATAACAAAGATGGTACCAATTTGTGCAGCTAATTAGCAGTGGACATCTGTTCATTTTATGGAGCAAGAGCATGGGCAGCCCAGATCTGCCTGAGCTCTCCAGCTGCCCTGCGCAGGTGTTCTGGTGGCTTTAGGGGCCTGATCCTGTGTGGGAATTCCCAGGGTGGTCAGGTCTGACCCCTCATACTCCAGGAGAACACATCATCCATTGTCCCACAGCATCAACGGGTATGACAATGGGCAACATAGGTTATGCTCACTGACTTGGGCCACCTGTGCCAGGACAATGTCCGGCACAGCTGATATGCCTCACTTGATGACCTGATCTCCTTCACTTGATGATCAACTGTTTGTACCCCATTTCATTTTTCTGCTGGATGACCTTAAATGTCACCACTGGTCCTCAGTTCTCATCTCTAAAACAGGGAAGATGATAGCAGCCTCTCATAAAGTGCTTTCGCACCTACTCATGGTAAGGTCTCTGTAAGAACTATTAATTCTATGGAAAACATAGTAATTTGTACTCAGTGGAGATGATTAAAAATTTGTTGCAGTTAGCATTCTTCACTTGCACTCCTAATTTCATAATTGTTAACAGCTTTAAGCGTTACTCATCAGAACTGTTATTTGCATAAAAAGCAAGCAACTCTGCTCTAGTCTACAGGAAACATTGTGACCAACCTCTACCAAATACAAAAGCCTGGTGGAACTATTTTTTTCTCCCAGAAAATGAATGCTGAAAGAATGATTTCAGATCATAACTTTAGCCAACCATTTTTAAAAGATCTTGGTCTGACTAAGGCCCTGTCTCCACTAGCACGGTTCTGCCAACAGCACTTCTGAAAGCAGAAAGAGGCTGCCACTACACACATCCATGTGCTACAGAAAGTCATGCTGGCAGACTGCAAAGTGCACCTACGAGATCACAGCATTCAGCAGAAGGCATGGAAGGGTCTTCATGCATCTTCTGTTGGTACTAAGAACAAAGGCAGACACCTTCCTTCACTTAAGAGTTGATGTAGCTCTTTGCAGCATCAGAACTCCACTCTTTACAGAGGAGCTTTGAGTGTTGCCTGTGTAGACTCAGCTTTAGATTTTTGTAACTGCATTTAAGATTAGGGCTAGAAAAAATGTTGCGTCTTACAGAAGTTTACAATCAGATTTTAGTGTCAACAACATGATTTATGGCCACAATTAATAAAATTGGGTCAGGGCAGGAGATGCAGCACCTGCCTGCACACCCACCACCTCATACACTATCCCAAGATGAGGGCCTTTCCCCCCAACCCCTCCTGTTGTATGCAGGAAAAAAAAACTTGTTTTGGAATTGGGTAAAGATGGTATATTATCAATATAAATCTTAAAGGAACAAAGTTATAAATGTACCTCACAACTAACGTATAACAAAAAGTATGACCTTCATCAAAAGAAGACAAGCAAATTAGACTGCCCCTGTACCAAGTGCTTTCAAGTGCTGGCATTTAATAACTTCAAGCATATAAACACACATTTCTCACAGGCTCAATTTTTTAATCTCTCCATGAGACTTAAGGAGTAATATTAAATCTTTCTATTCTGGTAACTTCAGATATTGGTAAAAATAAACAACATTCAAAATGAAATTTGCAAATTGACAATCTAAATAGGCCTCCCTCCCACAAAAAAACCCCTATTTTTACAAAAACATTTATTAGAACATACAGAAAACAATTCAACAGTTTCAAAATATATAAACACAATTAGAAGTTCTATTAATAGTCAAACAAATAGCAAGCAACGTAAATCTCATTAGGTATAAGTGAAGCCACTGTAACAAGAGCAATAAAAATATGTTTTTTTCTTTTTTAAAGTGCTGAAAACACCCCTGAAGTAAACTAGGAAGAATTACTCATTTTGTACAAAAACCATGAAATGATCTTGCAAATGAATCCTTACAATTATCTTGAGATTAATATTTTCCTATCATGCTAATTTAATAGAACCAAGTGGAACAGGCTTTATAAGAGAACATCAGTACATTACCTGAATCATTACGAAGATATGACGACATTGCTGGAATGAGACAAGATTGACTGAGTAGCTCTAACAGAACTGATGGAAGTGCATTGCTGTTCTGTCCTCTAGCCTCATGGCTAGTCTGGGAATCTCCATTTGACGTGCTCCCTGCAGGATTTATATAACTTGCAAGGACCTGAAAAATATTAAGAGACTTAGTCAAAAGCTTATACATTTTAGTGGAAAGAACTTAAATTGCACCAATTTTAAAAATTACTTAATGGTAGTCTACAATTATTTTACCAATAAAATGTTGTAATGTACTTCTGTAAGACATCTTCAGGTACGTTCCTATACAGAAAATTTAAATCACAGTTAACTACTGTTTTTGTTATGAATGTGAAAACAAAAAAAATATTATTTCAAATGATAGTCATGTTTTTATTTTAAAAACTTCTGAATGTCCTGTATGGCTAAACACCCCCAAATGGCATGGTTTCAAGGATGAGTTCTAAAACACCTATTAATTTCCTTCCAAATATTACCCATCTTCACGATGAATCCAGTATGCAAGTCATATGACAAACCATGCAACTGGCCAAGTAGATATCTGCCCTGTTATTAATAAAATTCATAACCAAAAGGTCACTGTTAGATCCTATCCTACCTTTAAACAGCAAAACACCAACACAGTATTCTTTTTACCTGAAGCAGCAACAAAATTTTAACCTTTGCACTGGTCACTACCACTTTAATCCATCCACAAGGCAACATATGAAAACTGCCAAAAAACTTCTGCTTGTGAATAATAGTCATTTTACCGCCTTATTTTCCTAGGAAAGCCTTTTTGTAACAAGCATGATGCTTGTGTTCTGTAATCTATTGTAACTGGCCACCTCAAAAATACTTTCCGTATATATCCTTCTAGTATCTGAGATCAACAAATGTACTTGAAGCTTACAGCTAAATGAAGCACACTTGTGGGAATGTTTTATAAAAAGGGCTTGCCCTATGCTGATCCGAGATTGCTTTTGTTGAAGTTTGCTGAATTTCACATCTGGCCCCAAGGCCTATTTATGCAGCCTTTCTTTCTTAGCGTGGAGTATTTAGTAGGAGTTGGGGAATCTTTTCAGTGTACACCTATAATGATGAGTTCTTTAATTGAAATAAAAACCTGATACTGTCAATTATGTATTCTTCCGTTTTCTCAGTTTTTAAGTCTATTTTAAAAATGAAAGAAACAACACACAAATCAGGTGTTACCCTAGGTAACTCTATAAGAGATGCCCTTAGGTTAAAGAATGATTCTCAGCCAGGGTCCCATGCCACCCTTAAGTGCCTTGAGAGCGTTTCAAGGGTGCCGTGTGGTGCTATGCACTGTTAAGTGTGTAAAAATGATTCACAAGATAAACCCAAAGATTTCAAACAGGAACCCATAGTGTTAAAACATTTTGCCTTGTTGTAGTCTTTCTGAGTTTCTCTATAACATAAAAATTGCTTTATTATTTTTCTGTAGTCAAAAGCCAAGAGGAAACAAAGAGTTGGCATTTTCCAAGGGACACCTTGAATCTAACCAGGTTGAGAATCACTGAGCTAAGCACTGGCATTTTTCAAGGGGCACCTCGAGCCTAAAAAGGTTGAGAATCAGAGCTAAAAATTTTCATAAACTGCTACACAGCTCCAAAGCCTTAACCAGATCACTTCTGCCCAGAGCTGCCCATTTTCAGCACAGCTGGGAGCCACACATCTTGTAGCCACATGCTGCAAAGGGGCAGCTCCCAACTGCACAAGTATCATGTAACCATCCACTCCATCCTACACCAAGCAAGTAGGACATCCAACACTGAGTCCTTCTGTGACATGTGGGTATGAGAGAGGTGGCTCCTAGGCCCATGGACTGCAGGTTAACCATGTGGCCCATCAGCCACGAGTTGGACTGTGCTGAATTCAATCACTGATAAAATGTAGATGGTTCAAGATTACTGTTATGCTGAGCAAGTAGAAAGAGGAGACTAGAACTGGTGGGCAGGCTGAGTGGACCTTTCCAAAGGAACCCAACTGTATTTGAATGCATAGCCTTTGACAGACAAGGTGCTTTGGGTAAATCTGATATCTTTTATTAGACGAACTCAAATAGTTGGAAAAATTCTTCTTTGCAAGCTCTTGGGTATAAATACCATTCACCAGGCTGAGGAAGCAGCTGCAGTTTGTGTGTGCTCTTCCTGGATGAAATGAATAGTAAAACAGGCTGGTATGCATGCAAGAAATCTAGTTGGTGACACATTATAAACTGCCTAACATCCAACTCCCCAGGTACCTCTTCACTATCTACCAGCTACATTCATCCCCTCCCCCCTCTCCCGACCCCCCCCCACACACTTAACTCCTCCATCCTGTCTTTTACCCACTGACTCCTCAATTTACATCTTTACTGGCTGGCTTTCTTGCATGCATACCAGCCTCTGGTTTATTTACTATTCATTCCATCCAGGAAGAGCACACATCACCTGCAGATGCTTCCTTAGCCTGACAAAGGTATTTGTACCTGAAAGCTTGCAAAGAAGAATATCTCCAACTATTTGAGTTGCTCTAATAAGATATCAGATTTACCCAAAGAACCTTGTCTGCCTATGTCCTTAGACCAACACAGCTACAACCTATAGCCTTCTTTGACAGTTTTAAATAAGAATGGATATTTTCTTAAAGCAGTCATTTGCCCATCCTAGTGGCAGGTAAAATAGAAACCTATTAGCTAGAACGTCTGTTCCTAATTTTTTGGCTCTTCCTCTGATAACCATCATTTCTTTGGACTAGATATAGAATAGCTCCACAGAAACCTGTTGGAAAATTACTTGGTGTAATGGCCATTCAGAACTTTCTGCCAGCTGACAGATCAGCATACCTGCTTTTATGCTCAGTTCTTTTTACAGGGACAGCTATACTGGAAGCTAAGAAGTAATCTGTATAATTTGTAATTTAGGATGGAGGGTTGTTTATATGATCCTTTATATATCCCAATAACTGTTAGCTGACTAAAAAAGAGTATACTCTGTTCTCTAGGAAAGTGAGCTCCACTGCCTTCGTGGCTGTGATCTTGTTTCTTGCATGTTAAAGTATTAGTTTAATGTATACCATGTGCCCCCACCAAATAAGATGCAAGTGGCTTTGGGAAGGCAGAATGAAGGGAAAAAAAGATTTTCAGAGTAATGATTCAAGACTGACTGCACAGGATTGTGTGGCTGCAAAAGGGTTAACACTGTAGCTCTGGCCTTGAAGGGTGAACTGCATCCCTTCCTTCTCTCCCTGAGGACAGCAGAGGGAGAAGCATGGCAGCCATCTTGTAGCAATGTCTCCATGCTTGCTTTAATCCAGAAAAGAAAAATCAGCTCCTTCCTTTAGACATGTACCCCCATTTTGGTGGGCTGATTTTTGGGAAAAGTGCATGCGATATGTGAGTGAATATGGTATATTTTAATGATTATCAGCCAAAGGGCTGACTGATGGATCAACTCAAAAAGCAACATGTTTCTAATATTTAAGTGAAAAAGTGTTAGAAATACAATTTTTTTCTAGCAATAAATGTTGTCAGTACCACATACACAAATGCTTATACAGTTATATAGATTTCACCATTCAGTACCTGAAGAAGACAGGTGACATGCTCTTCCTCCAGCCTTTGTTTAGTCAAAGCTTGCTCCACATCCCATCCCGAAGCTGTGGAGCCAGTTCCAAAGCCAGTACCTTTAGCCCAGTACAGCTGCTGTTCTTCGGTTGATGCAGTGTTGTGTGTACTTGACACCTGTGGCTTAAAAAAAGTGAATCCCAAAATCAGATTACAGACCCTACATGTTATACAGATTTAAAATACTTCTACTATCCTGCAAAAGAAACAGCAAGGATTTTTTAAAAAAAATATTAAAAAAGGGAACTCAGATATCCATTGGAATATAAACCTGAGGCAGAAAAATTATTGCAATACGGATAGTGTACAGAACTAATCCTGAAGTGTTTTAAGTTTGAATAGGACAACAGATTCATTTTTGCATGTTTTAATCATGTTGACAACAAGATTAAAAAAGTACACTAATGAAAGCTGGTTTAGATCATGTTAAATGGTGTAGTTCAGTAGTGCTCAACCCTTACGTTATGGGCCAGGTAGTCATTTGATCCAGGGGCGCACTACAGGTCTGAGGGGAACTGCATGGGCAGTAGATCGGGTAATGTGGGGCTGGGCAGAGCCAACGTAGGGTTCTGGAGCCCTGAGCCCAGTACATGTGGGCCAG
>NW_017729034.1:33275536-33283060 GCF_001723915.1 Gavialis gangeticus
AGTGGCCTTGCATAGTAGATCGGGTAATGTGGGGCTGGGCAGAGCTAACGTAGGGTTCTGGAGCCCTGAGCCCAGTACATGTGGGCCAGAAGAGGTGGCATGGGTTAAATTGAAAGTCAATTTGTTGGATTTTAAATGAAAGGTACACAGATAATAAGGAAGATCTCAACCTGGTGCCTGAAGTTACCTAAATAAGTACTCAACACAAATCCTCAACCTGATTTTCAGCAGTGCTGAAAATATATGGACTTGAAGGTCTGGGGAAGAGTAGACTCCTTGCCTTTTAGGGGAAGTACCCATACATCATTAGAAGAATTTGGTAAGCCTGCATCCTATCAGCAAATCCAACTAACTCTTAACTTTTCTATCTTTACCTGTCATAGATGGAAATTTTTAAAATACAAGATTCATCAAGCCTGCACTGACACTTATATTTTTGAGGTGAAATCTTCCTTTAAGGGCTCCTGGTCAGTGCTCACGACAGCTGCCTTCAAGGCCAAAGAAACAATATATTCAGAGGTGGTGACAACTCCATGCAGATGAGCACATTGTAGTTTCGCTACTGAAGTAGATTAGATGAGAGTTTAGGACTGAAATAAGGAATGCAGAACATTTGTTTATGTTACTGCACAGGCTATTTTTGATAGTGAACCAAGACAATCTTTTGTCCTGAATACTTTTTATTCTATGTAGCATAGCTGTTGTAAATTTATACAGTCAATTAAAAATTAGTAACATTTTTAAAACTGCTTTTATTTGTAATTATATGCTTGGAGCCTTCTGGCTCTGCAGATTGTTCAGGAGTCCCACCATGATGGTGACAAACAACTAAACAAATGCTCCCCATTAAGGTAGTAATAAAAACCTCTATGGCAGTAATTTTCAGCCAGGGTGCTGGGACAATCTGAGGTGCCTCGAGATCCTTTCAGTGTTGTTGTAGGGTGACATGTAATTGTAGCCCTGTTCAGTGCGCAAATATGATTAAGAAGTTAAACCAAGAAATTTCAAACACTAATCCAGAGCATCAAAGCATTCAGATCTGCTGTGGTCTGAGTTCTTTGCAACAGAAAAATTGCTCTATTATTTTTCTGTAGTAAAAACAACCAACAAAAACCCCAAGAAAACTACCCTCTAAATGAAAAACAAAAACAAACCCCAAAAATTTAAAGCTGGCATTTTCTGAAGGGTGCCATGAGCCTAGAGAAAGGTTGAGAACCACTCTTCTAGGGTGTTCACACTCCTGTAAACACTAAAAAGTAGGAACTTTCCCTCTTCTATATGGGATTTCCTGAAGCCCCGTCATTGTCTTGTTTTCAGGTATGCTCCCAACCCAACAAAACATGCACTTGTTGTGAAAACAGTGACCTGAAAGGCAACATGAGTGAACTGTCAACATACTCTGTAGATTCATCATTCTTCAAAAAAATCAGGAGATTCTTCATGTGCGATTACTGCTTGATTTTACACCAGGGCGGGCAATTATTTTGGGCAGAGGGTCACTTACTGAGTTTTGGCAAGCTGTTGAGGACCACATGACAGGCAGCCCAGGGCAGATAAGTATTAATTTTCTAAATTTACTAATATTAAATTTCTAAATTTTTTAGGGGCCCTGCAGGCTGGACAGAATGGTCTGGCGGGCTGCATCCCATATTTTGCCCACCCCTGTCTTACATTGCATCTAGTGAGTGGAACCCGACCTTATAAAAAACATCTAGAGCATCTGCTTGCTGGGCTGCTGCTCTAAATTGCAGTCCTTACTACGATTTCATCAGCAAATGGGTTATATGTGAGTACTTCTGGACTCATGCTAAGATTCTTATTAGCATTATAATGAAAATCCTGGTATTTGAGACATGTTTTGCTAGAAGTGGGATGTTAAGAAAGTAAATCTCAGAAAGCTACCTGAAGACCACCAGGGGGCCAACCCACCTCTGCCAGGTCCATATATATCAAAATTTTTTTCTAGATGCAGGGCAATTATGGCTTTTTTTAGGATTGAAAGAGGTAGTTAGCCATGTTAGTCTGAAGTCAAATAGAAAGCAGAGTCAATTTGTATGTTACACACCAAAGATTCTCAATTATCATGTCCTAGCATCTTGGGGTGCTTTGAGATCCTTCCAAGGTTGATCCAAGGCTGCCATGCAATATTAGGTGTGCAAATATGATTCACAAGATAAATCCAGAGATTTCAAATAGGAATTCATTTGATTAAAAACATAGTTGTGGTCCAAGTTCTTTACAACAGTAGAACTGCTCTATTATTTTTTCATAGCCAAATAAAGAGGAGCTGGTGTTTTTCAAAGGGTGCCTGGAGTCTAATAAGGTTGAGGAATCTCTGTTACAGACTGTAAGGCATGCATAGCATCAGCTTTTGTAAATAGTGTGGTTACTTAATCAGATTATTTTATGAAGATGTAGATAATTCATCAGCATCTGATGAAGCACGCCCATGAAAGCTCATGCTATGCATCTCTAATCTACTCTATTAGGTGCAAGTCTATTTGGTCTTCTGTCGTATTTTAGGTCTACCATCCACAGACTTGTTTTCTTCAGCCACATAAGACACTTCACTTCAAAAACCACTACCCCAATCCCTCCTGTGCATTTTGGATGATAAAGAATATGAAGTATAAACACAAGCACATTTATTCTGAGGGAAGTAGATCTTTCACTACTTGTTCCAAAAAGGGAGATCTTTTTTCAATATTACGCATTTTAGCAGCTCTTGAGACGTAAGTGGGATGAAAAAGGATGAAAGGTGAAACCATGGGTGCAAGTAATTAGAGTGAGCAATCTGCTGCATGTACCTGTTTGAATGGAATGTGAAACAGTCTACTCTCTAGTTTGGTATCAGGCTGGTAATACGTTATTTGCACACTCATGCTCACAGGAAAAGAAAAAACCAACTGTTCACTATGAAGATCAGCAGTTTCAATTCTAGCACTTCCCTCTAAGAACAGATGGTGTCCCACCTTCATTGTTTCTGATGGTGGAGGAATAGAAGGAACATTCTGCTCACAGAGGCTGCTGCCTTTTCAGGGACTTGGAGGAGTTTTGAAACGGTACAGCAGGGGTAGCTAAACTGCAGCAAGCATGCCATTAAGTACTAGCACCAGCCTCTGTATGTGGCATAAGGCAGACTGGGTAGGGGACAGGCAGCACAGAGACAGATAGAGCAGGGAGCAGAAAAAGCGGTAGATTGATCAGGGAGCACAGGACAGGAAGCAAAAAGCAAAGCAGCCTATCAGGCTGCAAGGAAATTGGAGTGGCACTTGGGGAGGGTATGGGACTAATTTGTGGCACATCTGCCAAATAAGTTTGGTTCCCATTATATTACAGTCTGACAAGTTTTATGCCTTGAACAGAAATCTTATGAATGTGAAGACTTAAATCATAACCCTCTTGTGCATATATATGCATCATGGTAAAATCTATTTTCATTATCACAGTTTTCTCCACAAAGGATTTATCCCTTAGTGCACAGGATAAATAGTGCTCAGGAAATGAATGATGTTTGGTTTTGAAAGAAGCTGCTTCCTGAATGATCCTTCATTTCCCTTTTGAAAAATAGGAATACAGGCAGTCCTCACACTTACGGCAGGGTTACTTTCTTGGAAAAAGGCACTAAGTCAAAACAATGCAAGTTGAATCTGATTTTTCCATAGAAACAATGTTATAATAGGGGGTTATGTTCCTGACCAAGGGCCTGATGCCCAACTTTTTACAGAAATCACCATAAACACCATATTTAAAATCAACTATAAATGATATACACTGTACAGTACAAAGCTTTCTGAAGTGTACTGTATATAAATTGATTAAACAAGGCAATACAGTAACTAATCATATAACATTTTATTTAATCAGTAGGTGAAGGGACACCATCATGGAATTGAGAAGGGCTTCTTTGGGGAGACTTAGGGCCACGTGATGGCTTTTTGAGAAACTGATCCAGGGATGTTTGTTTTGCTGCCCTCTTTTTCTCATTGTAAATTTCCCTGTAGTGCTGTAAGTGCGAGGATCCAGCACCATAAGTAATAATAGATGTAAATGGCGGAGTGCCGCAAGTGCAAATTGCCATAAGTTGAGGACTGCCTGTAAAGTCACACTCTCACAAGCAAGTTGTGAAGATCAATTCATTTATGCTTGTGAATCCATGTAAATTAAATTAATCCTGTATTCAGCACAGAGGTAAAATAAGGTCAAAAGGGTCAAATGTTAACTAATTTTAAAATATACTGAAGTTTCCCTATCAACCACCGTCCGTCCGCTACACAGAATGAAGCACTACTCTTGTAGATAATAATGCATAAGCTTAAGCAGTATACCTTACTAGAGGTGCACAAGTAGGCCAAGCACCAGCAACCTAAATTTTCCAATTAACTTCACAACATTCACATTAATTTAGCATTCATGATTTTTATGTTGATCATAGGACATTTAAAGTAATCTGCAAGAAACAGTACTTCTGGTAGGATTTTCAAGTTAGTTTTTTACTTCCCTTGAGCATGTGTTCTGAAGATTTCATTTCTAATAGCTACAGGACATGTGTGTGCAATGCTACCCTAGCATCCCAGTTAAAGACTCGGTTACTGAATCTAAGTAATTACTAACCTGAAGCTAAGCTTACCTCTGTCTGGTTGGGACTGGAGTTGGGCACTCTTGGGGCATGATGACTTAGAGCAGACAGACAAGCAAGGATAAGATGTATTGCCCCAATTTCCAATGCCATCCGCCTAAGGAGAACTCCATCATCAGTAGTCAATGGTGTAGTGCTGAACAAACTACGCAGCACATGAAATGGAAGAGTTGGAAGCACATTAGCTGAAGGGGACTGTAGGATATGACCTAAGTTGAAGAGAAAAAGAAATCAACATTATGCATGTTCTTTTAATAGCTCAGCACAATGTGTTATGCTTTGTAAAGATTTATTACAAGTATACAGCAATACTTCTAAAGACATTATTTAAGTCTTTAGCAAAATAAATTATTTAACGTTGAATTTCTCTCTAGCAAAAATCTTCCACAGGGAAAAGGTGAGAGAGTAGGGGAAAAGATGTGAACTTGTTTCCTTTACAGATTAATCTGACATTAAAAGAATGCATATAGTAACCTATGAACAAAATAAGATTTGAACCCACGTATCCAGGAAGAAAAGCTGGTTCATACTGTGTTTCACTACACATTTGGTCCTGTTTTTAATGCAAATAATGAAGAATTTAGGATTTTTTTCAGATTTTAATGGAAAACTAAAAGAACCTGCCCTGCTTCCTCTTGCAAAATGAAAGTGAATGCTCTCCTAATACATAAAGAATATGAACACTGGGGAGCGAGAACAGTTATTTAAGATAAGAGGAAAATGTTGGTACGATTTGGCCATGGAAAAAAACATTAGGCTGGAAATTAGGAAAAGATTTCTATCCACCACAGTAGATAGATTGTGGAATGACTTTCCAATAATGACATTAGAGGCAAAAAAACGTATCTACTTTTAAATTCAGTCCTATCAGTTTATGAAAAGGACTATACAATATGGTTGCCTATGAAAGCAGAGGACTGGACTTGATGACCAAGGTCTTCTGGGCCCATATTCCTATGAATAAGCAAAATGACAAAACCAGGAACAGCTTTGGGTAGTCCCAAAATTGGACAGAAAATTCAAATTAAATTTGGTATCTGACTTTTTCTGTCCACCATCCCAATGAAAGGAGACATTAGAGAGGGGAGGAAAACAAAAAACAGAAATTCATGGAAGAACTGAGAAACCTATAAAGTGTATTGCTCTTTCTATTAGCTGTGGCAGCAGATCTAATGTTGGGCAGACTTTGTGGGGAGCATGACTACCAAAAAGGGCATCTATTTTTGGTTGAAGAAGCAGTTTCTTGTTTGGATAACAGAAATTATTACGTTAGTCCTTACAAAGGAATAAAGGCTTGACTGAGTATAAACAAAGGAATTGAGACAACCCTGAGAAAAAGGTGGATAAAATGCATATCAAGCGGAAAAAATAGATTGTCATTGCTTCTCATTGGCTACCAATGGACATAAGAGGTCTTGAAAAGCAATTGAACTAACTTCTGGTAGTATTCTTAACATCTTACTGGGTCTGGCCTTGTGCTGAGCAGTTCAGTCCTTTGCTACCAAAGCTGCTTGCATTATTCTGATCTTGCCCTTACAGACAGATCCACAGATCCATAATGTAATGCCACAAGTGGCCACTGGAACATCTTGTCTGACCACCTTTGTATCACAGCCTTAAAGCTCTACTCAGCTGCTAATTCACTGTGCCTAATAACTTGTATTTGACTAAAGAATATCTCTTTCAGAAAATGACATTCAGATATGATCTGAAGACATTAGGCAACAAAATCTACTATTTCCCACAGCAGTTTAAAGCTTCACCTTCTACTCACTGGCTCATGTAATGCCTTTCTTCATGCAACCATTATTTCTCCCTGTGAAGGCACACATACCATCAAGTAACCTCTTGGATTTCTTACTAACAACTAAACAGATGAGCAACTTAAAGAACCCAACTGTAAGGCACTTTCTCCATCCTCAAATCATTTCTAAGGATCTTTCCTGAACCCCTTCTAATTTCTCAACGTCCTTAAAATGTGGCTATCCAAGAATTGTATTAGCCTTTTTTCACTGTAGCTTTCTACTGAAAATTCACGCAGAATTGCTTGTCCATTATGACCTTCACGTCCTTTTCAAAGTCACCACTTTTCAGGATAAATATTGAATTAGGCTGTAACTGAACTGAACAACTGAAACGTTGTTCTAAAGGCCCATTTTACCAAGCTATCCAATGTTCTGTATTACTATCCCATAACCATCATTTACCCTTCAGCCAATCTGTCATCTGGATATTTTATTAGCAGTGATTTTATGTTCACTTTTAGATCATCAGTGGAAACACTAAATAATGATGGGCCACCAAGTACCAATTCCCACACAATCCCACTAAAAGCATTTGCCTATATTTCCCAAGTGTTAATTATTTTGAGATTAGTTTGACAAGTTTCAATGTTCACATATGGAGACTGTATGTTATCCAAAATATGGTCAAGATTGATTCTTCAATCTATACAAACCTGTTCCCATTGGCTACAAAGGCACTACATAAAGTCAAGTAAAAAACATAGCAGTTCTCTATAGAGAAATAGAGAAATTACAACGTACTTCCTTCACCATCATCTGTCACTCCCAATACCAATCTAAGCAGACACTGAGCATGTTTCCTCTCTTTTAGCAGCACCTCAGCATAGCCGGGGAGACGAAGGAATAATCCAAAGGCAGCTAAAGAATGAGCGGGGATGGGAGACATAGTTTGAACTGTTGATTTGATTGGTGGAGGCTCTGCAGCAATTGTTTCTGGGGCTTCATAAACAAGTTCCCCTGACTGTTCAATGGTAACCCATTCAAACTGATCACTGTCCTTCTGCTTCTCTTGTGTGGTAGATGTGACCACTGGAGCACTCACCTTAAAAAAAAAAAAAAAAAAAAAAGAAAAAAATGAAA
>NW_017729034.1:33283085-33286296 GCF_001723915.1 Gavialis gangeticus
TGTGGTAGATGTGACCCCTGGAGCACTCCCCTTAAAAAAAAAAAAAAAAAAAAAGGAATATATCAGTTTGAAAAACAGTTATTCATTTAATCAATCCACACAGCAATTTCCTTCTCATCAGGATTGGAGTTTGAGGACATACAATTTTAATACATAGTATCACATGAAAAATAACAAAATTCATTGATTTTTTTCTAGGTTAAAATGAAATCAGACTGAACAGATATAGAGAAGGGAGTAAGCTTGTTGCATTTTAAAAAGTTCTAGTAAGTCCACCTACACATGCAGGTAAAATTATTTTAAGGTAAAAGGAACAAAAAGAAGTTTAAATAAAAAAAAATGTTCACCCCCAACTCCTGCCACATAAATGCACACACTTTTAGAATAGGGGTGGTGAGGTTTGTTTTGAACACCATCATTTGATATACTACAAACAGAGAAGGAACACATTTAAACCCTTACTCATTTTGAACAACATATTGGGGCGAGGGGGAGGGAGACGACAGACAACAAAAATCAGCCATCGCTGGTTCAAACCCATAAGATACAAAAACAGCTACTGTGGCAGGCTCTAAATAGTATGTACCGAGCTGCCTGATTTTAGAAACTTAATGCTACATGCAACAGCTATCTTTAAAAATATTTGTTTTTGTAAACTGCATGCCTGAAAGCTAGTTGCACATATAGTTTTCAGTGGAGGTTCGTAAAGCTTAACTGCCATCATCCTCATAGCTCAAGTAAGTATACCAAATAAAGGAAGGCAAAACGTTTAGGGGTTTTTTTTGTTTTACATTAAGGTTTTTTAAGAATTATCACAGATCAAGCTGCAGACACATTAAAGTCTGACTTTGATCTAAAAATCCTAAGAGAGCTACATCCTTGGACAATCCAATCCTAAGGTCCCAAATTAAGTTCATGAAAGGTGGGAATAAATTGTTTGTAATTGGGGGTAGGGAGAGGCAACCATGAAATTAACTTCCAGAAAAAGATCTTGCATAATTTCTGATTGGAGTCTAGAAGGAAGAAGGTGCAAGGTAACATGTCAATATTTTCTGTTTTTGTAGATAGGCATTGTACCATATGTTCCTGTAATCAGGAAATCCAATGTGAGATCATGTGATCCAAGAATCAAGGGTCACTCGTGTAAACAAATTTTCCATCCATGCGTTTTTTATTTTTGTTAAAACCAATTCCCTATTGTAGCCTTGATATCTGAATACAGAGAGAAAAATATTCTCTGAAGCATGCCAATTATTGATGTCAGCTTTCTCATGGCAATCACGGGTTTATTAGCTTTATTACAAGGGAAAAAATAGGTATTAACTAGAGAAAGGATGAGGTAGCATTTAATAAGACTTGTGACATCTTGATTATTAGCTTCAAAAGTTAAATTATTGCAACTTGTTTTTGGGGTTTTTTTTAAAGTTTTCCATTAAGGAGAAAAATAAATGCATGCTTCTACCTTTAAGAGAACCAGTACTGTTCTAGTTCATACTTATAACGAATGTACATAAGTTGGTCTCCTCAACATAGTAATCTTTGCAGTGTTTCTAGCAAATTTGTTCAGCTCTTTGAATAATGAAACAAAATATATTTTCCCATCTCCACAAAAAATAGTCCGAGTTTTGTAAAGATAACTCAGAAAAACCTGGATTTTGGACTCAGAGTGGTAGTAAGCTTAGCATACATGTATAAGCAAAACGAGAAGATAGCATAAGATGGGAAGAGACCTCCTGTGTAATCAAGACTTGTCCCTTTGCTTTCATGGGCAACCACATCGTATAAAACAGGGGTCAACAAGGTTTCTGGGCAGAGTGCCAAAAACACCAGCAATCTTGACTTGTAAGATACTGGTGTGCCAGGGTGGATGGCAAGGTAGCCAATAGGGGCCCGATCCTTGTGGCAATGCAGCACTGGCCTGTTGCCTGAGGCACAAGTGCCAAGCAAAATGATTTCATGCACCACACACTGGCAGGTGTCAGGGGTTGCCTACTCCTGGTATGAACCTTTTCCAAAGCTGGTGACAGTCTACTTTAAAACTGATTAGGCTTTTTGCCCCAACTACTTCTATTTGAAAGCTGTTGCAAAACGTCACTGCTCTTTCTGAAAGCAATAGACCTTTTTCTACAGCAGGGGCGGGCAGTTATTTTGGGTGGAGGGCCACTTACTGAGTTTTGGCAGCTACTGAGGACCACGTGACAGGCAGCCGGGGCAGATAAATATTAATTATCTAAATTTTTTAGGGGCTCCGCGGGCCGGATAGAATGGCCTGGCAGGACACATTCGGCCTACCCCTATTCTACAGACTGGCAAACACATTAATGGAAAAGTTGCTTCTAAATTTATTATTCCTTACACTTCTAAAAGCTTAATGAAGAATCACTTCAATTTAGAATACATTTTCCTACTGAGCCCAATAACCTCTGTGTGAATGTCTCAGAGTACAAGAGCATTGCTTATGAGAAAACAAGGTCCAATCTTCTCCAGTAAATAAAAAGAAAGCTACTTCCAACGTCAACAAAGAAAAATGTGCATTCTGTTGCCTTCTTCAGGAAAATTTTATGTAAACTAATCAGTTGAATAAGACACAACATTGACAAGGTAAACAGATATGCTTTTTTACAGTTACTCAAGTTGCAAGCCAAACAGCACCAAAAAAATTGTTCCCAAGCCCATATAAGATCACTTAAGCTCCAAAACCAGGAAATGGTTCTGCATACCTCCATCAAATTGTAGGACAGCAGTCTTAATTTAAGTATGATAGCACTGAATACAAATAACTTTTTATTTAAAAATATACCCAAATCTGAATTAACCCAATATTAAGATTGCACAATTAATCTATAAAGCAGGGGTGGGCAAAGGCAGGCCCATAGGCTGGATCAAGCCTGCAGCAGACTCCATTTCCCAGCAGCCCCTGCCCACGTCTCTGCTGCTGGTTTCCAGGGAAACCCCAGCAGTGGCAGTGCCCTCACAGCACAGGGCCAGGGTTTCCGTGGAGACCAGCCCCAGGAGCACTGACAGGGGGCGTGCCTGGGTGGGGAGCTGTTCCAGGGCTGGGATCTTATGGCACTGACAGCATGGTCCAGAGCTGGAGCAAAACTAAGATCTGCTGGCCACATGCTGCAGGCAGAGCATTCTGCCCCGACTCCGGACCCCGCTGTCACCACTGCAAAGATCCCAGGCCCAGCTGCAGAGCAGCTCCCCACCC
>NW_017729034.1:33291296-33291543 GCF_001723915.1 Gavialis gangeticus
GCACAGGGCCAGGGTTTCCGTGGAGACCAGCCCCAGGAGCACTGACAGGGGGCGTGCCTGGGTGGGGAGCTGTTCCAGGGCTGGGATCTTATGGCACTGACAGCATGGTCCAGAGCTGGAGCAAAACTAAGATCTGCTGGCCGCATGCTGCAGGCAGAGCATTCTGCCCCGACTCCGGACCCCACTGTCACCACTGCAAAGATCCCAGGCCCAGCTGCAGAGCAGCTCCCCACCCAGCCATGCGCCG
>NW_017729034.1:33291761-33294276 GCF_001723915.1 Gavialis gangeticus
CCAGTGCTGCTATGCCTGGTCTCCATGGAAACCCTGGCCCTGTGCTGTCACAGCACCACCACTGCTGGGGTTTCCATGGAAACAGGCCACAGAAAGACAGACGGGGGCTGCTGGGAAATGGAGTCCAACTTCTGGCTGGATCTGCCATTTTGCCCACCCCTGCTATAAAGAGGCTGCCTAAATTTAAAGTTTTAACCAGCAATATTAGCTTAAGCCACATTATATATTTTCTGTTGAAGGAGGTTGCATAGCTCCACATTAAATAGAAAGACAAAATATCACAGTACTGTATATTGACCTAGCATGAATGTTTGCATTTTCTGACTTATTAAAAGGTTATCCAACTACAGTAGAACCCTTATGTCTTCAGTCTCTCTCTCACTTATTAGCATTTATTATCCTAATCATTGGCCTTTCCTCAAGAAAACCTCCCAACTTCAGAAGGAATAAATACTCCAAGAACTTCAATTAGGAAAAACAGAGAAAATGCCACAACAGTTGATCAATTCATGGGGCAATTTTTCTCTCTGTTGATGTGAGAAAATAAGTGGAACAGCTATTGTGTACAACTTTCATTTTTGGAGAATCCTATTTCACAAGACTGTTTGCCTTTGTGTAATTTACCTTAATCCACTTTGGAAGTAGATTAAAGTAAACCAGAAAAAAACCCCTCTCAGTTTCTAACAAGAACATCTACTTGGAAGTTATTATGGAATAGCTATCGTGCTTTAAATTCATACGAAAGCTTATTTTGTAATACATTTCCCATGTAAAATGTTCCTTAGAAAATAAGCCAGAGAGAACACAGTTGGGAACCCAGCCTATGCTTCTAGACATTATCTACAGTGTTGACTTACTTGCTGAATTACATCTGGATAAAGCATCGGAAGTCTCTCTGCAATGAGGGCCAATCCTCCCATGCCTGCAAAAACTTGTAAAGGAGACTGAATAGGGCATGTTTCAAGAAGTGATTCATCTAGCACTGCATCCATACACTCATCACCTGGAGTGACTGCTTCGTCTTCAGGACAGGATCCCAGTAAATCAGAATGTTCTATAAAAAAAAGGGGGGGGCAGGTAGGAGAAGAGAAGAAAGGGAAATCATTTAAACATCAGAACATTTCATTTTCCATTCCCAAAATAAGTATATTTAAGCATTCAGTTATCACACCATGTCTTTGATAATTCTGAAGCCTCTAGTGAAGTGGTTCTCAAACTGATTTAAGGAGCCCCATGCATGACTTTTCTGGATCAAAAATGAATTTCATTTCTTTTTTTTTTTTTTGCTACAAAAAATATTAGAGCAATTCTTCTGTTGCAAAGAACTTAGAAAAACCACAACAGGGCAGAAACTTTTAGCCACTATGGATTCCTATTTGAAACCTCTGGTTTTATTATCTTGTGAATTATGTGTAGGTGTTTGCACATCTAACAGTTTCAATAACATATGGCAACCTAAAGCACCCTTAAAAGGATCTCACAGCACTCTGGTTGAGGTTCACTGCTCTGTGGAATTAAACAAGTAACTAGAAGAATACCAACAGGAGGTCAAGCACTTTTTTGGTACCACTAATACAATATAAAACATCTTTTTTCCATTTCAAGTTAAATTTGCTTACCAGCAAAAGTGACGTTGTTCCATTAGCCATGGCCCCAGACTGAAAATTAACAGTTTATTTGACAATTTCCTCTTACCCCATAGCAAATAAAAATTAATCCATGGCAGCTTATCCTTTAAAAAAAACAGAACTAAGCTATTACAGGTTAGCTTCCATTTACCACAGGATAAGAGCATACATACACGCACTTACTCTGGAGTAGCTGACATCGGTAAATTCCCACTTCTACCACATGAATCTGTCCATGTACCCAGGCTCTTGGTTAAAGTAGCATAAAAGCATTTGGGGACATTTAATTAAATATGGCTATTTCCGGTATATTAGAAGCAGGTTTAACTAAAATGACAGAAGTCCCTTTTAAACCAAAACAAGTTTCCAAATAGGATGTTGCACCACTTTAAACATAATTTGCATACCTTGGGTTAAGCCAGTGCAAAATTCTTAGGCCCTGAACAGGCAATCAGCTTAAGGCACCAATCCTAAAAACTGTACTTCCTGCCATGTCACATACTCATGGCATGATGTGCAATTTTGGGATCAAGGATTATATCCCTCTGCACCAGCAAGATAAAGCCAGATTATGATAATCAGCTGACTGTCGGCTGGGGCCAGGAACTGAACTGGGATCTGCAACTGACCCTAGCCAGGTCCCTGGCCCTAGCCAACAATCAGTGGATTGTCAAGACCCCAGCTGGGGTTTTAACTCTGCCCCAGGCACAGGGGTATGAACTGAAGCTGAGTTAAGATCAAGAATATCTTGCATGCAAAAGCCTGTCAGACTCTCATACACAGTTGGGCCAGTAAAAGATACTTCCCTAAGAAATCATTGCCTCTTGCATAATTTCTGGACTATCATGGCTACATCACCACTCTTACACTACCATTTTACACTATTT
>NW_017729034.1:33299276-33310003 GCF_001723915.1 Gavialis gangeticus
AGGTAAGATCAAGAATATCTTGCATGCAAAAGCCTGTCAGACTCTCATACACAGTTGGGCCAGTAAAAGATACTTCCCTAAGAAATCATTGCCTCTTGCATAATTTCTGGACTATCATGGCTACATCACCACTCTTACACTACCATTTTACACTATTTTATTTATTCAATGTATATGCCACTTTTCCAAATAAAGTTCAGGGCAGCTTCTAGTAAAAGAACAACATATCTTATAAACAGGAGAATAAATAAGAGAACAAAACAACTCAAAAAGCAAGTAACATATCAAAGTAAAACAAAACCCCTCTAAAAAATATCCTAGCCTTGCATGCTAAACACCTGCCCAAATAGGAAGGTCTTACAGCACTTCTGGAAGATGTCCAGACTTGGGCTCTGGTGGACCTTGTGGGGAAGGGAGTTCCAGAGGTGAGGAATGACTGCTTACAGACCAACCTCCCACTTATTTTTACCAAGCAGACTTCACACATTGATGGTACTTGCAGGAGGTTGCTCTCGGCTGACCTTAGGGATTGCGATAGGGCATAAGGGAGAAGGTGATCCCTAAACATAAATGGTATTTAATGTTTGGGTAACTGGTAAATTTATCTATCATGTGTCAATTTTGGCACATACATACATTTTAGGTTCTATTTTCAAGTCTAGCCTCCAAAGACTGTTCTGCACCTTGCATTCAATAAAATGGATACACTACAGTAAAACAGCTTTTGCCCCATTCATAGGAGGGGAAGGAGACAGAACCCAGAGTACCCTTCCCATTTTGGGAAAATTAAGAAATTTCCTCAAAGGTTTACTTTAAAAAGACATTTCCATCAAGCTGTTTCATCATTTTCTGGAAAAAAAAAAAAGTTTTATTGGAAAGTTCCCAACCAGCTCCAATTACAATATTGCTTTATAAACATGACATTTAGTTCCTCAGAAAGATGCACAATGATGTAACCTTTATTTCTACTTCTAATGTTACTAAAATTAAAAACACACAATAAAATGGTATTTTGATTATCCACAAAACTCCATTCAATGGCTTAAATTTTAAATGCACCTAATTTAAAGTTCAAAGTTCATGCTAACTCTTACTTAGATTGTTGTTTATACAAGTCAACTTCATTTTGCTTGCTTTCTCCCCCCCCCCCCAATTCAAATTCAAATAAAATAACACACAAAGCTGTTTAAGCAGCTCTCAAAAGGAAATAGAAAAGTTCCCAGAATGAGAAGGGATTGAGTATAAAGTGGCAGGAGTAGCAAGAGCATGATGTAGCTGGAAAGAATGTAGTACATGGGCTGTCAGCTACCCTCACACAGCATCTTGCTTCCAAACAGCTCCAGCACCTTTCCAAAAAGGGTCCCTGCAAGCAATATTGGGAAACTTCAATGTGGCTCCCTTGCTTGGTAGAGATTTGAATCAAAAGCCAGCCAACTACTCTGCTACTGAAGGCAGTTCTCACCTCAGTCCTTTGGACAGGTTTTATCTACCAGAATTGGCAGCAGACTCCCACTTCTACTTTCCAGACAGAGATGAGGAGGAATTTTCTGTTTTTATGTCATTTTCAGATATGCTATAGCACTGTGGGGTCCAGTCTTTCAGGCAGATGCACCAAAAATTAAGCTTGCACCCACCCCAAGTGCCACTGATCCTCTTCCTTTTCTGCTCCCTGCCTGATTTGCTACATGCCACGTACGGGGGAAGCTTGTGGCATACGTATGAGCTGCAGGTTGGCCACTTCTACTATCGTGTATGCTGTAAATATTTGTT
The DNA here is from genome assembly GCF_001723915.1 of Gavialis gangeticus. Lineage (NCBI taxonomy): Eukaryota > Metazoa > Chordata > Crocodylia > Gavialidae > Gavialis > Gavialis gangeticus. Next base: position 33,301,047 of record NW_017729034.1, read on the forward strand.
TTGGAAAGGACTTTTTTCTTGCCATGCTATTTCCAATAGGATCACATGCCACACTTTGGGAAACCAGTCACAAGAAAAAGTGAAAACATTATTGCATAAAACCACTGTATGGACTCTGATCCACACCTGAAAAATGTGACAGTGGTGAGAACGTACACAATTAACAGTCTCTTGTACGGTCTTCTAGCTGGGAGACAGCGCTGGACTGCTACTCATGGATCAACTCTGCAACTGGGAAAAGAAACAGATACTTTCACCTAACTGCTCCGCTGACTCTCTACTCTTCCAAAATCCCAACAGCAGAAGTGTCGCAGGGACCTTTATTAGCTACCCTCAGACTCCTTTCTTATTCAGTTTTTGGTAAAAGCCATATCAACAAGCCAGACCCTTTCACCTTCTTCCTCCCCCACAAAGAAGGATATGGTACACTGGCACAGAACTGCCAAATTCCTTTAGTCTTTTTCCACCCCAGAACTACCCTGAGGCTTCCACCACAACCCAATCAATCCCCTCCTTCAGCACAGGACATAGTCACTGCCATTTCACACATCTTTTTATAATATATAGATTTGCCATGATTCATTTTAATACGTAGTTTCCTTTCCCACAATGCGCCGTATCTAAAAATTTCAATTTGCAGTTGTATAGACTACACTTCATTCTTCTGTACTATAAACCTATGATACAACAGAAGAACGTTTTCAAGACCACCAGCATTAATCATAAAGGATGTAAAATGAAGTGGTCCTGATATCTCTTCATGCTTGATCATTTAGTGGTACTCATGTTGAGAATCTATGATTTAATGTGTGTGCGCTGGAAAATTCCCTCACAGCAGTGTTAATTTAAGGGCATGATATTTCTGATTCTAACATAGTTAGATTTTCAATTTTCATGCAACACTTCTGCATTCAATTTCATTTTGAAAGGGAATGGGAAGAAATACATCAGAAATACTGTAACACGACACTCACTTGAAAGTTAGGAGTCAGGAGAGCAAAAAGTGCCAGACAACAGCAACTGAATTCTCCCCATTCTCTTTTAAAATCTTAGATATATACACAAATCAAAGAAAGTATCAGCATTCTAACAAGAGAAACTGGCAACGTGATCCACTTATAATGAGCTCAAATGCACTATAATCCATTTACAGAATCATAGAAAATGGGGGTTGGAAGGGACCTCAGAAGGCCATCTAGTCCAACCCCCTGCTCAAAGCAGGACCATCCCCAACTAGATCATCCCAGCCAAGGCTTTGTCTACTGAGGTCTTAAACACCTCCGAAGATGGAGATTTCACCACCTCTCTGGGTAACCTGTTCCAATGCCTTACTACCCTTCTCATGAGCCCTTTTTGTGAGAAAGTTTTTCCTAATATCTAACCTGAACTTCCCTTGCTACAAAATTTAAGACGATTTCTCTTTGTTCTGTCACCTCTTTGGAATCGCCCTTCAGTTAGCTGAAGGCTGCTATTAAATTCCCACCCCCACTCAGGCTTCTCTTCTCCAGACTAAATAAGCCTGGTTCCCTCAGCCTCTCTTCACATCCTCCAGTCCTCTAACCATTTTCACTGCCCTCTGCTGGACTCTCACCAATTTGCCCACATCCTATCTGTTAGTTTCACAGTTTCATAGTTTCTAGGGTCGGAAGGGACCTGAGCAGATCATCAAGTCCGACCCCCTGCCATGGGCAGGAAAGAACGCTGGGGTCAAACGACCCCAGCTAGGTGATTGTGAGGGACCCAAACTAAACACAGTACTCCAGATGTGGCCTCACCAGTGCTGAATGGAGGGGAAGAATCACTTTCCTCAATCTGTTGGCAATGCTCCTACTAATGCAGCCCAGTATGCCGTTAGCTTTCTCTGCAACAAAGGCTCATTATTGGCTCATCTTCACCTTATTGTCCACTGTAACCCCCAGGTCCTTTTCTGCAGAGCCTGTACCAGTCCATAGGACCATTTTGTGCTAAGTGCAGAGCTTTGCACTTGTCCTTATTGAACCACGAGATTTCTTTTGATCCAATCCTCCAATTTCTCTAGGTGTCTCTGAATCCTAGCCCTACCCTCCAGCATATCTACTACTCCCCCCAGTTTGGTGTCATCTGCAAACTTGCAGAGGGTACACTCCATCCCATCTACCAGGTCACTGATAATGAAGGTGCACTCCATCCCATCTTCCAGGTCAATGATTTAGTATAGCTCTGCAAATATAATCACTATTTCAGACATCTTATCTAATGCTATAAATTACTAGGATGGTTTCTGAAAATGGTCTCATCTGAGAAGGAAATAGCTTGTGGGATAAGCAAGCAGAATCTCTCATTTCTAGTTTTCCATAAAGATAAGCCTACAGCATCTTAAATTTCACATACTTTTGGTTAACAAAAAACAATGCAGAACACATTTTAGAGAGAAAGGGTGAAGAGAGCATTCAACAATTTGCAGAAGAGAAATAAAGGATAAAGCAAAGTTCAAGCCTGCAAGCAAGCAACATTATCAAGGCAGGTGCCCCTAAACAAAAAGCTTAATGAAAAGATGCTCTTTTCATTAAAAGATCAGTAAGCACTAATGGTTATCAGGAATACTAAAGTCACAAAGAAACTGAGGGAAGCTTCATATTGTTAATAAAGATAGCTAATATTTTAAGTAAGGTAAATCAGAGATACCTCAATCTATGTTACGATAGAGTAGAGTGATTCTCAACTAGAGTTTCAATGCACCCTGGGGTGCCACCAGATTTTTTGAAGGGTGTTGTGAGGTGCGAGGAGATAAGCAAGTTGTTAAAAGATAAACAGATAAACCAGCAACTAAGCAGACTCAGACTTGCCCCTGCCTCAATGACCCTCCATCCCCACTGCCAAGCTTCTCTACAAAGAAGCAAGCACTGTAATCTATAAAATTACTTTAAGTTGGGTGCCACACAACTCACAAAAGTTATTGGGGGCAGGGGTGGGTTTGGGGAGGATGCCTTAAGTCCAGTGAGGGGTGCCTCAAGTCCAAAAAAATTGACAGCCACTGGATCAGAGAAACAAATCTAATTTGACCTAAGTGGCCTTATCTACAATCATTTTCAACTGAGGATCCAAGTAAAGCAACTGTGAATTGAGGTTCAAGAACTGACCTCTTTGGGGCAAAATATGAAGAAACCATAAAATGAGTAACCTCCATTGTGCTTGACATGACTTGTATTTTCTTTAATCCAACCTTGAGAGAGAGTAAGGGCATCAGGAGAAATGGAGATATGGGAGTGAAGAAAGAATAGACAAACACTTCCAAAGTTATAGCCCTTTGATTACTCTGGAATTGTGTCAGATATTCAGTACAGACTGAAGAAGCAAACATCTCTTCTTCGGCATATCTCCTTCTGAGAATACACAGCTCCTTTTATATGCCACTTAACTTTTAACTCCTAACAGCTTGACACTATCTTACCCCAAAATTTCCCTTACTATCAAAATGAACATCAATTTAAAGTTCTGAATTCTAGTCTACAGTTCTATCCCTATAGACTAACCATCTTTAGACAGAGAATTTGAATCACTTGTATTCAGAATAATTTAAGCCATGGGTGGCTGACTTGTGGCATACATGCCACAAGTGACATAGGCAGCTTTTATGCATGGCATGTGGCAGGTTGCAAAGTGGCAAACCAGGCAGGAAGCAGAAAGCAGAGCATCAGATCAGGCAGGTGAATGGGATTTCAATGGCACTTGGGGCGAGAGGGCCACAGGGCTTAATTTGTGGCATGCCTGGCAAACAGTTGGCCTCCATTGGTTTAGACAGTATTTATAACTAGACTGCCTGCAGTGGCTTGAATTGCTGTGAACTCTGGAAAAGTCAAGTGGTACAACATGGAAGATTCTAATAAAATTCCTGAAGCAAGACTGATTTTCCCTCTTCCTTCCATCCAACAGTATTCACAGCAGACTACAAGACATGAATAAGCAATCTGAAGGAGTTAAGAATTCAACTGTGTAAAAATTAGGGCTGCACCAATAGAGATTGTTGGGGCCAAAACCGATAGCTGATTTTTAAAGAGGCATATCGGCCGATACTGATCTGATTTCCTATACCAGCCTGGCAGCTTGAAGAGTTGTGTGTAGCTAGTAAGTCGGGTGTGGTGGAAGGCGAGGGGTAAAGGGGAAGGGAACGAGAGTGGTGGTGTGGGGAGCAGGTCAAAGACCCTGTGGTGAGGGAGGAGTGGAGCTGGGGCAGGGGCTGGGGCAAGCACTGCCCAGCTGGAGCGGGATGGGCATGGGATGGAGCTGTGACTTGGCTGGGGGGCTCCCGCTGCTGCACACCACTCGTGTGGGAGCCGCTGTTCTGGCAGCTTGTCCGGCACTTGCCCACTCGCCTGGCGGCTCCCACTGTTGCTCCTGCCACTTGTCTTGGAGGGCACGGGAGGGGGGCAGGGCACGTGCCCCTGAATCTGCATGGAGCCGGGGCTGCGCCAAGCTCTTCCCAGCCAGGCAGGGCTGGGCTCTGGGTGGCAGTGCTGGGACTGGGTGGAGGGAAGGGGGGCTATGGCCAATTTTGGGGTGGCTGCAACCCCCGCCCCTCCCCCAATCCTAGGGCTGCCACCACTGCCTACCCCGAGCCCAGCCCTGCCCTGCTGGGAAGAACTTGGGACAGCCCTGGCCCCGTGCTGATCCAGGGGCTCATGCCCGCTGCCTCACCATGCCCTCCCAGACAAGTAGTGGGAGCAACGGCAGGAGCCGTTAGGCGAGCAGGCAAGCACCGGACAAGCCACCAGGACCAGCGGCTCCCACGTAAGTGGCACACATTGGCAGGAGCCCCCCGGATGAGACATGGCTCTGCCCCGCCCCGCCCGGGCAGCACATATCAGGCCCATTTCCAATACAGACAATTTTCTTTATATCGATGCTGATCTGATATCAGACCGATGTATTGGTGCACCTCTAGTAACAATTCAAAATGGACTTGCAGTGTTACCAAGGCACATTTCATAACAACTGTGGTTTTACTGGCAGTTCATATTAGATGTTTCATATTATCCAAGCCAGGTTTACTATTGGATTTTACATGACCAAGAAGAGTGGTGGTTCTTAGACATTGGAATGAGCCCATGAGAGTCTATTCTATTTTCTCAGCTGCTCACTACATTTGTAATTACAGAATTAACTTTCAAAAGTAGTAGCCTTGGATTTCAAGGTCTACCAGTATGACAGAAAGACTAAGAGGTCATTTATTTTAGTAGACTTTTCCTTCATCTGTGCCTCATATCAGGAGCTGAGCCTCATTAATCAATCTGTTCATAAAACAAGTTCTCTTTAAATATTAGGAAGATAGTTATCATAAGGCTAAGTAATAGTAAAAGAAAAGTCACTTATACAAAAGCTCTAAACCCCATGATAATGTAGTACTGTAGTATTACAAAATGCTGTATACCCAGCATTATAAAACCCCAAACACTTAAATCAGGAACAATTTATGCCAAACCAATCAGACAGTTATTAAACAGTTCCCTTCCATCTTATGTTGTCATGCTGTTTCCTAAAACCTCTACTAAGCGAATATCTTTTGCGGCAAGCCCACACCACCTTCTAAAAATGTCCAAATGATTTGCTCCTTCTTCTCAGCTTCTAGACAGAGTTTCAAGCAGGAGAGCTTCACTGCACTTCTGGGATCCATACCCTGTAGCTCTTTTCCTAAAGGAGGAAAATCTAAAAGTCCAAAACAAACACCTAGGATTTTTTTTAAAGGAACTATGAGCAAACAGGTAATAGCCACCATAAGGCAGCATCTGGAGATAGTCCCTGCATCCCTCAAACACAGAAAGTTAAACAGAAGTGCAGAAAGGAGGAGCTGGAAGCACTGCTCAGACCTTGAACAAAATGGGTTAAGAACAAGTCACAGGAGGGGCACATAAGTGCTTGAGCTGGCAAAGAATTTCAGAGGATTCTACAGCAGGTATGGTTTCTAGCCCACAGCTGCCATCACCAGTTCTGCAGGCCCAGGTGCCATTCAAAGAGAAAACTATCACTGAACACTGGTAACAGCTGCATGTGGTTAGCCTGCACACTACTTATGATAATGTAGTAGCATAGTTTCTTTAATTTCTTTTTTGTTTTATACTGTAGTATACTTTGAAGTGAAGATGGCACACATTGTAAATCACAACACTGTTACACTGGATGATTCAGGAATGTCAGCAAGGGAAAAAATGGGAAACAGCCCAGAGTAGGGTATTTCTTTTCCAAAGTGAACAAATTCAGAACACTTACCTTTTTCTGTGTGAAGGCGTTTGAAGGAATCTGTTTTTGACAGGCTGGGGTCTGAGATCACTTTGGAGCCCAGTTTAACTGTCAGGTCTATTGATCGATAGCCCTGAGGGAGCTTACGATCATACAGCAGAGTCAGAAGCTGGGCAAGTGTCATCTCAGCTGGCAGTGGTTGGCCTAAAGAACAACATAACTGGGTCAGACATGACATTTTATGAAAATGAATTATGATTAGATTACTTTAATATGCATTACAATGTGTGTTTGTTCCACAGCTAAGTAGTATGAATAGTAGGCAGCCCTTCCTGACCACTTCATTCAACTATGACAGTTCAGGCCTTACAGCTACATTTGCCTTCTTGCAATAGGGACTCCATCAATCTGGAACAGGTGCTGCATATGAAAACTGTAAAAGCTTGGACAGTGTCTCTTGCACAAAAATGCAAAACAATGACTGGGGCAAGAGTGGGTTGTGTTAACAAGACTGCCACAAGAAAATCAAATTCCGCTAATGGCTTGCAACACATTAGGTGTCAATATAGTGGAATGCTTGTGATACCCAATTCCAGACCCATGCCATAAAATAATAAAAGTGATGGTTAAAATTGTTGGCAGAGACCTGACACGCTCATCACGTGCATATCAAAGAAAGTCAAAGAAAAAGCTAGGCCAGTGTAACAAGAGAAGGCAAGGAAACTACATATGCATTTCAATCAAACTAGCAACTAAATAAGACAAAAAACTAAATATTCATCCCAAGAGAAACCTATAAAAGGTATAGGAAAGATGTCCTATGCATGACATGCTCACATTTCTCAAAACAGACATCCAATGTCTAAGGTGTTACAAATGTCTCAATCATTCGATGTATGTTTGGAGTTTTGTAAACAGACCATCACCAGAACAAGTTATTGCAAACTTGCCCCATTGATAAAGAAATACCCAAAGACAGGTCCAGGAACATGCCTCTAAGCATCCTTTTTGACTACGCAAAAGCCCATCACCTGTAACTGACCTATAATTGCAGCAGCTGCAGAGAAACACAAGTCTTCACACACAGACAAATCCAAAACAGGAGCCAGGCAATTTAACAGTTGTAATATGATGATCACCCTTTTCCTCCCTGTTTGTGCAGACTCTAAATCAACCAAGCATCAAGGAAAGATGCTTTAAAGCTATATAATTAAACAGTGTAAGAACCAAACAGATGTGTCAGGAAGGTGTGTGCAGTCCAGGGAAGACCAAGAAGCCATCCTACCACCTAGCTGGTAAGCGAAGGATCCACACTGTGAGCCTGTACAAGAACTACTTCCTGCCTGCACTGGGTAAAGATCTCTTTGCACCTAAGATAATACAAGAACTAATAGCTCATTTTATATTGGGAAAGAGGTCTTTTTCTGTTATTTAGTTTTGTAACTTGTTGGTAGTTATTAAAGCAAGACTTTCTGCTATTCATCAACCAAGCGTTGTGTCAATTCTAGGTTTAAAAATCCACATTAAGTGCAACACAGGCTACTAGATAATACCACTTTGCAAAAGCAGCTCCTAGAAATATTGATGCCCAAAGCCTCTCTTATTATGGAAGCACCATTTGAGGTTCCCTAGTTAGAGCTATAAAGCAGTTAATTCTTTACACAAAGTAAATACTTGCAGTACATCTTCCCCAAGATTACAACTAGAGGTGCACCAATATCAGTCGCATATCAGATCAGCACTGATAACAGGACAATTAGCATTATTAGCAATCGGCTTCTTTTGCAGATAATGTCACTGATAAATGCCATGTGCATGTATGCAGCTGCAGCATGCATGCAGCTGGGCAATGTGGAGAGCAGTGCCCAGCAGATAAGTTGGGGGGTGGGTGGAGGGGAGAGATTGAGGCCCCCATGGTGAGGGAGGAAGGGAATGGGGCAGGGGCAGGCACTGCCCAGCCAGGTTAGTGGATGTGACCCTGGAAACAGGAAGGAGCCATGGGCACATCATCCAGGGGGCGCGGCTTCCTGCCATTGCATGCACCCCCAGAAGGGGCATGTGCCCCCCTGGATTTGTACACGGGGCAAGGGCAGGCTTCCCACTGTGAGCTCAGGGCCAGGGGCTGCGTCAGCCCCTTCCCAGCAGGGGGGCTGGGCCAGGACTGTGCTCAGGGCACGCAAGAGAGATGCTGGGAGGGGTGGGTACAGGGTGGCCTACAGTTACCACAAAATTCCCTGTAGCCACCGCTTCCAGGGACAGAAAGCACACATGCATGAGCAAGCCAGAAAGCATGCATGGGCATGAGACAGAAAAGGAGCACATGAGACGGAAAAAAAGGATTTTAATTCATGTCTCCCATGTCCTAGGCTAGCTCTGTGACTTTAATGAATAGAGGCCAGATCACTTTCATAGTTTCATAGATTTAGGGTTGGAAGGGACCTAGTAGATCTTCTAGCCCGACCCCCCGCCAGGGCAGGAGAACAACAAAACCCCAAAACAAGAAATGGGACTCAAATGAGTCCAGCCAGGTAGGCATCCAGCCTCTTCTTAAAGACCCCCAGGGTAGGGGCCAGCACCACTTCCCTCGGAAGTTGGTTCCAGCTCCTAGCCGCCCTAACTGTGAAGTAGTTTTTGCGGATGTCCAATCTATACCTCCTCTCCATCAACTTGTGCCCATTACTCCTTGTTATGCCAGCGGGCGCTAGGGGAAACAGCGTCTCCCCCAAACCCTTCTGGTCCCCCCT
>NW_017729034.1:33310593-33312438 GCF_001723915.1 Gavialis gangeticus
CCATCACAAATGTGCTCCTTGATGATCTTCTCAAAGAGTTTCCCCAGGATTGAGGTAAGACTGACGGGCCTATAGTTGCCCGGGTCCTCCCTCTTCCCCTTCTTGAAGATGGGGACCACATTTGCTACCTTCCAATCATCTGGCACCTGGCCCAAGCACCACGATCGCTCATAGAGCCATGCCAGGGGCCCTGCAATAACCCCAGCTAGCTCCCTCAACACCCTGGGGTGGAGAGCATCCGGACCCGCTGACTTGAACGCGTCCAGCCCCTCCAGAAGCTCTCTAACCCGGTCCTCCTACTTTAGAAGTATCTGGTTCAATGCTCTCCCCCTATAGCCACCTGTTTTACCATTGTTTGTCCATTTGGTTAGATGGACCATTGGTTGGACCAAGTATGACTCTTCGGTTCTTCTGTCTTTTCCTTATTGAAGGTTAGCAACCTCAGACTTATCAATCGCTCTCCAGATGAGTTTTCCCCTGGCTTACTGATTCTTATCAACTTTTACTGAATCTAAAATTCTTCATTAAAGTGACACTTCATTAATCAGATTTGCACCTAAGAACTGAAGAACCAAAATTTTATACTTTTCAGAGAAATAACATACAGTGGACCCCAAACTTGTTTTATATATTTTTTAGATAGGAACCTATTCATTCAAGGCCATTATAGGACAGGGATGCCTAAGTGAGGGTGGTTCCTTGCCCTCCATTAATGCTGACCTTGTGAAGGGACAGCTTGAGATGCTGGACACCAAGTCAGCCAGCCCTGACAGCTTACACCCCTGAGTACTCAAGGAGCTGGCCTGCATCACAGCTCAGCCCCTGGCACGGATCTTCGAGAGCTCCTGGCGCTCTGGTGAAGTGCCCGATGACTGGAAGAAGGCCAATGTGGTGCCTATCTTCAAGAAAGGGAGGAAAGTGGATCTGGTTAACTACAGGCCCATCAGCCCGACCTCCATCCCAGGGAAAGTTTAAAAAAAAATATCAAAGAGGCCACTCTTAACGGATTGGCCAATGGCAACACCCTGAGGGATAGCCAGCACAGGTTTGTTGTGGGTAGGCCGTGCTTGACCAAATCTCATTTCCTTTTATGACTAGGTGACCTATCAACTGGACAAGGGGGAAGTGATTGATGTCATATATCTTGACTTCAAAAAAGCCTTCGAACTGGTATCCCATGATCACCTCTTGGTAAAACTGGCCAACTGTGTCCCCGGTCCACCATGATCCGCTGGCTGGGGAACTGGCTCCATGGTCGGACCCAGAGGGTGGTGGTTGGTAGAAGTCAATCGTCATGGTGCCCTGTGACCAGTAGGGTCCCCCAAGGCTCTGTCCTTGGACCTATATTGTTCAACCTCTTTATTAATGATGTGGACGCTGGAGTCAGAAGCAGACTGGCCAAGTTTGCTGATGATACCAAACTTTGGGGTAAAGCATCCACACATGAGGACAGGGGGGTAATCCAGAATTACCCTGACAGGCTCAGTAAGTGGGTGGACGAGAACCTGATGGTATTTAACACTGAAACATGCAAGGTTCTCCACCTTGGAAGGAAAAACCCACAGCATGTCTATAGGCTCAGCAGTGCTACGCTGACTAGCACTATGGACGAAAGGGACTTGGGGGTCAGGACTGACCACAAGATGAACACGAGCCTGCAATGCGATGCTGCAGCTAGTAAAGCGAGCAAACACTGGCTTGTGTCCATAGATGCTTCTCAAGCAAATCCCAGGACATCATTCGCCTGTTGTACTCGGCCTTGGTGAGGCTGCAGGTGGAGTATTGCGTTGTTTTGGGCTCCACAATTCAAAAAGGATGTGGAGAAGCTTGAGAGAGTCCAGAGAA
>NW_017729034.1:33317438-33319409 GCF_001723915.1 Gavialis gangeticus
AGAGGCTATGGGACTCTTCAGTCTGGAAAAGCGCAGGCTAATGGGGGGGGACCTGGTGGCCACCTATAAGTTCATCAGGGGTGTTCGCCAGGATCTGGGGGAACGTTTGTTCACCACAGCGCCCCAAGGGATGACAAGGTCAAACGGTTATAAACTCCTGCAAGACCGTTTCAGGCTGGACCTAAGGAAGAACTTCTTTACTGTCCGAGCCCCCCAGGTCTGGAATGGTCTGCCGACGGAGGTGGTTCAAGCACCTACTTTGAACGCCTTCAAGAGAAACCTGGATGTTTTTCTTGCTGGGATCCTATGACCCCTGCTGAATTCCTGCCCCTTGGGCAGGGGGCTGGACTCGATCTTCCGAGGTCCCTTCCAGACCAAATGTCTATGAAATCTATGAAATCAACAATAGGAATAAAGTTGACTGTCCACTTGGACAATACATTGGACATTGCTGACCTTTGGTATTATATTTGCAGGTCAAAACACCCGAGACACAACTCTAATTGCAGGAGTAGAGGGCTTTTCTTAATTACAGTTTAACAATGTGCTACAACTGGAACCATCAAGGATAATCAGCACATCCATACTTTAATTTAACCACCGGCTTTATAAATAAAAGGGTTGTTCTGTCATTCCATTCTCATTTGAGAAAGTGGGTTACTGATAAAATAACCTGCAGGAAAAAAGGTGATGGATGGATGCAGATAACCATTAACCTTCTACCCACTTTTTAAATGACAAACGAGGACTATGTACTTTAAAATTTAAACAAAAATGAATGAAGTCAACAGTTTAAAAAAAACAGTTCAAGTTACCTGGTAGAAGTTTATGGTATAGGTGAAAGACTGGAACGCTAATAGTTTTGCTGGAAGACTCTCCTCCAGATGAAGAGCAACCTACTTTATCAGCCATTACTCGGCCTCGCCTTGATGGTGGGCGAGGGGGAGTAGATGAAACTGCTCTTTTTGACTGAGATTTTAAACCTTGAACAGAAATGAAACATGCCAAGTCATTCTGATATCAGAAGATTCATAGCAAGAACTGTAACTTTTCAGCAGAGATGCATTAAAAAGATATATGAATTTCCTTTAGGCATTTTTAAAACCTATTTTGAGTTCTACTCAATATTTTACAGAAGTTCCTATGAACTTTTGGAATTGTAACCTGGCTATATGTTCTCCTGCACAGAAAACTTGGAAATAGAAGCACAATTAAAATAGGGATCAAACTGCACTATACAGTACCCACAAACAGCCATCCCTATCACTCCATTCCTACCCATTAAACTTGGGTAAAGAGAGTGGTCTGATATGCCAACAAAAAGTTAATGAGAAATACATTCTTATAGCAAGGTCCCTTTTTTAGAGTATAACCTTCAATAATTATCCTCTCCTGTGCTGTGGGGCTTCATTAACCATAGTGATGTTACCATTACATTAGAAGAGCTGCAGGGGGGCACTCACAACCAAGGGAAGTGGGGGAGGGGATGGGTGGCAGGGGGCAAACAGCCACCCACTGCCTTCCCTCCTCTCTGCTTACCCCACCATCTTCCCCCCCACTTCTTGTCCTCCCCCAGTCTCCTCCACCCCCTGCCCAGGCCCTCCCACTGCCTGCATTGGGGGAGGGATGAACTTAAGACAACCCCTCCAATAATTAGATTCTATACACAGAAAATTACCAAAAAATTATTCTGAACAACTATTCTGTGACCCTAAAAATGTCACTATCCAAGTGTCCAGTGAAAGATGAAACTGTAAAAGCAGATCTGTGCATAAGGAGGTGGTGAGGCAGACAAAAAAAATTAAGGGAACCTGCATATGTTTGAGAGAAGACTGGATGTGTTTACTTTTGGAGAGAAGGCTGCATGGAGTCTCATGCAGAATAAGGTTGTGGGGAACCTACAAAGAGTCTACTTACGGGCACTTACTGTAGATGAAATGATATAGAAGAAACTTTTTTTTTTTTTTTTTT
>NW_017729034.1:33319493-33369092 GCF_001723915.1 Gavialis gangeticus
TTTTTTTTTTTTTTTTTTACCTTGCGGAAACTAGCGTGTGCGCACCTGCTTACAGGCATATCTTGTATGAATATCGTTATAATTAGGAGTCTAACTTTTGCCAAGGGGCGACTGTTTTAGGGCAATGGTTGTATGAGAAATCAGTTTTATGGAAGTGCCTATTTTGCTTAGCTAAAGACTAACATTTTCAAAATTATCCTTGGTTGTAAAAGTGACATGCTTATATTAATTGATATAATTGGTCACATTTTACATTTAAAAGAGAAACTTATAAGAGATGGAAAATTAAAGAGACACATACCAGAGGCAACAACAACACTGTAATTGTCTTGAAAACCATTCTCTGCTTTAACTTTTTCTTTTTCTTCATAGTTCTTTTTTTCCTTGTCTTCTTTCTGTTCATTAATCAGTTTAGCAGTGATACTTGGTGTATCTGCAGGAAAAAAAGAAAAGCATTTTATAATGTCATGTCAATTTCTTATTTGTTCATTTGATATTCATTTGGATTCTCTCAATTACTGAATTGGCTTGGAGCCTTGCATTCCATTTTAACTAGCAATGCTTGGTACATAGGTCAAAACTAATACATTAAGAGTACTGACAAAAAGTCTTGCAGCTATTTTTTCCTTGGACCATTTAAAGACAGACATTGCTCTGAAATCCCAGGAAGCAATGCAAGTATTTGCTTGTCTGAGGGCAGTATAATTACAGCTTTAAAATATCACTGGTGCCAACAAGAGAATTGAGAGGATTAAGAAAAGAAAATGACAATGTTTAATTGGAGGCACCTGTAGATTTTTATAATTAAGTCAATACACAAGCTCGGGCAGTTCGTGTTGCATCCCTAAATATGTGGCCTGTTTTTCTGAATTCCTAAGCATCATGTTTCCACTGAAGTCAAAAGAAGCTCTGGTTACCTTGTACTATTCAAAAGTGGACCATCTATTTTAGTAAATAGTAGGTAGCCTTGGGTTAGTTACAATGGACTTGGGTTAGTTATAATGTATCATGTTGGCAAATAAATAATTACTGAAAATGGGTTTACTGCAGTGGATCATATCATAGTTCAAAAAATGGTCAAATAGGCCACTGGCAGACTTTAATTTAGAAGTGTGATGGGCTCTGATCCGTGATCCTTCCAACTATCCTACCTCCTTCTTGCCATGCCACACGTGCATGACAAGACATGCAATTTTGGGATTGTGGATAAGGATCATGATCCCTGGTTCCTCATCTCCAGCAAGTTGAAAGCAGGTGCCCACAATTAGCCAACTGTTAGGTGGCGCCAGGGATCAAACTGGGATCTGGAACTGGCCCCAGTGTGGTCCCTGCCACACGGACAACCAGCTGATTGCCAAAACACCACACACTACAGTTCTAGTTGGCTCTGCAGAGCATGGGGGATCCAAGCAGGGATTAAGAGGGAAGGGGGTAAAGAAGAGCCAAAGGACTTGCCCCACTGGGGACATTAAATCCTGCAGGGGGTGCATGAAAAACCAAGGATCTGGCTAACCATTCCTCAGTGTCCCTTGCCTACTGTGATGAATAAAAACCATGTGCAGCCTACCTGCACATGGGGCATGCCAGTATCAGGGAGAAGCTCCCTGATCCTTGGGCCCTATCACTCTGGGACCTTTAAGAAGCTCAGGATTAGGTAAAGCCTCCTTGATCCTGAGAAAACCTCCTTGATATGAAGTTCTCCAGTGCCAGGGATGTCTGAAAACTGTATGTACAGCTGGCTGCACACAGTTTTAGGGTCCTAGTACATCAATACCCTGGGATCAGGGAACCTCTCTCTGATCCCAAGGATCCTATGTACCAGGTATTTCAGAAAACAATGTGTGCAGCATACCTGTACATGCATTTTTTTTTAAAGGTCTGGGGTACAGTAAGCCTGAGACCAGGGAGGTGCTCTCTGTAGAAAACTCCCTAAAATACTCCTTTTGGGTATATTTACAATGAATGAGTGCTTAAAAAGTAATTGATGAGAGCTAGCATCTCACATAAAATCCGCAATATAGTTGTAAAATATACCTGAAATGGCTACATAAGTAAACAGTACCACATTTAGAGCTTTGTATGTTTTAAAATTACATACATCTTAAATAAATCTTACACGAGCCTATGAAATTAAAAAAAAACATGGGTGAACAGTAGGATACTTAATAAAGCAATTTGTATGACCTAATCTTAAAAATACTTGAGCTCTTCCTGGACATTCCATTATATTTCTGCTCATATGAGGATATACTGATTTGATTTACCGGCTTTCAAACTCATAAAAAACAAAAAAAAAATTTCATTTACCAGTATGTTCATTCTAGCATAATACTTCAGGTGTTAAACACCCAATCAAAGTACAATTTCACAAAAAAACAGGAAGCAAGACATCTAATCCTATTATTTAGTGACACAAAGACAATACATATCAATAGCATAATTGAAAATTAAACCAAACTTTATTCTTACAGTCAGTCCCAAAACAAAACATCAAGCAAAACAAAACAAAACAAAACAAAACAAAAACAAAACAAAACAACTGTTTGAGAGCAAGCGTTTGCCTGAGCTGCTGGCCTAACAATATTTTTTTCAGTTATCATATTGAGCTGCACTGCTAGCATTTAAAAAAAAAAATCACTAGTTCTGGCTACAGGTAACTTTTCATTTTTAAATGTCAACAAATATTATAATTAAAAATAAATTTCTAAGATAATATATTAAGTCACTGACAGAAGCACAATGACATTTAACACTCTTCCTCCTTTATAGTAAAGATTTTCCAAGGGAATACAACCCATTCAGATATTTAGAAAAATTAAATGTAAGGCTTCTGGTTTGATTGCTCTGATTTATCAGAAAAGCATTCGAACCACTAAAACTTAATTCAGAAGCTTTTCAAGGCTGTGATGTGAAGCTATTGGGAAGGGGGGAAAATATTACCAGACAGGATCTTGTGAAAGTAGAGCTGGAAGGAACCACACAAGGTCATTTAGTCCAACCTGTGCTCAAGGCAGAATTGTCCCTGACTAAAACATCCCAGACAAGTGTCAGTCTAATGTGTTGCTGAAAAATTGCTGGGAAGGAGAGTCCATAGCCCCTAGGTCAAGGGTAGGCAACCCCTGGCATGCACACTAGATTGTGGCATATGAAGGTGTTTTGCTTGGCACGCACACCTTGGGGCAGATGGGGAGGAAGCCATGAGGGGCCCTATTCTTGTTCTGGCAGTGCAGTCCCAGCCCCTTCCCTGCTGTGCACCTCAAGGTAAATGCACAACTGCCACCAGCAAGAAGCCAGGCTTGGGCTCCACAGACCTCACTGCAGCAGCTTGCAACCTCCCCACTGCTTGCTGTGAGCAGCCTGGGCTCTGTGGTGGTTGGCAGGGGCCTGCCCAGAGCCTGAGTTGGCTGTGGCAGGCAGCCAGGAGGCTACAAGTGGCTGTACTGGGGTCTGTGCAGCCCCAACCTGGCTCATTGCTGGCAGCAGATACACAGGCACCTCGGATCAGACAGCAGGGAAGGGACTGAGGCTGTGCTGCCACAACAAGGACTGGGCACCTTGCAGTTCCCCTGCCATCCGCCCCTAGCATGCCAACGTCTTACAAATCAAGGTTGTGGGTGTTTTTGGTACTTTGCCAAACAATGCTGCTGAGTCCTGCTTTAGATAGTCTGTTCCAAGGCTTGACTACACTTCTAATTTCCAACCTAAATTTCCTCTGCCACAGCTTAAGGCTTTTGCTCCTAGCTCTGCCCCTTCATTGTCATCAGCAATTTCTCAGTTCACAGATGATCTCTAATACAGCTTATTGATGGGTCTTGAGGCGATTTAAGAGTCTAATCCTTGAGCCACAAACCCATCTGCAGAAGTTGCACATCTTTCTGTAGGGGCAGGTAGGCCATAGGACAAGATTTCTCTCATTTTTCTTCCTCTGCTCTCTCTCCTCTGCTTCGAGGTTGAGAAGCTTTACGTCAAAGCAGGCAGCAGCTTGGTTGTGGTTGCAGCACTACTAGAGTCAGTCAGCAACCAGCTCCTCCCAAGTCTTGATGTCGGCATCCATTTTCTTGAAGTATGCTTTCAATGTGTCCTTGTAGCTTTTCCTC
Source organism: Gavialis gangeticus (assembly GCF_001723915.1). Taxonomy (NCBI): domain Eukaryota; kingdom Metazoa; phylum Chordata; order Crocodylia; family Gavialidae; genus Gavialis; species Gavialis gangeticus. The sequence continues at coordinate 33,323,591 of NW_017729034.1, forward strand.
TGGCCACCACAAGATCACCAGCAGCTTTTCCTCTGGCCACCTCAGACAGTTACTAAGCTGGGAGTACAGGACTTGTTTTGGGAGTCAAGAGTCAGGCATCCACACACACAATATCTGGCCTGGTGAAGTTGGTGCTTGAGGATCACTGACTCAATATGGATAACACTGGCTTCAGCAAGGATGCATGTGGTGGTCTGTGTGGTGATCTTCTCATTCAATGTGGAGGATTTTCTAGAGGCACTGCTGATGACACCTCTCCAGGCTCTTGAGTTGATGATGGTAGATAATCCACACTTCACATCTATAAAGGAGGGTGGGAATGATGACTGCATTGTAGATCTGGATTTTGGTGTCTTTCTGAAGATCACAAAGGATAAACACATGCCAAAGCAATTTCCCAAAGGAGGCACTTGCACAATGGATCCTGTGTTAGGTCTTCTCAATGTTCACTCTTTAGGAGACAGGTACTTAGGTAGAGAAAGTGCTCAACTACCTCCAGGGTCTTTCCCTTTATAGTAATTTGGGGAAGGGAATCGCATTTATGGCCTGGGACAGGCAGTTAGAGCACTTTAGTCTTTCTGATGTTGAGCGAGCAGCCCAAAGTTCGGTAGGCTTCTCCAAAAAGATGAAGCATGGTTTAAAGGTTTTCCTCAGTGTGTGCAAGGCTGGTGGCAACTGTCAGCATACTGAAGGTCAAGGATGGTTGTTCTGAGTACTTCGGTTTTAGACTGAAAATGTCCTAGATTGAAGAGCTCTCCACCCACCATTCAGTATTCTATGTCAGTTCTGAAAGGAAAGTGGTTCTTAATGAGAAGATGACTGTGGAAAAAAAAAAAAAAAGAAAAAAAAAATCGAGAACAAAGTTGGGGCAATAACATATATTTGCTTGACCCCAGTTCAGATGACAAACGGATCCATCTCCAATCCGCTACTTAAAATGGTTACAGTCATCTGGAAGTGGAGCAGCCTCAGGCCCCTGATGTACTTTACAGACATCCAAATCTGGCCAGTACTTTCCACAAGGCTTCGTGACTAAGGAATCAAAGGCCTTGGTGAAGTCAATGAAGGTCATATACAGGTCATGGTGTTGTTCCTGACACTGTTCTTGGACCTGGCAGGCAACAAAGGTCATGTCAATTGCCCTATGGGATGGTCGAAAACCACACTGGCAGGACTTCCTCAGCAAGAGGTAGAAGACTGTTCAGGATGCAGACAAGGATTTTCCCTGCTGTAGAAAGGAGAGCAATACCTTAACAGTTCCCACGCGCAGACATCTCCTTTCTTGAAGTAGTCATGATGTTGGCATCTCTTAAGCCCCCAGGGATCTCTTACTTGCCCCAAATGTGTAGAATAAATTTGAGGAGTCTCAGTACCAGATCCTCACCAGTCTTACAGATTTCATCAGGTATACCATATGGTTTAGTAGCCTTGATCACGGTTTCCTTGATGGTATGCCAGACCTCTAAGATAGGGGGTTGGGCAAGGGATCCCCTTTCAGAGTACTGGGGAATGGATATGACAACGGTATTTGCCACAGTTGACGTACAGTTCAGGAGTACCCCAGAGTGCTCTTTTCATTCAGCTTGGAGGGATTCATAGTTTTTCAGGAGCATCAAAGGATCCTGCAATTGCAAGAAAGTAGGATCATGAAAAATTGGGCTGTAGATGGCCTTCGTTGTCTAGAACAAGCTATGCACGTTCTGTTCGTCAGCACAGAGCTGGATCTCTTTGGATTTATCTTGGCACCACTGATTTTTTATTTCCCAGATCTTCCTTTGAGCTTCAGCTTTGAGGAGTGATCTGTCTCCTCCATTTGCTGAAATGAGGTGTCATCTTGCCAAGCAAAATAAGCCCTTCTCTTCTGGTTGATGATGGCTTGGACCTGTGTTGCACTCAAGCTAGTTTCAGTGTTGATGGGTGGCATAGCCAATGGATTCAGTACTGGCCATATGAACGGCAGCTTTAAACTCCTTCCAGAGTTCCTCAATGGTGCCTTCATTTGTGGACAGGGTAGAGAGCTTTCCATGGAGACACTGTTGGAGATCCTTATAGGCCTTTGGGTCTTGAAGAGATTTGGTGTTGAGAGTTCTTCACATTTTTTGGCTGTTTTCAGTGTTTTGGAGCAAGCCAGATGTTCATAATGGATCTGACAAGATGGTGATCTGTCCAGCAGTCATCAACTTCTCGCATAGCTTGCATGATACAGACATCCATTTGATCGTGGACTCTAACAATAACTTAGTTGAGGAGGTGCCAGTGCTTAGAGTGAAAAGTGTCTCCAGGTGGTCTTGTATTTGTCACTGCCTGAAGATAGGGTTTGTGATGACAAGACTGTACATTTGCTCAGGAAAAGGGTGCCATTGGAGTTGGCTTTTGTTACTCCTTCCTTCCCAATAATATCACTCCGGAATTCCAGGTCATGTCTGACTCTGGCACTGAAGTCACCTAGGAGAACGATTTTGTCCTCCTTGTAAGTGTTAGTCAGTCCACGATCGATGCTGGAGCAGAACAGTTCTTTGACATCACTGTCAGCATCAAGCATGGGGGCATATGCACTGATGATGGCAGTGTACTGGTTGGTGCTGAGCATAAGACAGAAAGTCATAAGATGTTTGTTAATGCCCACAGGGAGCTTTGTAAGCTCACTGACGAGCTGATTCTTGGTATCAAAGCTGATGCTGTGAACGTCTGTCTTGGGTCAGTTTCCCCTTCCAGAAGAAGGTGTAGCCTCCATTCTCTTCCCTCAGCTGACCTTCATTCTGTCATCTTGCCTTACTCAGACTTGCAATGTTGATGCTACATCTTGCCAGTTCCCTGGAGTCCATGGCAGTTCTTCTTTCTGGTCATTTGTTCCCTTGGTTATCCATCAACACGTAAAAGTTCCATGTTGCAAAAATCACTGTAGTCTTATGATGTTTTTGATCACAGAGAGAGTAATCTTACTGGATGTGGTTATCTAACCAGGGGCAGATAAGACAGCCTAGGTTTAAGGCACCTTTTCTAGCACCTTCCATAGAGGGCGAGCAGAAGGGATCCTAAATAGGACATCTCAGTCATGGTAGCAACTGCCAAATTGCACCCGTCTCAACCCAGGTGCAAGATGGCCATTAGGATACTGCCTACTCCATGCAAATTCATGGCTGGAGACCACCGGATTCATTAGTGCCATTTCTGTCACCACTCATCCATTGCTACAAGGCTTCTGGAGGTTGGTACAGGAGAATGTGTACTTTCCTGTAACAGAAGCCTGTGTGACTTGGTTTAATATGAGAAAGCTAGTGCATGAAAACAGCAACCACAAGATCTTGACAAAGTGGAGATCTTGAGCACAGTGGCATGAGAGACCCTAGATGACAAGAGACCTCCACCTTTCTGCAGCCTTCTTCCACCTTTACAGCCACTGAGATCCTGACTTCCTCTTTTACCTGATCTGCCATTAAAGACTTGGGGTTTGGACTGTAGTTGGTCTGGAACCTCCCATCAGGCCTGCTTGCCATGGGTGACCCTGCCAGGAATGTGAAACTCTGGGTGACAGCTCTGAGGATCATTGAGACACAAGCCTCTTCACCGCTATAGGGTCTCAGTTCATGGAGAGGCTCTACCCCCTACAACTACAGAGAAAAGTCTAGTCTTCATCCTCTCTATAATCACTCTGCAAGTACTTGATGACTGTTATCAAATCCCCCTTGCAGTTTCTCTTTGCCAAGTGTAAATCATCCTAGTTCTTTCAGCCTCTCCTCATAAATCATGCTTCCTAGGCCTCTAATTTCTGTCAATATCCAAAGGATTCTTTTCAGTCTGTTCACATCTGTCTTGAAGTGTGGGGGCCCAAAACTAGTGCTGCAGGTGAGGACTCACCAGTGTTGAATAGAGGGGAAGAATCACTTTCCTCAATTTGCAAGAGACACTCCTGTTACAACAACCCAGAATGCTGCTGGCTTTTTTTGCAACAGGAGTACACTGTTGACTCGTATTCGATTTATGGTCTACTGTAAACCCCCACCCCCAAACCAAATCCTTCTCTGCCGTCTAGCCTGTCATTCCCCAGTCTGCAGTTGTGCATGGAGTTATTCTCTCCCAAGTACAGAATTCTGGACTTGTCCTTGTTGAATCTCATCAGATTGACTGCATACCACTTTTCCAGTCTGTCCAGCTCTGCCTTCCAGAATGTCTGCAACTCCATTCAACTTTGCGTCACCTGCAAACGTGCTAAGCATGCACTCAATCCTATCATCCAAATCATAATGAAGTTGTTAACCAATATCTCTAGGGAATCCTAGGGTGCTCCTTTTGACACCTCCTAGACAGTGAATCATTGATGACTACCAATTCAGCATGATGACGTAATCGAGTGGTGCCTAATCTTTTTGCCCTCTGGAATGTATAGGTGGTGCCAGGTCCATCTATGGGACAGATCTGGCCAGTGGGTTCAGTCAAGCATGCATGGCCACCATAACAGAGGCCCAATTCAGCCATGGGGGGGGGTACACAGGCAGACCATGATCCATCCACCCAGGACAGGTGTGGGGAGCAAACTGGTCCCAATCCCAACATACGGGTGGTGGGGGTGGGCATGTGTGTGTGTTGGGGGGGCAGGCAGCAGAGTTGCCCCACTCCAGATGTACAGGGTGCAGGGAAGAGGACCAGCCCTAATCTGGGCGTGTGGGGGTGGAGGAAGTGAAGCAGCATGCACCTGGATGCATGGGGAGTGGACCCAGCAATGGCTCAGACAGAGCTGGATCCAACCGTGTGAAGCTTCCACCATTTCTGTACTGCCAGATTTTCCATCCCTGAAGGCTGAACACCCTGATCTAATCATTTACGTATTCACCTTGCAGTACTTTTGTCTAGTCTGTACTTCCTTAGCTTGTTAATGAGAAATCATGGGAGACAGTTTCAAAAGCTTTCCTAAAGCCAAGATATCGCACCTATCGCTCTCTCTTCCACCCACAGAGCCTGTCACCTTACCATAGAAGGAAATCAGGTTGGTCAGGAATTACTTGCTCTTGATGAATCGATACTGACTGTACCTGATCACTTTCTCCTTTAGGTACTTCACAACAGGCTCCTTGAGGACCTGGTCCATGATCTTTCTACGTATCAAGATCAAACTGACTGGTCTAATTCCCTGGATGCGTCTTTCCTTTCTTAAAGATAATAACTATATTGCCCTTTCCCAATCATCTGGGGCCTCGCTCAAGTTCTAAGATGCGGACAGCCAATGGCTCTGTAATTACCTCAACAAATTCCTACATTACCCTATGTGGGCAGCATGGACTCACTGAGACATTAAAAAGTGAGGCTTCTGACTGTGCTAACAGCGGAGAAGCAGCTTTTTGGTAGGTGGGTCAGAAATTAGCCTTGCACCCTCCTCCAGTGCTACTCTGATCCCTTTCCCTTCTGATCTGTCCCTTCAGCTGTCTGCTCTGTGCTGTAAACAAGCTGCTCCTCTGCAACTTCCTGCCCTATGTTCCCTGTCTGATCTCCTGGTTATGCTTTCTGCTCCCTGCCCCACCTGCCACTGTGCTGCCTGTTCTCTCCCCTGTCCCCACATGGAGGCTGCCCATGTCATCTGTGGCATCTATGCCACAGGTTGTCCATGTGTACTAACAGATTGTGTAGCTGTCTTAATGAAGATCAACTGACAGCAGGAAGGACAGGACAATGAGATGTTGCCTCAGTTGCCGAAAGGGTAGTTAACTGAGCTTATTTTTCAAAAACCTGTGTAAGGGTCAAATTAGAAAGGCAACTTCTAATTGGGGGCAGGGGGAAGGAGGGAGAAAGCTACTCATTTCCCCAGGTGTTGCTACAAATATACTGGTATATATTTTCATTACCTAGTTTTTACATTTGGAAGTGAATTTGCATTAAGAAATAGATTTATGGAAGTTACTTAAATTACAATATCTTTTCCCAAAAACTTCCTCCCTACCCAAATCTCGGTGTAAAATTTTTGCCAATAAATTTGTATGAAGAACTACTGTGACCTGTGGCTAAGTCCCCATTTTATTGAGGATGCTGACACATCTGACAGGTAATTTAAAAACTAGATGCATTCAAACCAAAATGAATTACCTTATGGTTACAATGGCATATTCATCATTAAGGACTTATTTTGAGGTTTTTTTTATAAATTTCTACAGCATTGTAACCATCAAATGTACAGGGATGCCAAGCAGTTCCCAATGCATAATGGAGCAATATAATGCACACTTTCTTTTAAGATTATCACACATTAATTCTTAATAATCGTGGATTATGCAAATTGTTGGATGCTAGCTAACAACAGCTGCAAACTGAAAAAGAATAAAAGATTTCCAAAATAAATGTGAAGTTATTTTACAGTATTTGTATTGTACAAGTGCAAATCTGTACTATGGGGTTGAACTAATATATCTTCCCTGACTTGATTGGGCCCTGTACTCAAAAGGTCTAGACTGACATGTAACACACATCTGCTGAAATAGAAAAATGCCAACATTTCATGGAAGAGAAAGGTGTCAAACTGCAAAAGAAATTGGGGCTGTCAGACTGCAAAAAAAAAGGAGAAATGTTGTCAAAGATGATCACATACGAGCTGAATGACTTCTCTCTCCTTTCCCAGCAATTCTTTTGTCCCCAGAACAACTACCATAACATTCATATTGTTTATTAGTTTAATCTTAAAACACTTCTTCCCATATCAGTTTAGAACAACAGCATAGGCAAAAATAAATCTCACTTATTTTAAAGATAAACATGTTGCTGACCCACGTAGAAGCTGGGACACTAGGGAGAAAGGCTAATATATAAAATGGGGAAAGGAAAGGTAAAAAATGTAGATTTTTAAAACAATTTATATTTTAGTAGTGTGACAGTTCGTGTCTTATACTGTATTGCTTTTTTATTTCATTTAAAACTTGAGCAGAATTGAACTGAGGAATAAACTATTCTCTGACCAAAAAACAAAGTTAAGACTGCTTACATAATCACGGCTTTGGTCTCTCTTGGTTCTACAAAATACGATACAAGCTAAATATACTCAATCATCTGTTTTTCCTACTAGGTTTTGGTGACCTTCCTCTTTCAGCTTTCAGGTTGGAAAGAACACATGAATGAGTAAGTGGTAGAGGTGCACTGATATATTGTTTGCATATTGGATTGGCACCGATAAAAGGAAAATTAACATTATCCGCTATCAGCTTTTTTTGGCCAGTGTAGCTGATAATGTCACCGATAAATACAGTATGTCTTCCAGCTGGGGCCTTGGATGCCACATGCATGTGTGCAGCCACAAGCATGCACTTGGCCAGGAATGCAGCTGGGCAGTATGGAAAGCTGCAGGTAAGTCTGTAGAGAGAAGGGGTATGGGGGAGGGGCAGATCAAGGCCCCCATGGTGAGGGAGGGCATGGGCTGGGGGCACTGCCCAGCCAGGGTGGTGAATGGGACCCAGGGCCTGAGCAGGGAGCAGGACGGAGCTGCAGGCAGTTCGTCCAGGGGTGTTTTAATGACATACCGTATTTACTTTAATCCAAGAGAAGTTTCCCCTCTGCTCACTTAACTTGGGGAAAAAAGGCCTCTTGTCTTGGATTCAAGTACAAGGAAGTAGGGGGCTGCTGAGGCTCCAGCCTCAACTAGTTGCTGCCTGCCTCCCCCTTGCTCTTTGTGCCTCTGCCCCACCCAGTCTAAGAGCTACTTATTGTGTTTATTTTCCAGCCTCTGGAATATCAACTTGGATCTTTCCTAGTTTTGCCCAAACATCTTTAGGAACTCTGTGATACTTATTGTGAACTCTAGCGTCAATGTAATGAAAAAAGTCATCCATTTTTAGGATTGATTTCTTCCCACCTGCCTCCACCCCCAAAAAATCCTCAGTAAATTAGTCTTTTGAGTATCTATTTAAATTCATGAAAGACTTAAGCAGTATAACTAAAAGTTCTCAATTTTAGTTTGGGATATAATAAATTCCTTGATTCTTGATCATCTCATTTGTTCCTAACTTTTAAATTTGTTCTCATCTTAAACTTAGGGTTCTCAATCTGCATTTGAAAGACATTTTAAAATATATATAAGCATGACTGAAAACTACATGGATTCATCAGAACTAGCCTTTTCAATGGCAGTATGATTTTTGTGAACTTTAACTTGGGCTAAAGACCAGTTTACTCCCAGAATTTTTTTGGTTAGCGCCTACTAACTAAAGGCTGAAAGGGAATACTGATTATGGAACTACAATATTAATGTGCTCTTATCTTACAGGAAATATGAAAATATGCAAAATATTAAAGCACACAAGCATGGTAATACAACTTGTCATGTAGCAGCTGAAACATTTAAACAACCCTTGAACAGACCAGAATGTCTGAAGTTTGTCTCTTGTAAATCTATTGCATAAAACTTCACAAAAAAAAGAACTGGAACAGAGTAAGTCCCCATCTAAAACTGGAAAGGATAAGTAGAATTTTGTGCCTCTCTCTCTCGCACACACTAACTGGAGCTTGAGATGTATTATTCACATACATATTCTCACTTGTGGGTTTCTCTTATGAGTTGGGCTTTGACCAGTCCTTTTTTGTCTTAGCTGTTTATAAAAGCACAGCAGTAGTATAGCAGTAGTGTGTACTCCAGTCCTTCCTGTCCCAGACTAGAGGTATTTTTTGTTCCTTAGTTCCTGTCAAGTAGTCTCAGATTGTACAACACAAAGAAAGGATAATGAAAGTGTGTACATGGAAAATACATCTTGAAGGACTGTAGTTACCAGGGAATAACTTGGTTTTCTCCTTCCAGTTATTATCCACATGCACTCTCTCATTTGTGGGTGAGTCCAAACAAAGCCCACATGCCAAAGTGAATCTCTGATGTTCTGCAAATGCAGAACCACCTTACTAGAGGTGGCACCAGACTTCCATGATGACGCAGTAAAAGGTACCTTTTGAGCTCCAGGTGGCCATCTTGCAGATGTCACTTACAGGAACATTTAAACAATGTGGTTATGAAAGTACCCTGCTTGGAAGTATTATCTGACACCTGCTTTGCTGAAGTTAATTTAATTGACTGGTTGTCCACAAAAAGAAAGAAGCTTTGTATGGGTACTGAACAGAGGCATACTACAAGGCAAAGTGACAAAGAAATGCTACAATTTAGGCAAGCAGTTGAAAAGAATTAAGGAGCTAGAAGTATACACCAGCTCTTATATCCTCAGTGTCAAGGGTGTGGGCATACTATAAACAACCCTAACCGTATTGAAAACATGTATGTGAATACATACTCCAAGAAGAACTTAAGACTAAATTCCCTAATTGCTATGTTGAAATTGTTCTGAACATTACAAATGTACATATACACATGCGCGTGCACACAGACCTACGTGACATGACCCTTCACACACATTTTTCCAAGATCTACCGTATAGTATGAAATACACAATATTATAACTCGCCTGAGACACGATCAAGAACCTCTGCTAATGTTGTTGAGACGGGCAAATGAAGAGTGCGGAATTTGTGTCCTGCACCATACATTGGATGCTGTATCACATGGCTAGTAGCATTAATTCTACCTTTGTATAGCTAGAAAGAAAACAAAGAAGCCAGTTATTTTCCAGTATTCAGAAATACAAATTTGTTGGGATTTGATGTCTTAGTTATGAATTAAAATGACATTAATTGAGATCAAAATTCAAAAACATTCAGATCTAGAGACAAGAAAACTGAAATGCTGTTCAAAGGTTACAGACTGCAACAGAAGCTGCAGCTTATAAACTACTAGTTTCCTTGGATGGTTTTTGAGCTGTTTTTGAAAATGTAGGCCCTATAAATTAGCTGGACAGTTGAGAGGAATTAAGGAGCTAGAGGTATACATCAGCTCTTATATCCTCAGTGACAGGGGTGTGCAATTTTCACACTGAGTACAAGTTTCCAAACAACTAGTATGTGTATGTGTAGGAACAAAAATTCCTAGGATCCATCATTTTATTTTTTGTTGCGCAAGCTATTGACAAAGGTCTCCTTGCTATTTTTCTTTATACTTTTAGGGGAATTTGGAACAATTTAAAGACATCTTATGGTTTATTTTTCAGATGTAAAATCAATAGCAGAAATCAATAACTAGGAAAGCAATCTTCCCTACATGTATTGGTCTTACATTTTTTACTTTAAATTGTTCTTACATTTTTTTCTACTTACAGTACCTAGTATAGAGTTTTCACATTTAATTCTTCAAAAGGACCATTTCAAGGGTAAAGTGCCACATTTCTTTAAATTGCTAGTTTTTATGTTATATTTAATAGGATGTCATTATCTTAAGGCTGAAGATTTCTTCTCCAGTTCAAGTGTGGTTGTTGCTGCTCTCATGGCATATGCACTGGGTCGATCTGCCAATTCCAAAGCATTAAAAAAAATAACAGACTGCTTCTGAATGCACCTGATGCTGAAAGCCTGCCGGAAACTCTTCAATAGGAACTTAAATGATCATTTCTTCTAACTTTTCAAGATGTTATCAACAACTTTGCTTAGGGGATGATATTTGATTTTTTTTCTACACCAACTGCATATTTTCTTTCAATGGCATTTCCAATACTGAATAATCTAAGGAAATATTTTTCTTTTGTACAAGCAAAAGATGTCGCTTTTGACAATATTTACATTTTTCTGTAGAAAAACATTTTAACTCCTTCTAGTAATAATCTAATTTTTACCACTTCAATTTCAGACATGTTGAGCAAGTTAAACTTGTAAGACTAATGTCTGATAATCAGTGAACATAATTCACCCATTTGCAGCACCGATCATTTTATACTTTAACGTCTACTGCAGTTAGAACGACAGAGAATCATAAAATAAATTCAACACTGAACAGACACATACACACAAAAATCAACTAATTGCAAAGGAACCATGTAATTCTGTGTCATGTCTGCTCTCTAGAGGTTCCAGATTCTAGCAAATTAAGCCTCTAAAAACAGTTTACAACTCCAATGCCTTGCCTCCAATAAAAACTGATTCCACCAGCAACAGCTTCAGCTCTTTGGTTATTGATGATACCAGCAAATCTTTCATTCTAGGTAAGTCTGTAATTTACTGTTTTTTAATGGGTAAACCAATTATGCTTTTGTTCTTACAACTTCTTTTTACCTTTTTAGCCAGAAACTTCCATTGTGACTGCAGTCACACTGTAGCATCTAAAATGAAAAGCAGATTTAAATACTAAACCTACCACACCAGTGAAACAGCAAGTTAAAAATCTGGGAATGAAAGGGGGAAAAACTTGCACAGCTTTCTCCCCTGTCCCTTCGCTACCTAAAGAGCAGATTGTTTGAATCCTCCAATCCTGAAGGCAAGCTGTAGTTTTGTTTTCAGAAGATGAAGATCCCAGTATGGGAATGTATTTACAAACAATGTACAACTAAAACTAATTGATGCTCATATCAGAGATGGACAAAAAAACCTACTGGGCAGGGGGATTGAAGGAACAAGGTCACTTTTTCATCCTCCAGCATCAATTGCAAAAAAAGCCTTCTAATAAACCCTGAAATGTTTCCAGAAGTTGGGAGGTTCCCTCGTTGAGGGGATGACTGGAACAATTCACACAGAACCTGTGAATACAAAATAACATAAAATCATTACAATTTTACTATGTATACAGTTATGAATTATTACTCTCCATTGGCAGAACAGCTCAGTCACTAGGATTTATCTTCCACTTATCTTTCAAATCAGAGTTTAAAGCTCATTTTTCAATTTATGGTAGTCAATTTATAATAGTCAAAAGTAGAAGAGAATAGTAGCCTAATGCATGGTTCCCAATATCAAAGATGTTTAAAAAAAGGGAACAAAGTAATTAACTTTTTGCATCAGGAATTTGATGAGTAATTATTTTTTACTCCATACAGGAATTTAAATAGTAATGAATGCCCCCTCTCCTACCTCACTTTATAGTCCCATAACGTATTTATTCCATTTCAATGTAGGGACAAAAAAAAGCAGCTTTACTTCTGTTAGCTTTACAGAAGCAGCAGCAACAGATAAATCTACACAACACAATGGAGAGAGCTGAGCAGAGATATGCAAGCTCTCTCTAAATTAACTAGTTAAGGTACCAGAGCAGTGGTTCTCAACCTCACTGGACTTGAGGCACCCCTTTCATCACAATAAACACTGTGAATTGAGGGGCACCCAAAACCTACATTATATATTACTGTGCTTACTTACCTCATTGCAGAGGGGCCATCCACCAGGGGTGGGCAGTTGGACTTGTAGTACCCCGATCCTAAACCACCATACTATGGTACAGCACCGTACTGAGACTAATGAGACCGGCTTCTCTGCAGACCTAATTCCCTGAGCCAGAGTGTCACATTGCTGCAATTATGCTGCTTCTGGTACCTAGCTAGCTTGTTTAGAACTAACCTGGGTATCTCTGCACAATGCTGAACTGTGCTTTGTAGACATACCCTAAAATGGAAGTAACTGAATTTTCTCCCCTCACACACTAACTGAATTTCAGATACAAGGCCACATTCTGCTTTCTTGCCTATGAAGCATGATGAAAGTAATCAGATGGCACAGGCATCTCAGGAAAAACCTGATTTAATCAATAGTGAGAGAGGAAAGCACTTGCTTTTCAAGGCTCAGATTGAGACACTTGACACTGAGCAATTTCATTTGGAAACAAAACACAGAAAAAGACACTATTCTTAGGTGCCTGACTAAACCTGCACTTTAATGTGACAAAGATAAAGCCCATGTGCCACACTGAATGGTTATACTGGCGAGCCCAGCAATTAATCTATTTTTCAAGCAGAAAGCCCACCATGCTCACATTTTTATACTGTGAAACTTTCTCTGCCGGTGATTTATTACAGAAGCAAAGTTCCAAATGAGCTGTGAATAATTTAATAAAACTACAAAAGCTAATTTTTTAAATACTTATACATACCAAATTTATCCTTTTTTTTTTTTTTTTTTTTTTTTTTTTAAAGGGCCATACATTACGATTCTGCACTTTTACCTGTGCCATCAACCTCTGGTTATTAGGATGGCAGGAAATGCATTGCAAGAAGAATGCAACAGTTGCATTTTCAATTGCTGTCCTTTGCTGAGTGGTCAATCTTGTCGCTGCAGCTGAAGAAAGCAAAGTAGATCTTGCACTGGCCTGTTGTGCTGCCACATTATGTCCTCCAGAAGTAGCACCAGAATGGCACAACAGAAATAAAAGTGCTGTCCACAGTGGGTTGACTTCAGAACCACCCAACCAATCCTTCATGATGTGGCTATTGCCAACCTCTGTCAAAAACCTGAGAACAGGAGCAACTAGGTCTGCCGTGATGGGCATTTTATTAAAGTGCTGTGGAACATGATGCCTCCTGAGTCTTTCCTGGGTAATATCTGTTGATTGAGCAGTACAGTCAGAGCTGGAAGTATGGTTAAAGCAGAAACTAGCAAGGCTTCTGACAAGCAGAGAGGGCAAACCTGAGTCCAGTAGTTGCTTGATAGCTTCAGGAGACTGAGATGAAGCAGCAAGGGTAGCCAGGTGAGATTCTGTTAGTGCAAGAGGTGCTTGTGCATTTTTAGAGTCATCTGTTAAAGATGAACTAAGATCCTGTTTTTTGCTGTCATCAGTCATGGACAGTCTATGTTGACACTGCACTGGGGGAGGGGTAATACCCATCCAGCCCATGAGTAAGGAAAAATAATTTGGGTGTATGTGGCACATTGAGCAAAGCAAACTGTCAACAGCTTTTTTCAAGACCATGTTGCAGGGAAGAGACATGGACCAGTTAAACAATGACCTAGAGGAGGGAAAGAGAGCGCCATGTCAAAACAGGTAATCTGCCACTCACTTTTGCATTCATTCATAAAAATGTGATCCAAATATTAAATATTAATTTAACATTACTGCAAGACAACAATAAAATTATTGCAAGATAACAATAAGATTATCCAGTGGGTTTTATAACATTCTTTATAACAGGTTGCCTACTTGAAATTGCTGCATCATTGCATTAAAACGTTCTTCTTCATCATTATATTTGGATTTGTTTCATTATACTGCAACATACTTAAGGCATTAGCAATCTATCAGATTTATCACAGTTTATAACTAATAGGCCCATTCTACATGTGCAGGTAAAGATGCAGTGGGATCTAATATGCGATTCACACAATCATGCCTTCTGTCATGCCACACATGCATTGCAAGAGATGCAAATGTGGGAATCACACATTAGATCCCATCACACCTTATTCCCAGTGCAGGGGGAGCCCAAACCCAAGCTCCCCCTGCACCGGCAAGAAGCAAGTTCTGCAACTCGGAGCTCCCTGAGTTGAGGGGCTCCCAGGTGTGGGGGTGCCCCACCACCCCGGCTGCCAGGAACCAATTGGATCCCTCACACCCAGTATCTACAGCTGCGGGATGCTGGGCCCCTGTGCTATTTGGATCCAGAGTCACTGGCTAAATACCTGTAACATGTAGAAGGGGCCATAGGGTCCAAATTTTTTTCATGCAGTCTTGAACAAAATGGCCTGAGTCTAAGGTTGGCAAGCTGCAGCAATGGTAAGTTCACCCAACTTTGAAAGTCACTTTGAGAATTCAGAAAACTTAATTACAAAATACTTTATAAAGGTTCTAAAGCAGCTTAAAATTTGCTCTATTAAAAGTTCCATCTGAAGACTTTGTAGTACAGAAAGAATTAAACATAATGACAAACAACTTAATGTTACCTTAATGTGTTCTCATTTTCAATTCTCTTCTGATAAGAACAGCAACCAAGCACACAGTATGAAGTTAAAACACACACATGTACAGAGGCATTCTTCAGAACCACTCAAAAATGCCTATGCCTTTAGCTAAAGGAAAATAGTGGAACTTACACCCCAATGTTATTTAGCTACTTTTGAAAACTCCATTTGTACTTCAGAATGTACTATTAAATAACTTTAATTAGTTTGAAGTAGATAAAATACTTTAAAACCATAGCTTTCTGGGTTAAATGGGTTTTACACTACCATGGTTAACTGCTTGGGGCCATTTCCAACCCCTCTGTTCTGCCTGATTACTGTTCTCTAGTATGCTTGAAGGTAGTGAGCAGAGGATGGCTTATTTTCCTGGCAGTGGTCCTGGGGTTGAGAGAGGCCATGCAGACATATCCTTAATCAGCACAAGATTGGAAGGCCCCCTGAGCCAGAGTCCAGTTCCCTGCATTTCCAAACAACCATTTCACTAAAAGTATCCATTCCTATCACGCAGCATGGGTGCACAGAATCCCATAAACCACTCCATGCTACAACCTGTCACAGGTAAAAAGTAGCACGGAAAAAACCACACACTGCCACCTTACCACTGCAGTGACAGAAAAATTACTCTTAATAACATTGTCTCAATTTTCAATATGTTAAAAAAAAGGAACGATAGCACTTTTGTACCTCATAAGCACACCACAAGGGAAGTGCAGATACTACAGTGATGGTGACTATAATTACCTAAGATAGATGTACAGTTGTATCAGCATGCTGTCAACATTCGCTGACAACACAAATAACTGAAGGAAAATGGCATTTTTCAAAGGTTCTCTTCCAAAACTGAACACAATTTCAAGGGACAAAGAGAAAGCACTTCTTTGACAGGGTTTTCTGCCTGTTGCCTTTCAAAGATTTGCTGAAAGCATGTGAGGTGTTCCCAAAAAAGACGGCAAACATATTTTATAGGCAGAGTTTTAAGCAACCTAAATCACAGGATCACGGCCAGCTCTTTCTATGCTCAGTTTCCACAATAGCGTTAAAACTAAGAGCAGTATGACATTAAAAAGTAAAGTTACCATTAACTTAAAGCTCAAGCCAAACAATCTCTGAGCATGAAATCCAAAGTTCCTAGAAATGCAGATAAAAAGGGATGCTGACACCCAATTCTATGATCCCTCATAAAACACAGCACAGATTTTATCAAAAGTCCTTCCTGAATGGGGAAGGCCAACATTTCTAGCATATATCTTTCAACTTTTAAGCAAATAAAATTTCAGGGAGGACTAAATTTATCATAAATCTGGGCTTATGAAGAAAGTGTGGTCTTGTGTATCATCTTTTGTAAAAAAAAAGTTACCAGGACAAGGAATTGCTCCAAAGAATGTGTCATCTAAATTGAATCATAAATCAGCTCTTTGGCTCCACAGCCTGGCTACAATTTCTGCTTCTACCTTCATAAGCATCCTAGAAACTAAGGATTAGCAGAAGGACATTTAACAAGGCTTGCATTCAAAATGAAGGGATTGCCAGTGGCAATGCTTCAATGATTATGCTCCAATACATTTCTGGACTAATTAAGTCAGAAAGTTTCCTCTGAAGATTATAACTGTAATAAAAGAAAACCTTCATCCTAATTTTAACTACACTGATCTGTTGGAACTTTTTTTTAACCCTAGAGAAGTCTGGTTTCCTCCAGATCTCATTTTTAATCCTGAGTAGCTCTCCCAAGGTGAACAAAGGAGCATAATCTGCAAGCAACTGCACTTCCAGGGCACCTTTACAAATAGAGGGGCTTGCTCTATTCACCTTTGAATACAGGTATGGAACTAAGTATGTTCTACACAAATCTCTCTCCCCATTATGAATGGAAAAGAATGGAAAAGCCACAAAAGCCTCTCAAATACCTTTCTGAAATTAAGAGGACAGGAAGTAGAGGGGAAGAGCCCTGAAGAACTCTGGGGGAACTTGTAGTTTTCAAACCTGGTCTGCACTATAAAGTGTTTTAGCACATTTATGCTCCTTAGGACTTGGGGAGTGGGGGGAAAAGGAAGAGGGGAAGGAAAAGAAACCATAGTTTCTAGCTTCTATTGTTTGGCGATTGTTTATGTTAGTAGAAAGCAGCCACTTGCAAGCATATGCTGTGCCTCCATTACCAGAATCCGCCACCACAGCTAAATCAAGACAGAGCAGAAGCTAATGTAGAGCCTAGGTAAGACTGCTCACCCAGTACGTAAGACTGAGGTGATGATCAGCATCCAGATGGTTTAACCAATCCAGGACCTATAGTACTTGGCCATAAATGCTGCTCTGTCATAATCACTTGATTATTACACTGGGATAAAATAATGGGCCAAAATAATGGGCCAACTAGCAAAAAACCAAAAACTTTCTCTTAAGTGTTTTGAGATCACTTAAAGAAATCACTGAAATGAAAGAAAGGAAAACATGCTTAGTTACAGGAACTAAGAGAAGTTCTTTCTGCTTTACATCCTTTCCCTTACTAAAAGCAATAATGCAGTATGCATCACCCAAAGTTGCGTGCCATTTAAGAATTAAAGGAAATATATATTTTTATCCTGAATAGCTAGAGATGCTAGCCAACCTTTGTCTGACTATTGCCCACTATAATTTAAACCAAATCCCCAAAACCACACTTCCTACTGTTTTAGTACTATATAATTAAGAATGCAACTTAGGCCCTATCTACATGTTAGACTTCAGGTGTGATTAACCAATTAATCATGCCTTACCCAGTGCAGGAGGAGACTGGTCTTTGGCTCCCTTGCACCAGCTACAAGGTGTGACAGGATCCAATGTGCAGTCCATGCAATCATACTTCCTGCTACGCACGTGTGGCATGGCACAAGGTGCGATTTTATGGATCACACATTAGAACCCATCATGCCTTTACCTGTATGTGTAGCGGGGTCCTTAGGAAGTGTGAAAATGGTCTGTTTTTAACAAATGCTGCTTCCCAGATGCAATTCCAACACCCTGGGTTTGTGCATGTCAGAAAACCTGACATCTATCTTCCCAACTGTCTGTCTATATAAGAGTAATTAAAATATTTCGGTTTGACCAGATTACTATAAATTTCTGCAAAAGAGACACAGTTATTAAATATATGTTTCTCAACCGGAAAACTTTCTAACAGCCTGGCCTTCTCCCACTTCTCAAAACTATCATGTCTTCTTTACACTTGTGTGCACTCAATCTTGCAATGGATACCAAACATTATAAAATATATATCTTTTGTTTTTTCACACACTGAACATCTGAATAATGTTTCAAATTTTGAAAATAACCATGAAAGACAGCTATTTTTGCTGTGATTAAAAAAAACAATCAGCAGCTGGAATCATTTGTTTAAAACATAAGTGTGCTGAACTCCAGCTGATTACTTAGTTTATCAAATGAAAGGACATCTTCTAACTTGTCTATTTTTAAATTCAGGATCAAGGTTAAAAAAATAATTAGTAACTAAATACCACAAATGAAAGTTTTCGTGGTAAAATACACAAACCTATTTCCTTTGAAAATATAAGAGTGGAGGTTTATTATATTCCAGCTGCTATAGAATACCTCTGCATTGCTTTGTGTATCAGACTACAGCCAAAACAATGAAAACAAATGTTGAATTGTAAACACTTATTTACACATACATACATGAACAGTTTAATTGGACATTTCATGACTGCTAGATATCAAATATGAATATATTTATATCCTTATGTCATAAGCCATTTGAAGCGATTATAATCAATGACATTCTAGGTTTATTTATTTATAGTCCCCAGGGGGATTCACTCCAACAAAGTAAACTGTTCAGGAGTCAGAATATTAAGTGCAAGAGAAGTTAGTATTTCACTACTAACGCCCTAGGAAAAGAACAAAAAGAAAGTCATGATGTATCAAAAAAAAATCTATTTATAGAATGCATATGACGAAAATTTTGCTTGCACTACTTACTCAAAGAGATCTCTATCCAGCATTGCTGGTAAGTCATATTCCACAAGGAGTTCATAGCTATGCCACAAAATTGCAGCTACACAGTGCAAATGGGAAGGAGATGGCATCAGAAGACCATACTCTCTTGTTGAGCTGTTTGGACAGATGTAGCTGATTCGACCACTTTTTTTCATGGCTGCAACCCTTGCAGAATCACTGACCCACTTCAGCAAGGCCTGAATTCTAAAAGGCAAGAGTAACATTGTATATTATAACAGAAAAAAGACAAATAACCATACTAACTTGCATAAAGAAATTAACCTGCTGTCCCAAAACAATAATTATGCTCATCTATTCCTTGAAAATGATACTGAAAATGACCTACAAGTCTTATACTTTTCCCAAGATCCAGATAATTAACAAAATACAACTTGGAACATTTTTTTAAAACCACCTTAACCTGTTCAAATGCCAGTGCTGTTTCAGAGTACAGAGGAAGCAACTGGAGTAAAGAATAGATCCTGACCAATATGAAGGAACAATTGCTTGGACACCTATAAATTTCTGCTTATGGAAGTAGAGGAATAAAAGGGTGCTGCATTCTTTGTAAAGAATACAAAACTAGGTAGGATTAAAAGCTAAGGATTCCTTATGTTACTATACTTACAAGACACTTCAGACAACTGGATCTAAACATACTTCAGTTTGGCACAACAAGATGAAACCATGCATTACTTAGTATTTTAATAGATTAACAATTCAAATTATTTTACCTATCTTTTGTCCCTGGATCCTGGGTTGTTCCAAGCTGATACAGAATGTCTATTGTAGAGTCAGATGACAGGCCATTTAATCTTCCAAAAAGTAAAGGGCTATTCAAATCTTGAGGCATATAACAGAGGAAAGAAGTAAACAGTAAACACTCATTTATAGTTTTGCTTAAAAAAAGTCTACATGAGAAATAATTACCATGGAGGCAAGGATCATGATTCAGTATTAATAGCAAATAGTTTTGCAGTTAAATAAAGCAAGGATTAAATCTGTTACATGCCCTCCCCCAAACCAGGAAGACTACTCAGTGAATTTTCAAACTTCCTGTACATTTAAACAAAGACCAAGGGCGTTTGTGTCCGAAAGCTTGCTAAGAATAATTTTTTCAACTATCTGAGTTGGTCTAATAAAAGATATCAGATTTACCCAAAGAACCTTGTCAGCCTATGTCCTTAGACCAACACGGCTACAACCTACACCCCTGTATAGTTGAAGCTCTTTAAAATGTTCTGTGCATATACCAGATACGAATTTAAAGAATTATTTTTGCTACTATCCTTCACAGAGTTTCCTTTTGGTTAGCTGCTGAAGAATAATGTCCTTCATAAAAGTCCATGAAATTGTGTCCTCTTCCAACATGACTGTGGTATCACATTGTGCTCAGTAAAACAAAACCCAAGGCTTCTATTTTGAAGATCACAGAATCATAGAAAATTATGGCTGAAAGGGACCTCAAGAGGTCATCTACTCTAACACCCTACTCAAAGTAGGACCATCCCCAACTATTTCATCCCAGCCAGGGTGTTGTTGAGCCAGGCTTTAAAAATCTCCAAGGTTGGAGATTCAATGACCTCTCTGTGTAACCTGTTCCAGTGCTTCACCACTGTCCTCGTGAGAAGGTTTTTCCTAATATCCAACCTAAACTTCCCTTGCTGCAACTTGAAACAATTCCTCCTTGTTCCGTCATCTGCCACCACTGAGAACAGTCTAGCTCCATCCTCTTTGGAATTACACTTTAAGTAGTTAAAGGTTGCTATCAAATCCCCCTTCAGTCTTCTCTTCTGCAGACTAAATAGATTCATAGATGTTAGGGGCTGGAAAGGACCTCTCAAGAACATTAGGTCCATCCACTTGGGCAGGAAAGACTGCTGGGGTCACATGACCCCAGCAAGGTGAGCATCCAGATGTTTTTTGAAGATATCCAGAGTAGGCGATAAGATGTTTACCTCCCATTATTTTCAGTGAGATGGAGGCCACAAGTTACACTTAGCAAAAAATGTTCCATACTGTTCATCTCCCTCCTTGCATCACTCTTCACTTCCTCTCACTACAGGGATACCACCTTAACTGATGAAGCAAAGCTATGTTTCTAACAGGAACAAAGAAAGGGGGCAGCCATGCTCACAAACATGTTGTGACTTATGTCCTATTTAGCACATTAGGGCACAACAATCATTTCAAAACTGGGCAATTACTTAATGGTGAAAAAAAATCCAGACACTAGCCTCAGCTGACACTTTTAGTAATAAACAGTACAAAAGGACCTCCTTAATTTTATTTAAGGATTAAATGATTTCAAGTTGTTTTTAGGTAAATTCAATTAATTGGAAATACCATTTGGTAACCTGTCTTTCTTATTTAGAATTAATGTGAGGAAAAGGTATAAATAACTTAAAAGGAAAAAAAAAGCTATTGTGAGGATGTTGCACACATCAAGTATTACAAAGTCAAATTCATGGAGAGGGTAAATGTAAAAAAGCCCTTCAAAACCTGTTTAAGACACGGAAATATCCAGGTGTAGCCACCGAAACAAACCTAACATTGGTCTCAAAGCGACATGGGCAAAAAGATAAAAAACCTTACTCTTCAAAAAGAAAAAGTCAGTTGCTAAGGCATTCTACACACATGTATATCATTAGGTAGTTATTACACTGTATTTTTGTATTTCTACAGAGAAAAAGTTAAAAATTGTTGGGATGTCTTAATTGTGCACTTCAAAATATTTAGCTGGGGTTTTTTTTAATTTAGCTTCTCCTTTAAAATCTCCTAAATTTAAAAGGCAAAGCTATCTGACAAGTCAACCATGCCTGTACATAAATCACAATACATACCCTCCACATTAATGCCATCCTAACAGTTTTTCCAGCAATTCTTACATTTTGAATAATTTCAAACATGCATACCTAATTATATGCCAATACAGATGTTTAACCTGACCATATTATTTCATTTATCTTGGTCTGTTTATACTTGTTTACACTTGCTTGCACTATTTTATTAGTGTACGACTAAATAGTAGACATCACTCTGCTATTCAGAAATGGAGCATCATATATTGAAATTTACAAAACCATGGCTTGATTCTAATTTTTTCAAGTTGCACTTTACTATAATTTTTCATGAATCTTATATGTCTATAATGGTTAACAGTCAGATATCTCTGCCTTTAAAGTTAAGGAATTTAAAGAAAGGGCTAAAATTTAAAAATACATTTATTTTTGAAGTAAAGAAGTGCACCGTTAAGACATACAAACAACCTTACTGTTGAACAGCATTATGAAAAATTGTGGTAAAGTGACTTTCAAATTCAGAAACAAACCACAATTTTGTAAATTTCAATCAACAACTTAAGCTGAAAACAGATGCTGTCTTTGTACTGCCATAATCGTTTTTATGGTGGCACAAAGGCCAAGAAAACAGACACCCAGGTCCCTAGTCACATCAGATGTCCACAATTTGTGGGCACATCTGTGTACTGTATGGCAGGAGAACACAGGCAGCCTGCACTCTCCAGCTGCCCAGGCAGTGATCCCAGGGCATTGGGGACCTAATCCTGCATGCCCCTGGAGTGTGTATTGGGCTGCTGTGCCCCACTGTGCCTACTCAAGGCACGCTTCTGAAAATGAGGGGAACCTATGTTTCCTACTTGTAGATGTGTACCCAAAATTAGATTCTCTGGAACAAGCATCTCTGCAAGAGCTGTCTTGCAGGACTGGACCCTGGTGGCTTCCAGGAATGACAGAGGCCCAACTTGTAGAGAATGGGAGAGGTCTGTTTTATCCTATGAAGCAGAACAACTATGCCAGAATACATCCCAGTACAGCTAATCTGCTTCATTTGGTGACAGTCTGTAGCCATCCACACTGATATGAACTACTAAAGAAATTGTAAATTAAAACAATGATTTAAAAACAAACAAACAAACAAACAAACAAACAACCCAACAGATCCAACACTCTCACCTGCAGGATCACTCCCTGATGCTGAACAGTTTCTTAGAAGAATATCAATCAGTTTTAGGCCTATTCTAGTGGACTGAAGTCCAATTTTTACTAGCACAGCCTCTATGTTTGGAGAGTGCATCCCACAGTATGGTGACATCAGTAAGGCAGCACATGTTTGCAACAGATTGGCAGTGGGTGCTGCAGCACTGGCCATCATTCCTTCTAAATCGCTGATGTGAGTGAGACAGTGATGCAATAGTCTTAACCATCCAATACTGAAATAAAGACAGGAAAAGAAAACTTGCTACTGCATCTTAATTACAATCTCCATGTTATCAGTCAAATAAAGACATTTATAGCTAGAAAGCACTACAAAAAGTTAGTAAAAATAAAATGGTATTAAAATGAGCACTGTAGCAATAATCTGAGTGAAATAGTGAGAAACTATGTTCGAGAAATCGTATGCAATCATTTAAGATCGTATTTTAATACTCATCATTTTCTTAATGCAGTTTGACTGAAGGAGGTAGAGTTCTGAAATGCAATTTGGAAGGCATGTCTTTGAACAGAAGCAGCATCCATACAGCAAATAAAAAAAATCTTTTGATTTTGCCACATTATTAGTATTTGAAAGCTGTAATGCACAGGCAAAGGTTTTCATAAGTAAATGCCAAAATTTTGGTTAAAGTTTGGCTCCGAATTCAGACATTGCCAAATGAGATGTGTTGCAAGTTAACAATAAACTTGCATACCTCATATATGGTACCACGATTAGGAAATCAATACAGCTTAAAGGTCTCAAACTGGATAACATTACAGGTACAGGCATACCAGTTAATGGGGTAAAGCCAGGTGGGACTTTACTGTATCGGTTGCTCCATGGTAAGTAGAACCTAAATTGTAGTATCTTTTTTCTCAGTAGAAGAGGGGATAAGTACTGAGGGGCAGGCTTCAAATTAACATATGAAACAGGACACGTTTACTGTGATTCCAATTCAAGTGCAACTATTTCAGTCATAGAATTATTTTTAAATATTGATCAGTCAGTAATCACATTCCCATATTTTCCCCTCGTTTTTTAAAGGTAAACCCCTTACAGAATTGTTTCATTATGCTCTTTAACTGTACCAGCTGTTTTAAGATTCAAAGAAAGAACAGATACATATGAAAGGATATATATACTTTGTAGCAAAACTAACACTGGGATGAGGAAAAAATCTGACAATTAATGAGTAGGTCCAGACTTGCTTAACTCATTGCTTAGTACAGCAGCTGGCAACCAACACCCTGTGGAGCCATTTAATCCAACCCAGACATGTGAATCTTTTGGGAGAAGTGGGAGTGCTGCAAGGAAAAGTGGTGGTGGCAGCTGGGTCCTAGCACCAGCTTTCCTACTTCTGATCCAAACTGGGTTATTGCAGCCCACAGCCTAAAAAGATCATGGAATGCTGGCTTACTGGAAAGAGTGATGTATTATTTGAAGGCAGCCCTCCCAAGGTTTTTTCCTTCCCCTTTGCTTTCAGCAAAATTGGTGCTTCATCAGGTAATCCTACATTTTCTCAAATGAATGAATCATTTAATCTGAAGGCAACAATACCTCATCAGTAACACATACCTTGAATCTTTATTTAGTGAAAATGTGAATACAAGGAGGATTTTCAGAAGATGCTTTGCTGGGTTACCTCTGCTCCTACTAATAACAACAGAACTCTCACTGGCTTTCGCGGGAACAGAGTTAGGCTGCCACTGACCACTTGGAAAACGTCTGACATGAGACATGCAGCATTCAGAAACAACATTTTTCTACCCTTTGTAACTCGATAGAATATTCTTTTTTCTTAAAATACAGAGATTAGCCATGTTACAAGGGAGAGAGGCTTGGCTTTTTTTTTTTTTCCTAAATACAAGTCTTGTTTGGGGTTTACCATTTTCCCAAGACAAGTTAAAATGCACACCTGTAAGGCTGAAATTGACTATGTGAAGCTGTTGCTGACAATCTTGGTAAATTAAATTAATTGCTGAAACTGCTGCCTTACAGGCAAAAAGCTTCATAAAACAGGTGAAAAATACCAGCAACTCATCTAATAACTTGCAATGATTAATGATACAAAAAACACATACCTTGTTTTAGACACCTGATCTTCAGAAGGAAGAAATGGATTGTTGACTGTTGCAGATGAGGTGTTTCCAAAGGCTGTGAGACCCAACAATTTAATTTGGGAGAGACCTAATGTACTAGCATCTCGTGGACGATGGAGTCGAAGGCAAACAGCTGAGGCCACTTCAGCTTTTACAAGCTGGATTTTTATGTATGTGAGACCACTTGTGATAACAGGAGTTGACAAAGGTAACATATTCACCCCATCTGCACTTATTTCAACAGACACTGATGAAGGGCAAGCTAAAGTAAAAAATTAAATATTTAAAAAAATACCATATTAGTTTGAGTACCCAGTTTAACTGACAAAAAAACTGATGTTTTATCAACTAAACAGACACCTTGCCCAAAATCTTCTATAGGTAACTTAACTTTATAAGGAATACTACAAATCTGTCTGATGTGTTTGACCTGTTATAATGTATAACCAGAAGCAGTCGCATTAATTGCAAGCTTTGATCTTGCCCAAAATGTAAATTTATGTATTTCATTTCAAACCAATTGAGGATGCTACCTGCTCGGAACTGGTTTACATCAGACCTGTATTGACATACAACTATACCAGTAATACTGGTATACTTTGCCAATAACAATCCTACTGTGCATTTTTCGTAGTGTACTTTTTTTTGGCTCTTTCCTTGCACATAGAACAAAAATTAACTACATTATTAAAAATGCAGCTTTGATAGTTTACCTGCAAAGAGGCTTCTGCTGACCCAACTAAATTCAGGCAAAGACACCTAAACATTGTTACTTCTTCAATAATAATAATTTGTTTCAACTGTCTAACTATATAAACCACACAACATGGTAGGATGGTTGTTGAGAAAATTTTTGGCAATTTTTTTGCAAAAATTAAAAGAATTAGGAAACACTGTAGCACTTGATTCTTAGGCAAGGAAAGCAGAATTAGTGAACTGCTGGATTTATTAGCATTTGGTATTCTTAAAGCCTTTAATTTTCAGTTAATTAAGGAAAGGCTTCTATTCCAAAAAGTAGTATTCCTTCTGTGTTTCGGTTCAGAACAAATGTTACTAAATAAACTCACTTGCAAGGGATGCAAGATGCGGTTGGATGTGTATCTCTTTTAGCAGCACTGCAGCAGGAAGATGAATTGTGAGGTCACACCAGGCTTCCTCAGGTAAAAAGATGTAAGACCATGCAGCAGATCGAGCTCTTCTGTGTGGAGGAGTGGCCTGCAATAGTACTTCAGCAGGTTGGGCAGTAGGACTGCTTGAGGTGATAGAACCTTAGAACAACAATTTCCATATTAATTGTAATCCATTCAGAATACCATTATTCAGGTTACCAATGAAAAGTTATCGTTATTCTCTTATCTATCTGTTGCAATTTAGACTATGCTCCCCCTATCAATAACTACTTTTGGAAGTTACCAAAAAGCTTTCGTTCTTTCAATTAAAGTGTTACACACAAATATGAAAAAACGTTTATGTAAGTCAAAGATGCAATTTTTCATGCAACACAAAGTCTAAGCCAGAGTTAATGCAATAGTTGTGTGGGGAGTCCATTTAGAAGGACCACAACCAATGGTTTCGTTCAAGGGTTGGCAATCTACACCCTCTGGGCAGGATCTGGCCCAGAGCTGGAGGGTTTCTGAAGCATTTCAGCAGCAGGGACTTCACCTGGGTGGCAGGGAAAAGCCATGGCAGTGGCTGCATGGCTCCAAGTCAGAAGTGGCTCACACTTGGAGCTAAGCTCCATTAAAAAAATGAAGCTAAGCTTCCTCAGCCTCTTTTCCCCACCTGTCTCTCCCCTCACACCTTTGCTCTAGTTAGATACCATGTCCGCCACCTACTGGGAATGGCAGAAACCCTGTGCTGAATCCTTCTTAAGAGCTCTAGCATCCACATTTTTACAAAAGGGATACACCTCCTATATAAGTACAGTTTTTAGACTTCCCACGCATTAAATGCCCGTATGCACGACTAAAAGTTGCTTTACAAACTAATCCAAAAGGTTAATGCCTGCTCCTTCCCTCTCTCGCAAATTCTTAGTGGGATCCCATGCATCTCAAAACAGCTCCCACATACTCTCTCAAACTGAGGGCACAAGGACAGGTTGGTCAGGGTTGTCGTCCAGGCCTTTTGGAAAGTTAACAAGGACCAATATTGAGATCCCTACATAATTGGTCTTGAACTTAGGTAAGTACTTTCTGGTCCTGGCTTGCTGGCATGTTGCAATTCACTTGCACGTGATGACTACTTCAAAACTAAGAACATTCTTCTAATTGTGCAGCAGAGCAACATGACCAGAAATAGAAGAGAAGCCAAAGACCTTCTCCTGACTACTTGCTTTGACATACTGTTTTCCTAAAATGGGGAGGTACCATCACTGGCACTTCAGAAGAAGGTACAAAAAGTGAAAGATGTGTTGAGGCAACTGTACATTGTCAGTAGAAGATCAGTCCCACTTTTGCTTGGAAGTCCCCTTTTTCTACAAACAAGACTTCCTTTGGCTTTTTTTTGGTATGGCACTACCTCAACAGAAGCTTCTGATACCATGTGCAATGACCTCTTAAAATCTTACCACGTTAATCTGTCCAGTTGCTGTTAATCAACCACATCTGTAATCTCATTTAAAGAAAAGAAAAAAGGAGGGGGGAAGGGAGGGAGGGAGGAAGGGGGACAACTGTTTGCTATGGCCTACCTTCCATTAAACACTAAAGACTAGTAACCATTTCTTTCCTAGCTCAGTCTGATTTAAGAATAGCTTGGGAAGGGCTCATGGAATATCAAGAAAAATACAACTCCCAAAAAACTACGGAGACCATTAGAAATAGGTATCTTGTGACAGACGAGAAGGTGATCCTGAGCATAAATGATATGGCTAAAATAAGGCCCTTGCTATTTACACACTATTTATACTTAAACAAGGGAGACCCCTTATTCTTTAAGTAATTACTGGAATGCTGGATCAGAAGACCCGTGAGTATACTCTCCATGTCACCTAAACACCAAGCTTATTTTTTACAATTACATATCCATACTGTACTAGTTTCTTCCAGTCCTGTTAATCAAGTTGGAGGGTGAATAGATGACACTTCAATTCCATAATACTAGCAATTCATTTTAATAAGTTACATTTTAATTTAAAAAAAATCAGAATTTCTTCAATAACAGTGGCCCTACACTATGTGTGCTCAGACCCAGGACTAGCTACTTTCTGAGCGAAGCTAGGAAACACAAATATCATTTGATTTGAATATTAAGTTACTGAACCAATGAAACCTTGGGATAGGGTCAGGGAATGCACTGCTTCATTGATATTTTATTGTATACTTCTCAGTGCAAGCTCATGCTATCTAAAGACATATATAAATACAACATACCCAGTGGTGCAAAATTGTGAATTCCCTCTGCATTATCAGGCTCAGAAGCAAGCGCTCTTGCTTTCAAACTGTTATCTGTGGCTTTGCTAGGTCCAGAATCAAGAAATTTCATAATAGTTGAAACCATGCTCCTTGCTGTGTTGACAATTGCTCTTGTGCTGGTTACCATATTGTTGCAAATAAGCTGAACACCTCCTATGTAAAGCAAAATAAGATACAAGAAGAACTAAAAGAAACTGTTTAATAAGAAAGCAAAGGCACACTTGGCCTACCAGATCACTGGAGAACTCAGAACAAGAGATGCCCTATGCCGGAGGAAGGATGCTTGTGCCCAAAAGCTTGAAAAAACTTGAAAAGAACTTTTTTCCAATTACTCTGTTGGTTTAATAAAAGATATCGCATCTGCCCAAAGAAGCTTGCTTACTTGGCCTACCTATATTTGATCTTACAGGCAGATTGAGTGTTATTTTATTAAATATTTATCATGACTTAACATTTTTCTACAAGATGCTGCAATGAGCAAAAAATACACTTACCCATATCATGGAATGCTTTCAGTGCTTCACTGGTATCTAACACTCTCAAAATGAACCATAGCAGCGGCTCAGATAATTGGCAAGTAGCAAGAGAACCCTAAAAAAATACAGAACAAGTAATAAATTGTTGTGCACAATTAAACTTCAAACAGAATTTATATAATCAACAGGTACCAGAGCGCTTAAGTACAAACATGACTACACTACCAGAACTATCACACAAATCAATCTAGTAAGGATTGAAGTATTCTAAAAGGTACCACAGACTGTTGTGTCCACCCAGCTGCAACCAAAAAATGCATGACCAACCTAGAGGATTTCTGCCTTAAATGCAACCATGCAGGTGAAAGTAACTCCAACACATACTGAGGACTTCATAACCCTGTTCTAACAATTTCTGTCCATGTGTACACTTGTCTACACAATGTAAAGTAACTATTTTGTTGAGATGGTAAATTACTTGGAAACCCAAGAAAAATTGTATGTCTGCCTGTCTGTATTTTACAGTGCATCTGGTGGAGAATCTGCTTCCAAAACTGAGCATGAGGATTCTCAAAACTGAACACTAAAAGCTTTGAGGAAGAGGACAAGAATCTGAGGACAAATAAAAGGTCAACATTTAAGGACTGGCACTTTATTCAAATATTACACTTAATCTGAGCCTTCAAGAGGCTGATATTGATATTTAATGCTGGAACAGAAATTGGGGGGGTGGGAGAGAAATCAAGAATATCTGGACACATTAAGTGGCCCTTCTCTGAAGGATAGTAGGTGGAACCCTCAAAGTTAAATGAAAGTCCATTAGATAGGGAAGACGGGAGAAGGATGAAACGCTGAAGGTTGTCTCACTAAGAGGGACCTAATTCCAAAGGACATCTCCTGTATCTGGTCGCAGATAGACATGCTTGACTCAGAATGAAATACTGTAAGTAAGGTCAGGAAGATGGCAATGACAGGATCACCCTAGGGACATGAAGAATCAGAGGGCTCAGGATCAGCAAATAGGAAACGTTGTACTATTGTGGTGCTCCTGAAGCAGCTAGATAGGACTCAGCCTTGACTTTGGTAGATGGGAAGCTCACACAGGCAAGCTATCAAACTGGTGTGTGTTCCATACACACTATTGTGGAGAACTATTAATAATACCCTCAAGTATATCTTAAGAACCCAGTTACTCTAGACTGCAGTTCCTGCTGCTTAGGCAGAAAAATTATATATGGATGTACCTCAAAACTTTCTGGTGTCAGTGTCTGCATGACTCCATCCACTATTTATTAGATTTATATTACCAGATTCACAGATTAATAGATTGTAAGGCCGTAAGGGACCTCAGAAGATCATCCGGTATGGCCCCCCGCACCAAGCAGGAAGGATAACTGGGGCTACCACCTCTAGAGGGAGCTTATTCCACAGTCTGGACACCCTGATTGTGAAGAAGTTTTTCCTAATGTTGAGCCTGAATCAATCTTTCAGGAGTTTGTGACCATTACTCCTGGTTTTCCCCTCGGGTGCCCTGGTGAACAGTTGCTCACCAAGCCCGTGATGTACTCCCCTAGAGTAGCAGTAAGCTGCTACCAGGTCCCCTCTCAGCCTTCTTTTCTTCAGACTGAAGAGTCCCAGATCCCTTCGCCTTTCCTTGTATGGCTTGCCATGTAAGACTCTGATCATGTGGGTGGCTCTTCTTTGGACTCTCTCAAGCTTGTCCACGTCCTTGTTAAAGTGCAGCGCCCAGAACTGGATGCAGTGCTCCAGCTGCGGTCTCACCAGTGCTGAGTAGAGCGGAAGAATCACCTCCTTGGCTTTGCTGGAGATGCAGATGCACTGATTGATGCATGCCAGAGTATTATTTGCCCTACTGGCTACAGTATTGCACTGCTGGCTTGTATTCATACTGCAGTCTATTATTACCCCCAGGTCCCTTTTATTTGTGGTGCTAGTCAGTTTGGTGCCACCAAAACTGTAGGTGTGTTGGGGGTTGCTCGTCCTGAGGTGGAGCATTTTACATTTCTCATATGCTGCTGTTCCCAACAAAGGCTGGAGGACAGCTTATAATAACGAGGAAAAAAATTACAGAAATGGAATAAAAGTTTGGGTTTCACTGACCCCAGCAACTGCTGGATTGGCAAGCATCCAATCATTTGAAAACAAATTCCAATCCTACTAAATTAACATCTGACAATCAAAGACGACCTATGCTGATCCCCAACTAGGGAAAAGGACAGGCTTCTGATAACTCATAATATGAGTCAAGACACTGTAAAGAATTGAAATGGGTAGGTTTCACAGGGTATCCACAGTGATCCAGAGATTACTGCCAAGAAACAAACCCTGCCCACTTGTTCCACATGCTGAGAAATAAACCCCCAAAAAACCCACGCCCAGCCCCATTCTCTGGAGAATGCCTGAGACTCCAACCCTGAGAACATCCCTGGGCACTCTCCAGAAACTGACCATGTGGTATTTTTTGACATGTAGTATAATCAGAGTGGGAAAGCCTCGTTTCTCAGCAGTGGTCTCAGGATTGCTACAGACAAAACAGACAGCCCCACAGTGTCTATGACAATGTTGAACTAGAAAAACGTGCAGATTTCCTCAATGGTTAGAAGCATCTAGGGTCATGCAACTCCTCCACTGCATTAAGGGCTACAGAGGAAGTCAAGAAGGAGAAAGCAAGGTCTGAAACAGTTTTATCAGTGCTACAAGCAGTTACCAGCAAAAGTAATTCCGTCTCTTATTTGGTACTTAAAGCAGTGAAGTCAGTTGGAGATAATTTTACTGAGACTAAATATTGTTAACATGGTATGTATATCTGTAACAACTATATAAACAAACTGACTTAATTTTCATGAGCATAAAATGATTAAATATTTCCATATTTCAAATGGCCGAAAGCGGAGGTGCTCAACCTCTGGCTGGCGGGCCAAATCTGGCCTCTGGAGCTATGCCTTCCAGCTCACAGGGATCCCCATGGGCTGGGAAATCTGGTGGCAGGGAAGTAGTAGAATCTCCACTGGGCTGGACCCAGCCCCACAGGCTCAGTGCTGCAGAACAACAGTATCAGGGCCAGGCCTACCACCAGCCTGTCCAGAACTGGCCAGGCTGCTCCCACCCCTGACCACCCGCACTCCACTCAACCCAGGATGCCCAGATTGGGGCCAGGCAACACCCGCCTCCCACTACCATGCATACACATCTGGACCAGGCAGGACTGCTCCCTGCCCCCTGTGCATCCAGATTGTGGCAGGCTGCTCTCTGCCCCCCCCCAAATCTATACTGGGGCTAACCCTTGTCCGTCCCTCCCAATATCAGGATCAGGACCAGGCTGCTTCCCACCTCTGCCCTCCCCCTGCTCCCATTAGGGCTGCTCTATATCCCTCCCCTCACAATCAACTCTCCCCGCCTGCACATCCAGATCAGGGCTGGGCTGCTCCCTGTCCCCCAGGGCAGCCAAATCAGCACTGGCCTATGTACCCCCTCTATAGCCAGGTCAGGCCCCCACCATACTGGCCCCATGCTGCGAATGCATCCCACTGGCCAGATCCAATCCATGGATGGACCTGGCATTGCCCATCCACCCCAAGGGACAAAAAGGTTGAGCATGGCTGGTCTAAAATATTAGCCTAAAAAAACTACTCTTAAAATTACAAAGTAGACATAAGAGAATTTACCTGTCTCCCCATGTACCCACAGGCCATGTAGGTAAGAATCGGCTGAAGCATCACCTGTACTGTTGTGGCCTTTTTACTAAGTGTGGTTAATATTGTAAACAATCCGTCTCCAACTGATATTGCATCTAAGCCACCATGAAAATTTTCATGCTTTGTGAGATGTAAACCACTTGCACCTGGAAGAGATCAACACACACAGTTCAAAGCCAAAGATGATGAAGTTCTACAAACCCGTATTAGAGGAATATAATTCATTAACTCTAATTAAATCTCCAATCATTTAATATTCTTACTGTCCCTGTAAAATATGTATTATTGGCAAATAATGTACATTAAAGTTAGCAGGGGGTGTAAATTATTACTAGAGTTCCTACACAAGTGTCAGATGCTTACAGTACAAATAGGAAAGCATGATTCTTATATGAAACAGCCTAATCTAATTTTAGACAAGACATTACAAGTAAGGATAATCAAAACAAGGGAATGAAATAGGAAGTACAAAGGTCACAGCCTGCTTCTGCTAGCTAAAAACAGTTAACAAATGTCTAGGATTCTTTCCAAAAGATAATGTAAACAAGTTTATGCTGCTAAAAAGGATCCATTTGCTATACATTTGTAGCAGAGCAGTATCTCTTTGATCCGGAGTAGCATTTTATAGAAGATAAGTTACTGCTAGGTAAATTTCAAACCAGTTGTCCTTGACAAAAGCTGGTTCTGGGACTTGTCTTTGTTATATAATAAAGTAGAGGGGGAAAAAAGGCTTTTATGATTTCTGGAATCATAGGCTGGAACAGGGCTATGGAGAAAAGTTAAGACAGACTTTCCTGGGGTTAGGAAGTTTGGCTGAGTACAGTTTAGGGTGTGTATAGAAAACTGCCTTCCCATTTGATCAGATGGGTATTTCAGCTTTAATAGTAAGCAACTCAAATGAATTGGGTTATTTTTCTCCTTTTATGGGAGCGCGTGGGAGAGCTATCCCTCAGGGATGAGATGCCTTTTATGAGGGGTGATGACTCTGGGAAGTATTAGAATCTGATAAAGTACAATATATAATATGTGGGCTGGAAAGAGTTTCTGGTACTGGTATAAGAGTTTGAGATCAGGTACACAAATCTATGGAGGGTACATTTTTTTTCTGTAAGAGTGGAGGATGTACAAAAGAAGAGGGGAGTGTGTGTGTGGGGAGGGATAGCGCATTTAAACTGTCTTTTGACGTGCCCTAGAGGCTTATATTTCTGTACCCCAACTGTTGAAGCTACAGCAGTTTAACCATCTCTCTTATGGTAGTAAACGCCCCTGCCCCCACCACATGCACTATTTAATGTACAGGCTGACATATGTACAGGCCCCCTTACAACCAGGTTATAGCCATGCAGTTTATTCACTTTAGCTGAAGTTATTAACTTATTTGCTGAAAAAGTTGTTTTCCTTAAAGCTGCACCTGAATAAATTGGCTTGATTTATAAATCAAAACAACACAGTATTTTTATAATTTATATTAATGGTATCAACAGCTTCAACTAACTAGCAATAAATCAAAATAATGAAAAACAAAGTGTGTCACACAAGATGAGAAACACTTTAATCACCTATCTATCTCAAAGCTGGATTTCTCAAAGACTATCCTGGTGGTGGATTAGGAAGACTTCCTTACAGACACAGTAGATACATGGATTGTTCACTTAAATTTTGCCACTGGACCACTTCCACCGCTCTTCTAGAAAATGTTTTCAGCAACTATAGCATATATACCACCATGTTAAGTAGTTATCCATGGCAGAGAGAAAGGGGGACGTGGACAGCAGCAGGGGAGAGAAAGGAAGTGATTGAAACCACAGAACAGAAGTTGGGTTAAAGACCCAGAAAAATCTCATTTTCAGTTGGAAAGTTCTTCTCTGGTTTTTGGTTGGGGGAATCCATTTGGGACACTCTATACTCTTTTAGACAGTGAGAGAACTAAGTAAGACGTTAACCAACACAAGCCCTCTCTCATTGCTATGGTACCTACATTTCTCCCCTTTCATGAGAAACTAACAACAAAGCTTCTACCCTCTAAATATACAACAAAATAACCCCATCCCTTTTTTAAAGGTCTATTACCTACTTGCAAAATACATACCAATTATCATGGCCATTGCACTGCTGTTACACTGCCCCAAAGCAGACAAAATCTGGCTCATTATTTGTTGGTTGGCTAATACTAAGTCTGCTACATATGCAGTTGATCCTTGAGTATTAGAAGTGTTTCCATTGCCATCCTTGCCTCCCGAAACCTTCTCTTCATCAGAAACGCTGTCTGTAGTACTGCTAGCCACAGGAACACGAGCACTATATTCACGGTTACTTGAAAGTGGCAGTTGCACTAAAATATTAACCAACTTTAACAAATCAAACATAAGTTGATCCCTTGTCATCTCTCCACAAACTGCTTTGGCATCACCTGGACGGATAATATTGGCAAAGAGCCCTCCAAAACATGCTCGAGCTCCCACTGAGCTGTCAGAGCCACTGCGAGACATAACTTTGTCTGAGCATGTAATGTAATGGTGCACCAGAAAGGTGATAGACTCGATGACTGCCGAAATAGTGCTAACTGACACTACTTCAAAATTCTGTTCCAGGGTAAATTCCAAGAGCTTTACTTGTGCGTCTAGAGGTCCTTGGCCTGTTTGAAAAGCACCCCTAAAGAAAATAAAAACAGAAAATATTTAAACAGACAAGTGGCAAGCTCATTCATGTTTTTAAAAAGTGTCTCTCGTCAAAGGGCTTGCTTAAAGTAGTAAAACTTTATTACTTGAAAATTTAGCAGTTGTGAAAAAGCGTACCTAGTAAAAACGTGTATGTCATTTTATTTCTCTTGTTAAGTTACAGAGATTCATTAGCATTTAATATCACATTCATCATTTCATGCTACTTTTGGAGTCTCCCTCTTCTAGCATTATGCTGATATAAATCGGGGGAAATCTGCGAACTGCATGGCCAAAAGAATACTTAACTTGACAATATACTTTTGGTGTGGAGTTTTGCTTAATCACCACTTTTAGAAAATGTTGTAAGTTTGCAGAAAATATCTTAACTGGAAAAAGCCCTTCAATACTTTTTAACCACTACTTGGGTTATTTTCATGCATTTCCTAACAGAAAATGCATGGATACACAAGCTCGTTATGACAAGGTAAATTTGGGGACAGTAACTGTCCATATTCAAGGCAATTTTTTTA
Organism: Gavialis gangeticus; assembly: GCF_001723915.1. Classification (NCBI taxonomy): domain Eukaryota; kingdom Metazoa; phylum Chordata; order Crocodylia; family Gavialidae; genus Gavialis; species Gavialis gangeticus. The sequence goes on from NW_017729034.1 coordinate 33,359,183, forward strand.
AAATCCTTCACAGCATGTATATTGAAACAAATTACAATTATGCAGCTTTTATGCACAGCTTGGTGTTCTTTTTACCTGTAGTGCAATACGATTATTCTGCATGCTTTCTTGGTGATAGTAAAATGGAGGAGGAGAAGGAAGAGGACAAAGAGATAGGGGCTCCATCACCTCTTAGTCCAAAAGCCTAGTGCTTACAGTATTTGCCCAGGGAACAGGAGACTTGGGTTTTCAGCCCGCTTAACCATGTCTCCTACTTCCAGAAAAGTGCTCTAAACATCAGGCCATGGGAAAGGCGCTGCCCACAGCACCTTCCATCTCGCCTACTGAAGATGGCCTGCTGCACCTTGCATTTAATGTTCAACGGATAAAATTAATAAAGAAGTATTGGGATAGCATCTGCCTCGTGAAATACTGAAGACATACTGAAAAAGGAAGTCAGGAGAATTAATTCACTTTAAAAAAAAATTGCTTTGCTTCAACTGAGTATAATCTTCTGCTTAAATGTAAGCCAGTTCTGGCTTACAGACTCATATGTTGCAACATCTGAAGTTAATTGGAAAGGGACTGATTATACTCATGGATTCAATTTGTGTTTGTAAATATATAACTAAGTTGGCCTACAAAAGGGATATATTTAAAATTATTAATATTCAAAGGTCATTTTTTGCTAGTAATTCTGTTTGCTGCAGTCTTCTCTATTCCCATACTAATACTGAAGAACAGATAGTTTTATGGTGCCACCTACTGGAACATTAGGAAACAGGGAACTGAAAAAGCTGACCTCTAATTATGATAGAATCATAGAAAATTAGTGTTGGACAGAACCTCAGGAGGTCATCTAATTCTAGTCCAACTACCTGCTCAAAGCAGGACCACCCCCAACTATATCATCCTAGCCAAGACACTGTCTACTTGGGTCTTAAAACCATCCAAGGATGGAGATTCCACAACCTCTCTAGGTAGCCTGTTCGGGTGTTTTACTACACTCCTGGTGAGAGAGTTTTTCCTAATATCTAACCTAAACTTCCTTCCCTTGCTATAACTTGAGACCATTGCTCCTCCTGAAGGTCCTTGTATAAAAGCCCTGGTCAGGACCTACCACTTTCCAGTTAGAGAATCTACCAGAGCTCTGGCTAAAAGCAAAGGCATAACAAGATAAGTGAGTCATAAGAGACGAACAGAATTTCCAACAAACAAATCTGCCTTTTTTCTTTAAATCCATCTTTTCCAATCCTTCATCAGTGGAATAAAGAACACAGAGCTGATGTTACAAGCTCAAGATATAAACCCAGGCTATTGCGTACAGCTAGCAGAACCTGGCAGACAAATGAGGCAAAGAGGTCTAGGATAGTGGTTTCTCAACCTTTTTTTGTACCAGGACCCATCTGTAAACATCAATGGCCAGTCCCATCCCAGCACCCCTGACTGCCAACCCACTGCCCCCCTGCCCTCAGCCCCACAGTGTGTGGATGTGTGTGTGGCATGGGGAGACCACCCCGAGCAGCTCCTTGCAAGCTGGAGCTCTGCCAGCCTGCAAGGGAAAAGCCACGGTTTCCCATGTTTTTCTTCTTTAAAGGAGGATGCATTTTTAAAGTTTGTTCATAGCCCTTTTATACACTCTTGTGACCCACTTTTGGGTCGTGACCCACAGGTTGAGAAACACTGGGCTAGGAGATGATGATATCACACACTCCAGAAACAAATACCACATAAGTGAGCAGTGAAGACCTTGAGCCAAATGGCATTTGCTAACATCAGACAAGTTTTACCAGCTTAACCATAATGTGAGAAAGGAGCATCATGTAGCAACAGCTGCAGTGCAAGTCTTATGCTTGTGATAGCTTTCACAGCACATTACTATTGCTTTTACGAAGGAACTGAAAATGTGGAATATAAAGTTTACAAATATACTCAACATACAACCAATGCAGCTCCTTTTCACTGGTGTAGTAGAAGCAGATAGTAGATTTCTCCAGGTGAATTCAAGATTAAGTTTAGGAATAAATTCCGATGCAAACCAAAACAAACTTTGAAGATAAGCTAGTGAGATGAGATTTCATCGATGTTGCTTGTCAGCCCAAGGTCAATAGTGAGGAAGAGCAGCTTACTTTGAGGGTTAAATGGGGTGAAGGTCAAGTTCCACAAAGAGATCACCAAAGAATTGCATCTTTTTTAGGTGCTACTTGAATTCCAACACGAGAAAGGAAATCCAACACATCTTAGACTGACAACAGGATAATCCTATCCCTGGGGCTAACTCAGGCAATGACTGTTTTCCAGATTAGAGGAATAATACATTCCACTGTTGGTCTGACAGTAACTCCTCAAAAGAGAGTGTTCTTTAAGAAACAAGTTTAGCAAGCAGAAGATAAAGTTGTTGTTCTACAAGTAACCTTAAAGAGTATTTACAGCAACTCAGAAAATATCCAGAGAAGGCTCAGTGCTGGACTCATCAAGTGTGAGAAAAACAAAGGCAGGTTCACTAAGGATCCAGCAAAAAATGCACTTTGCCTTGCATGAACGTCTTTAGAACACTGGGCAATAGACAGAAGTAAAGAAAAGAAAGATCCTGGAGCTACACTCTAATTCAAAGTGAAGTAAAATAAAGGTCAAGAAACTAACTAAATTCTGGGAAACTAAAGGAAAATACTGAGTTTGTGTGAATGCGCTGTTACAGGCCTCAGGGAAAAAAAGCTAAGTCTTCACTCAACTTGTCTGCAGCAACTTTCAAACTGAAGGCATGCCAAGAGTTCTCACCATCTTGAGTGGGTGACACAAAACACTGATGTTCTACTCGGTAGAGTGAACAAAGATGCAAGAAAAAGGTCCTCCTCAGTTCCTGTAGGCCAGCAGAGCAAAACAATAAATCTTGTTTTTTTTTCATGGAAAATAAAGTCCCAGTCTGAAAAACTCCCAAGATGCACCAATGGAACTTGACCCAAGAAACGGACTGCGTGAGCAAGAAAGAACAAATGAATGCGAGAGGAGGGGACAGGAAAACCTACCACCAAAACCAGTGCGCTACAAACACCAGAGGAACAGAAGTGTCTTCAGAGAGATTAGAAAGTGCTAGCAGCAAAAGAAGATTGCACATACAAAGATTCAGTCATATCCAATTTATGCTTACTGGGATAATACACTTAGCAAAGAACAAAGCATGTCCTGGGAAATAAAGCCTTCTGCAAAGGTTAATCAAAGTTTCACGCAATCATGGGTATATCTTGGGAAAGAGTAGGTGGTAGTCCCAGCGTTCCCTCTAAGCTTTACAATATTTGCACCTGAGCCTGGCAGCACAGCATGTACGCACCTGCATGGCCGCATGCACCACACAGCTTAGAGGGAACACTGGGTGGGACTGGCTCAACTTATTAGAAATCCATGCTGAAACAGACAGCAGAACACACTGCACCCGACTATTACTGCTAGGAAGCAGAGGTTATGTGAACAAGTGCGTACCCTGGACCAGAAAGAGACTGTGTCCATTACTTACCAGGCAACCAACAGCAAAAGGATTTGACAGATCCTGGGGGACAGGACAAACCAAGAAGCAGGATATGAAATTGAGACATGCTCCTGAGGGTAAGCTTGCAGAAAGCACTGCTGAGGTGAAAAGATACTCAGCTTTAACATTCCTTGACAGAGATGCACCATGTAAAGAATGGACAGGGGGACAGAACTTATTTTCACCTGGAACCCCCGTTGGTTTGGCTGATCAAGGAAGTGCTTGAGTCCTTCCAAGTTCTTGATCATGAGAAAAATACCAGGAATAAAACCCCAGGCAATATTTCTTGATGGCTCTTTCGCCAAGCAAATATTGAAATTAAACCACTTTGCAAGGCTTCAGACTCTTCATCTGCATCTCCATACCAGAGCCTTAATATATACCACCAGTGATGATAACAGTATTATATAATACTTGCTAGAGAAGATCCATCACAAGTAAGTACGTACCCTAGATTCTTACTTATGGGAACTTAACCCTAGAACAACCAGAGTTTAGAGTTGGGGGATTCTGAAGACCCATGTGGTTTGTTTATCATTTTTCTTGAAGAAGTTATCCCCTTTTCTTCTATTCAGTAAAAACTGTGAAGAATCAGATCCTCAGGATGACACCCTATTGACAAGCTGTAGCACGACTTAATAGATGCTGAGGATTCAGAGTACCAGTAACACTGAACTAAAACAAGCAGCGAAGGCTAAGATCATGCAGCAGTTTCATAGGAGGAAGTGCTACTTGTCTGGTAGACAGCATGTAAACATGCAAAACCTGATCAAAGCTAAAGCAGCATGAAGTTAGCAGCCTCTGTAACTCACCAAGGAGAGCTGAGGCCTTGAGACGTTACCTTGACACAGCTGAAATAAGGGAAACCCAACTAACATGGGAGTATCGTGGCAGGCAGAACAGAGCTGTAGAGATGTCTTTGCCATGAAAGGAAGAAACTTGCAAGGAAAATTTCTACTGGAGAATAGAAAAAGTATCTTGCTCCATAAAAAAGACCTGAGAGAAAAAAAACAAAGTGTCTACTGAACTGAAAGAGCCTCAAGTTCCCTATCTCTGAGCAGGGAAAATGAATGGAAAAGGTACCAAAAACATCTATAAAAGAAACCAACCTCACCAAAGACTGAAACAAAGAATTCTAGTCCCTGCACTTCAAAGTTAGTGAGGGTGCTAAGGCCGTAAGGTGAAAACACACTACCCCAAGTCTTGAGACACAGCGTGAAAGAAAATTTCATGATGCTTCCAGTTGCTCATGGGTAGCCAAGTAAATCTGAACAAAAAAATTACCTGCCAGGAAGCAAATACCTTGTCAAGGGCAAGGAGAAAAGCCTTAGGTCTAGACACCATCAAAATATGAGAGACACTTCAGGGTCTGCCTAGGAGATGGGATTAAATTGAGCATAAAGGTCTCTAGAGAGATGAGAGCCTGATGTCAGTTTGGAGGTGGGGTGAAAAATAGGCCAGCTGGTATAAAATTCAAAAGGTGATAATTCTGTTCATACTGTGGGTGGAACTGCATATGTCTGAAGGAGTATGAGAGACAAGAATTTCTTCAGGAGCTGGTAGAAAATCAGGCTGAAAGGGGTGGGGGGGAAACCTGCCTGAAAGAAATACCTACCAAAATGAGACTTGCTAGAACCAGGATCAGTTGAGAGACATCAGGTCCAAGAGCTTTTGGGCCTTGTGGAGACAGAAATTACAAAAGAACTGGATCATCTCTAGAAGAGATGCAAGCTACAAATGGGTCCAGAAACCAGCTAGGTATGAGTAATGGCCTGTTTGAAGTAGGGGTGAAACTGGTCATCCTGCAACTTCTTTTGAGATGCTGAGTACTCCTGGAATGAATGACAAGGAGCAGTTGGGGACATCCCATTTCCAATCAGTGGAAGACGTGCCGAGTCACAAAGCTTAGAGTTTTGCTTTCCACCCTCTCTCTTCCATTTAATGTAAAACTCTTAATTTAATTGCTTCTGAGCCTGCTTTTCAACTTCCATTTCTGCCCATCACTTCTATCCTCTTTTGTGTTTGTACAAAGCACAGTGGAAGAAGGAAGCAGAAAGAAAACAGAGGTGAATATTTAATACATCCCAGGGAGAAAAACAAAGAAAGTTGTGAAAAGGCTAATATACTGAAAGAAATTTCTTAATTCACTGCATCCCAAAAGATGGAGCCATAATGCTATCTATGTTCCTTAATCTGTTGTTTTCACAGAATGAGGGGAGAGAAAAATGCCACAAAATACAAGAAAAAAGTTAGCAATAGAATTTAAACAATAAGATGACAAAAAACAAGCCAATTCTTGTTGTTTTGATCATCAGGCTATAGTTTGAACAGAATGTTTATGAATTTCTTTCTGTGGACAGAATACATGACCATAATTCTATAAAAAGTTAGCTGCTTATTTAAACTAATATTTGCTGATGAAACTGGATTAACTATTGAAAATAATTACAGCAATATTAAATTGTATACTTTAAATATATAACATCTATTTTATCAATGCTTACTCGAGAAGATTTAGATGGTAAGCATTAATCTATACTTGGATCATTTAAAAATATTTTTAAATGCTGTATTTAACTCGTATATCAAATTTCCATTATTTTGCACAGAACTTTGGTACCTTTAAGGGCATCAGAATGTGTGCATTTGATTTTGTTTTAGAAGAAAGAGCAGCAAGAATTTAAATGAAGGGACTGATATAAAATCATGTTCCATAGATCCTGTCTCAGCCACCTTTCCCAACCCATATTCAGAGAGCTTCTTGATAGATCTCTCAAATGAACATAATTTTTTATCTAGCTTCAACAGTGAACAAGTCCCACAACTCAACTTTTTTGGTGGCCATGCAGTTCAACCATCTAGTACTGAATACAGCATTGCTACCTGCACTCCCTCAGGTAAGGGCAGCTACTTCCAAGAGCACTGATACACATGCTCCACAGACATGCACTCCATGTATTGTACTTTTTACTAAGGATACTATAAAAAGCTACTAAGAACACTAAACTGAGACAAATATGGTTAGATAGCACAATAGGTGTGGTTCCACAAATTCTTTTCAACTATGCTTCAATTACTGTACATATTGAAACTAGATCAAGAGAAAATGGTCATATACTAGTTACAGGACCCTTTATCTGTAGACTTAACACAGCAAACTCTATTTGAGGTATTAAAGACAAAAAACCCCTCAAAGATTACCTCTCTGTTGAAAGTATATGTATTAATTTTAATAAAAATTCACTGAACATCTGGGGACAAGTTGAAGAAAGGTGCACTTGCAATCGAGTGAGAAATTCTTGCATGGCTTGTGTAGCTGTTGGCCCAACCTGAAAAAAAGAGGGATTTAAGAAGTCTGTATACTAAAACAATACTACAGTTTAATTGATATTTACTACAAAATGCTCTCCAAGAATGTTAAACCATTATAAAACTTTACAGCTTGCTTTCCAGAATGTTATAATGCATTATGTAATAACCTGGAAAGCCTGTTTATAATAATTTTATAATTAAAAATATAGTCAGAAATAAACGTATTGCTTGAAAAAAGATAAGACAAACAATGGGTTGCACTAGGGGTGCACAACCCCTGGGGCAATGGACTTCTCTACAGGTCCAGAGATTTGGCAGTGGGAGAGCAGTAGCACAGGTCCCCCACAACCAAGTTTCCAGACCCCTGGGGACTCCCAGGTCCTGTGGGCTGAATCAGGTGCCAGATGCCTGTGCAGAGCCAGGCAGGGGCAGCACTCGACCCCTGGTGCCCAATCCTGGTGTGTAGGGACAGGAGGGGATGATGTCATCCCCTGGGACCCAATCCCAGAGGGAGGGGTAGGAAGGAGCAATGCCAGGCCCCTCTGGGCTAATTCCAGCATGCAGGGGTAGTGCCAATGCCTCTGGGACCAATCCTGGGATACAGGGGTGGGAGGGAGAAGCACCAGGCCCCAGGGCTGGATCCAGCCTGTAGACTGACCTTGCTCCACTCATCTGGCCAATGGAGCCAAAAGGCTGAGGATCACTAGGCTAAAAACTGTCAATAAGTCACCTATCTATTAACATTAAAATGATGAGTCATAGATAAATACTTACAACCACACTTAATATCGGGTTGTCCAACTTTTTAGTGGCCAGGGGACACGCATCAGGAGGGGCTGCATACTGTGGGGGCCATGGCCCCTCTTCACTGGGCACCATGTGGGAGGCTTCCCTACCACTGGCACATTGTGTGTGTGGGCGGATGTCCTTTGCTTTACATCCCCAAATGCAGCATGCACATGGGTGGGCATCCCCATCCCCACTGGGCTGCAGGTTCCCCTACTGCTGCATTGTGTCACAGGTCCCCCTGGTACTATAAACTGTGCTGAGCCCCACAAGGGAAGCAACAGTTAGGGGGAGCCCAGGTGCTGCAGATTAACCCTTGCAGGCTATATATGTGGCTTATGAGCTACCTGTTGGACAGCCCTGTGCTAATATTAAACAAATGAAGAAGGCACAAGCCAAGCACAGAATTAATTACTATCTTAAGCATACAAAACCCCATAATGGCATTACCACTTTAATTGTAATTGGCAGTATTACCTGTGGACTGTGTTGATTTGTTCCGTGAGGACTTGTCCCTGAAAGAAATTTCACTAAAACATGAAGGAGGTTGGGATCTGACACCAACAGTTGGGCAGTACTTTCCTGAGCTCCCATGGCACTGCTAGGACCAGCTTAAAAAAAAAAGAACAAAGAAAAAAATCCCAACATTTGTAGTTGAAAAAAAATAGATGAAGACTAAATAATTAAATGAAGAAATTTCCAGTTTGTACATATTATGCATTACTCATTATATACAGTTATTCAAAAGAACAAGCTACTAAAAGCAACTTACCAATAACTGGAGTTCTACAATTACTTCCATACAAGTGTATTTACACAGATCCCAAACACTTAAAGAAATGTTTCATCCTGCTCCCTTACTTACTGAATTTACCCAGAGAATGGTGTGAGGATATAAGAAAACCCACTTCAATTTTCTGGAGACAGGGATGTTGTTTTTCCTCAATTATTTATGTTTCTTAGCACAGTTTTTTTCTAGGATTAGTCACACTCATGAAACACAGCATTTTTGGCCTTTGCACACTTGTCAGAAGTGACAAAAAACACTTTTGAAGACTCATCAGCGGGGACAAAAGATTCAGTAAGTTTGAAGATAAATTGTTTTAAGGATTATAAGCAAAATCAGAATGCCTCATTTTGGTTCACTCTTTTGTTCCACAAGAAAGCTTAGTGAAAACATATTACATTTAAATTAAATTTGAATTAAATTCCCTCAGTATTCACTTTGGTAGATACAGTTTGGTGACAGAGTCCCTTGTGGACTGCATCCTCATAAGAAAGCATAAAAAAATACGGGGCAGGTCATGCCACAGCCCTGCAGCCAACCCACCATGGCCCAGTCGTTGGGAACCTCTGGCATAGGTGAGTCAAACTACATCTTCCTTTCTTATCAGTTATAATAAATTTGTTACCTACAACACCAAGCACTGTCAAGAGGGACTGAAGGGTGCAAATGATGAAACTTAGTGTGGCATTTTAATAATTAGAAGAAACAGAATCTGTTTTTCTCCTCGCTCAGCTATGTCAGCTGTGATGTTTTAACAATAATAAGAGTGAAGCCAAGAATGCTAAATAGAGTGAGATAGTAAAACTTCAAAGAGCTGGGTAAGGTGAAACAGTTTTCAGATATCCATTTATCAGATCACAACACCAAGTCATGCATTTGTCCTACAAATGCCATCATTCATAATATTAATTTCAAGTAATTATCTCCTGAAAGATCTCTTACACTTGTTTCTTAAAGAAAAGCTCATCCCCCTCCCCTTTGTAATGCAGTTCTCAGGCAGCATAAAGGCAACAGTGGAAAAAAATCCCAAACAAAACTTACAGTTAAGCTGCATGTTCGTCATGAGAGTTAAGCTATGAAGCACAAGGCACCATGTCCGGAGTAAGGTATTAGGATACCATGCCAGGACTGACAGAAAACTAGTTACAGATGCTGGAAAAAAGAAAACATTTGTTTTTTCAAAGTACTGACACTCAAAGTAATAATGAGTTATAAAAAAAGCAGTACTTTAAGTTGATCACATTTCTTTTGCTGTTGCTCCAGTGAACTGAGTGATAAACTTTCACTAATATACCTTTACATAAATTAACATATGCAGAATGTTTCGTGATACCAATATAAAATCTCTTATAAATAAAGGTGACTCATGAAAAACGTACTTAATTTTTTTGAAATCCAAGGAATACCTTACAGAATTCTACAACTAACAGTTCAAAGAAAGGCATTTTCACTGTTGTAGTCTGAAACACCTTAAACCATAACAGCAGAATACTGTGGGGTTTATTTGGGGGGGGGGGGGGGGG
>NW_017729034.1:33369238-33375163 GCF_001723915.1 Gavialis gangeticus
TATAGGTAAAAAGGTAAAATTGGTAAAACAGTACTTCAAGGCAAAGCATGCCTTTGTAGCAGGATGCTACAGAGCTGAGGCATCAAAACCTACCAGACTGTAGAACAGTTAAGTGTGGGACTATTCTCTGGTCACAGAAAATTCTGTAGCCTTGCTAACACTGCAAGACTGAAACAAATCAAAGAGCCTTCCTGTCTGAAAGCTGAAGATTTTTGCCCCCCAAAAAGATGCTCCCAGGCAGCGCACGGCACCCTGCTGAGCCGTGCTGCACCTGCACAATGCGACAGCTGGTGAGTGTGTGTGTGTGTGTGGGGGGGGGGGGCTGGCTCTGCCACAAGCCTCCAGAGGCCCTGATCCTCAGTGCTACAGTCAGTGACTGTGGGGTTTTTTGTTTGTTTGTTTTTGTTTTTTGGGTTTTTTTGCTTTAAATGCCAGGAGGCTGAGGCCAGGCAGGGGATGGAGCCGGGCAGGCAGCCATGGGGGCTCCTTCCATGGCTCCCCCCACCTGGGAATGGTAGGCACAGCTACAGGAGGTGTGGGAAAACCTGCCGCTGCCTGGTTGTGTCTGCCTCTCCCCAGCTGATCCAAATCTCCCCCCAAATCGATTTGGGGGCTTCAAATTAGACTTGGACTTTTTAATGGGTCTCCCGATTCAATTCAGATGTTGAATCGGGCTGAATCTCCTGCAAATTGAATTGGCGACTGAAGCTTCGCACAGCCATACTAGTTACCCCAACATAAAAGAGGGAGGGTGAATTTCCAGCATGGCAAGTGTTCTGCAGTAACACCCAGAATGTATGTTCTTATCTGCTGGGTAGATCACAGCTAAACCATAGTAGCTTAGCTCTCAAAACTATTCTTATTTAACGGTAAGTAGTTGATCTGCCCATAGCCATTCATTATCTGCCTCTAGCTGGCAGATGAGACTAAGACAGCCCTTCACAAAACACAAGGGGAGACAACACCTTAGCACATAAGCACATTAATTCTGAGGATTTATCTTGAGAATTCTTTCACCACTGACAGAATGATTTCAACTGATCCAAAATCCAAAACACTAATGGTTAAAAAAGGAATTAGGACTCTCTGATAGAGACTGTTTTTACCATCAGTTTCAGTACGAGTAAAGTTAAATCAGTATCAAACACTTTTAGAAGTCCCACAAGGAGCTGCCTGCATGCTCATGCTCCCACTGACTCCCAATCTAGAATGCTTTACCTTGATTCAAAGAAATTACAGGTATCTGGTTAGCATTGTATAAGAAAATATCAGCGCCATTATCTTTACTCCCAGAGGAACTAGAATTCAGGCTTAATGTGAGCCATAACTGTAGAAGGGATTCAAGCTGAAAAAGATAAATACCATATCAATTAAAATTGGCATGTACTTCAAAAATGTGTTGAAGTTTGAGAAAATGCTTATTTTAGTTTTAAAGAGCATCATTTATCTTATTTACATTTTCAACTGTCATTGCTTCAGTGGCAAGCATGCTCAAACAATCCCGCCCTTCAAGTCACTTTGAAACTTCCAACACACAGTGTGTATATCGGATTAAAATTCAGTCAGCACAGTACAAAAATACTTTTGCTGTACTCTGGCAACAGCACTTTTTACCATTAAGACTTGGTTTTGTCTTAAGTCTCTCTCAGAAAAATACAGTTAAGCATGTAGCCTAAAAGCTCCTTAATCTTTTAAAATGTTTACAGCAGAGACTGCTGTATGTAAGGTTTGTAGAACATCTCTATGAATACAGCTATTTATAAAATGATTGCAAAGCTATATCAGTGAAAAGTATTTTGGATGAAATGTATAAAAGGATAGGGGAGCCACACAAAATGTATTTAGACACCACAACTATGGCCACAAACAGGCATTCATTTTGAGTGCTACGAATTTCTCTAAAATCCCAACTGGGAAACTTCACAGGCATTTCCCCAGCCAGGGGGATCTAGAGGGCTGCACCATAGGCGACTCCAGCCCTCAGCCTGTTCACTGACAGCTTGTCCTCTCCCTTGCCTGGAGATAAAGCTGGGGGTAAAATGGGTAAAGCTGTCAACTGACAGCTTTAAAAACAGCAGCTGCCATGGGCAGCCCCAGGAGAATGTATCCAATCCCACCAATCAGTTGACTGGCAAAAGAGAGGGGGAATTGGCCGGGGGGCAGGGGGGTGTGGAGCATTCTCCCATGGCATAAGCCCCCCCGCCCCAGTTCTCTTCAGGGTAGAACATCTGCTGCTCTGTGCACCCCTCTGGGCTGACCTGAAGCAGTGAAAGTGGTGGCTGCAGTGGTAAGGCTCAGGGAGGCTTGCTTGATGCTGTGAGAGAATGCTCCTGCCTCCTTCCACACTACTCTAGGTCATCAGGGGAAGTGCAAAGGAAGGCATGGCCATTCTCCCATGTTAGGGATGCATTCAGGGAAAGTGTCCTTTGAAGGATTGTGTCCCTCTGCTCCCACCAATTGGCAGATCTGGGAATGGGGATGGTGAGGGAAGTGTAAATTTTAAAACAGGATCCCCCCCCACAGGGCTCCCTGAGCAGGCTATCAGAGAACCAATGCTGTTCCACCCTCCCTCGCTCTCAGAGGGAGGAAGTCCAGAGCACTGTGAGATACTGGGCATCTTCAACACCAAAAAAAAAAAAGTGTACAGCCATTCAAGTTATGCTGGGAGGAGGGAGATATCTGATTCAATTTTCCTGTGAAAGACCCAAATCTCTTCCAAAAAAGCCTCAAGAGGCAATAGCTCTGTGTTGGGAGAAAGACTTTTCTTCTAGTACAAATGTAAACACCTGGTCGTGGCCTAAGTGTACAAATTGACACACAGACACGCACACACCATTTACTTTATCTATTAGCATACACATGCTGGAGTACAAGCAAATTAATAGGCTTTCCTTTCTAAAGCAATGCCCTTACTTAAGTTAATTTTATCTTTCTGCGACAGTCATCACTGTTTTAATTACCGTCTCCTTCAGTGACAGACCCAATTGTGCTTTCAATCATGAAAGCAAAAAATAATTTCAATGTAAATAAAACGCATGACAAAAGATTTTAAAATGTCTAACGCATCTGCAAAGGTCCACGGCAGCTTCAGAAACAAACTGCGTAACCACAGAAGTCTTTTTTAGCAGTAAAAATATAGGCAAATGTATATTTGTTTTAACTTCAAAAATAAGTACTGTATTATCTAGCTTCTGAAAGTTCACCATTCTGTACCTGCACATGATGGACTTGTAGCATGGAAAAAAGTTTGTTGAAGCACACACTCAGCATCGGTATGGAGGACAACTGTACAATCAGCTGATTGTTCTGGTTAGCAGCATGTAATCCCCTTAGCAATGAATCATCTGTTCCACTGGGAGACTGAGTTACTTAAAAGGAAAAAAAAAAAAGTGTCTCTCTTACTTTACTATGAAGCACACACAGAAAGGCAAAGTAGCATGGCCACCCAGTACATAAAGTTTTAGCAATATATAGTTACATGTAGGAGATGTATTTGTTAATGCTTGCAAAATGGAATCTGCTTCTAGAGTAGACATCATTTTCAACATCAGCTCTGCTTGCTGTTCAAGTCCAACTTCTAGACGGGCATCTAAAGCTATGGAAAACACCATAAAAAGGCAACATTTGAATTCTATCAAACACTTAGATTTCAAGTTCACACAAACATATAGCTCCATCTGTTATAGGAATAAAAGTTACAACAAAACTGAAAACCTCTTGTTTCTGATTATAATTGGTGGGATTTATTTGTGGCAGTGGTTTTCAATCTTTTGAACTTGAAACACCTCTTGGTAGACATGAGGTACCCCTTGGAAAATACCAGCTCTTAATTTTCATTCTATTTTTAACTACAGAAAAATAGGAAATCAATTCTTCTGTTGCAAAGAACTCAAAGACCACAGCAAGTCAGAATGTTTTTCAACACTGAATTCTTATTTGAAAACTCTGGTTTTATCTTGTCAATCATGTTTGCACACCTAGCAATGTTAACATTGTGTGGTACCCCATGGCACACTTGTTAAGATCTCAAAGTACCACAGTACACTGGTTGAGAATCACTGATGTATGGTGCATACTTACAACTGCACCCTGAAGAAAATTGTTTTTGTTCAAATCCATTCCTGCTATCATTCACTACTACTTGAACAAACTCCTCCGAGGGAGGGGAGTAACACAACAGAACTTCAAAAAACCTACTGCTTACCTTGAGAGATTGATACGCTTACAGTCTGTGACCCATTCTTCTCTGTGGTTACTGGTGGTTTTGCAACAGGTATTCCAACACCGCCAATATAAGGGTTGTAGTTGTAGGTACCATAGTCAGCACCCCAGTAGTCATACCATGTGCTGCTTATAGGCTTTATTTACCAAACGAGAGAATAAAATTAATAATTTTCGAACTGTACAAATAGAAAGTATCAAAGTTCTCTCAAGTAGTTTACTTTTTAAAAAATTTTGTACCAGCATACAAGAAACAAATAGTAGGGTTCTCCAACACAAACTAGAAAGTTGCAAAAGATTCAGGCAAATATTTAAAAAAAAATTGTGAAGCCAATAAGAACTGCTAGATACATAGCACTTGGGAGGGGAGAAGAGAGTGTCAGGGCACTTGTTTAGGTGCCTATATAAAGATTCAGAAACTTAACTTCAGACTTCTTTAAAAACCTTGACATCAAGTTTTAGCTTTAAGCAGTAAAATTCATTTGATCCACATAGACCCACACACTATACTATCACTTCAAAATCAGATACACAGTATTACACAAGATATTCTAATATATGATTTCTTAAACATATAAGGGAAAGTTGTCGTTAATTTATTTGTAGTAAAGTAGTACCCTGAAGCCTCAACTGAAGTTGCATGTTTGTGTGTGGGGAGGCATTTCACTGCCAGTACCAGTTTAGACAATCTCTGCCCCAATAATTTATTAAACAATAAGAAGCAAGAGGAATGAGGATGAGGGAAACAGTAATAAAAGCATATATTAATGTGAGTTGTGTGTGTACACCACTTAAATGATGAGACTATCACCGGTTGAAAATTTATTGTAAACAGCGTAACAGAAATGGGTCTTGAGGATGAATCTGAACAACAGGATAGCAGTTTTATGGACCAGTTTTGGAAGGGCATCCTATACATAAGGCCATCTGAAAGTATAAATATGCCTGTGAAAAGGGGACATATGGGTGAAAAAGGCTGGCAACATTAGCAGAATGAAGGGAAACAGGCCACATACAACATCAGTCAAGTAAAGAGTGGTCTGTTTGTGTGGGGAGGTGGGGAAGTTGTAATAGTGCCTAAGTGATTGGAAAGAAAAGTGATGAAGGTGTGGAATTCAAATAGAACGAGAGCTTAAACTGAGTACTGGGAACACTGGGTAAGATAACAGGCTACTAATTCAGCAGTGTGGCTTGAGAGGAAAAATATTACAAATGCTATGGCGGCAGTACCAACAATATTAAAAAAATAAACAAACTTCATTATAATTGTAATAATTAAATACATTACATTTATACACCATCTAAAAATTGCTTCAATTCATCCAGTTTAATCACGGTTAGCTTCCCCTCATTGTCAAATGCTGAAATAAGGTATCAAAATTCCCATTCTCATTAGGAAGCTGGGGGACTGTGGCATAGACACCTATACAGTCCAATGGGTCACCAACTGGTTAGAGAGTCGCACCCAGAGGGTGGTAGTGGATGGGTCCTTCTCGACCTGGAAGGATGTGGGAAGTGGGGTCCCACAGGGCTCGGTCCTTGGGCCTGCACTGTTCAATATCTTCATCAGTGATTTGGACGAGGGGGTGCAAAGCACCCTGTTCAAGTTTGCTGATGACACTAAGATGTGGGGGGAAGTGGGCACAATAGAGGGGAGCAACAGGCTACAGTTAGACCTAGATAGGTTACAAGGATGGGCGGAGG
>NW_017729034.1:33375898-33377073 GCF_001723915.1 Gavialis gangeticus
GAGGGAAGGTTTAAGTTGGACATCAGGAGGCGCTACTTCATGGTCAGGGCGGCTAGAGTCTGGAACCAGCTTCCAAGTGAGGTGGTGCAGGCTCCCACCCTGGGGGTTTTTAAGAGGAGGTTGGATGACCACCTTACTGGGGTCATTTGACCCCAGTGCTCTTCCTGCCATGGCAGGGGGTCGGACTAGATGATCTGCTCAGGTCCCTTCCGACCCTAGAAACTATGAAACTATGAAATATTTTAACATTTTTTCCCTATTCAGTAGACAAAAAGGCCAACACTGTAACTGATGTAAAGATATTGTGTAGACAGGTCTGGACTTATAGCTACTGCTAAAAAAGTGCTCTTAACTACTGTAAATACATCTAAATTTCCTGCTTGTGTGTGAATAAGGTTACAGATAAATCAAGGGAAGCAAATGAAACTTTAATGCTGCAGTCCAGTTAAATTTTTAAAAATATGCTTCCACCGTATTCACCGTTCATTTAAAATAGATAGTCATTAAGTATTTTATTGTCTTAAATTATATATGTGAATAATTTATAATCTTAAATATGAATGTGTGTGATATGAACAAATTACATGTTCACACACTTGCCCATTAGTCTGGATGAGGACTTTAACATACAGCATGATTCTTTTCAGTATGCAACTAGTGCAGGTCTGATGATGTTAAATATCACTAGAAAGAAGTAGGGTTATATTATTTTGCAAGTATGTGTTATTTCAAAAACTCATGCGTGCCATACCTTGAAGACTTTGGTTGCATAATCTTTCTCCAAATCCATATCTAAAGGATCTATGTCATTTTCCATCAGGTCTTGCAGCATATCAAGGTCAATATCTTTATCTTTCTCCAAAGATGACAGAGGTGGAGCACCTTTGGATGATTAAAATAGCTTTAATATTGTGACATACATAATGTAAAATTTGGCTAAATTGCACTTACCAGGCAATTTTAAGGCTGCTCATGTATTTTCTAATGGCAAATCATGGCCAAGTGAAATCACAGTTTGATTCTTTAAAGATTAAAAAAAATTTACTACTTTTAAATAATCTGAAAAACAATTACCAATGCTGCCCACGTCTTAGCAGTATTTTTAATGTAAATTAATTGTCCTTTTATGGTTACCAAAATGCCGGTACCAATTTTTTTTTTTTTTTTTTTTTTTA
>NW_017729034.1:33377172-33394654 GCF_001723915.1 Gavialis gangeticus
TTTTTTTTTTTTTTTTTTTTAACTGAAAATCATAAATAACAACTCATGGAATAATATTTTTAACTGTTTAGTCCAAAATTTTCTTTTAAGTTACAAGACAATTACTGAATTTTAAGAAAGATTTGGAACAAGGCAGCAAGTAAAAGAATGTTAACATGAAACAATTTTAATATATGTGAGTCCAGAATGAAAAACATTTGCTTTTATGAGATGCCAATGGCGAAACCTAATTGTTCAGCCACAACCCTTATTTTTACATGGGTTTAGGTTAAAGGCAATTTACAAAAACAAAAAATTCTCTCCAAATAAAAAAATTAACCCTTTACAAGAATTGAAGTGGTTGGAAAGTCAAGCTTTGCTAGCTGGAGCAGGGTAGGTGCAGCTTTGGAGCAACCTTTGCCCCCAGGTCAGCTGGGGATAACTATAGTGAAGGAGGGAAGGAGCTGAGGGTGAACATGCTGCTGGGCATGGAGGGAAAAGGGGGAGTACCAAGAGTAGGGGGAGATTTTTTATTTGAAAAGCAGAGCCTGGAGGTGTGCTGCTGGTCAGGATCCATGCAGCAGAATCACTATGACTGCAGCCCCAGGAGGCCCACAGGACTCCAGAAAAGGCTGCTGGGGCCAACACAGTGCTGTCCCCAGCCTCCTCTACCCCATCTGTGGCAATCTGCTGTGTGCCAAAGCAGGTGTGGCACAGGCGTTCCCTGGAAACAAAGTAGCTGCTAGTTGCACCAGGGAACCAAACATCCATGCACATCTGGATGCTCCCTAAAAGTTAAGACTTTCTCTTGTTAAATGCAACCTGCAGGACAACATATATACCCAGACTTGAAAGGAATGAGCTGCAAGACGTTAGCATACAATTATCTAGAGTACGGAGTTACTGTGCACTACATAATGGAAAGCTTTAATGAATTCAGACTTATTCATAGTAATTCTAGATGACAGAAATCAATAATTTAGAAATGTTAACAGACCAAATATAAATTAACAGTTTCTAAATTAGTTTCATATCAGTGTTTACCTGTTATGTCAGGTGTCAAAGGCTCATCTATTGTTTCCACTAACTGTACTGTTGACTGTTGAAGAGAATCATCAGAATCTCCAGCTGAAGCTCCTGCATCTTCTCCCATGGCTCCTTCTTCCATTGCTTCTGCTGCTATTGGTGCCAACAGCTCTCCTATTGAAATCAAGCAGACAGCTTCTTTACCAGATCAGCTTGTATTTTGCCCATATTAATTAAAATCTGACTACATGATCAAAATATCCCACTGCTTATCCATGTTACCTTGGGGTCTGATTTGCAGATCAACTTTTAGTATTGTCTAAAAACTACTGTCCCGTTGAATGTCTGAGATGTACAAAATCACTACTTGTGTTGGTAAATTAAGGCCAAAATATTTTAAGTTAAACAATAAAAAATGTAATGTTAATACTAACATGGTTGTTTCTTTGCAAATTCTATTATCAAGAGTAATCATATTAGCATTTATTGAATTGTTTTTGTATTAAAAGAAACCAATACTTAATAAAAGGATTCCAGTTTCATATACACTGTAAAAATGCAAGTTACCTGCTAGAATATCCTGTAGCATACATGTCAGAGAATACTGAGCCCATGCTCCTCCCCAAGAGATATCGCCTCTGTTGAAGTCAGTCCCAACCAAAAGCAGTAACAGTCTTTCCAGCTGCGTTTCATTTACAATCTCACACAAATGAATTGTTGGCTTTGTAGCATTAGCAATTCTAGCAAGAACCTATATGAATTCAAAAATACATTGAATACATTAAGCTCAATTAAAAAAAACAAAAAACAAAAACACACAAAAAACCAAAAAGAAACAAATCCCATCCTCTACAACTATACATACATTATACTACCTAAAGTTTTAGGATATTTATGCACACTTACAAAAGTTTGGTATCATACCAATAAGCGTCTTGTCCTCATATAATTTTTCTAAAATGAAAGTGGCAAATTTGTATAATTTTGTCATTTGTCTTTCCATTTTATTGTTTGAGGTATCAGTTTGGTTCGTCCTCCACTCTCTCTCAGTCTCCAACACAGAGTAAAAGTATTATGCTCTTGTTCTACTCCCACTTTTCCCACTGTGTGGGTGAATTTACCAATTTGTAAAAGAATAGGGCTTACACAGAAATACAGGACCTGTGAATCCCTCCAATTCCATAGAAAAGGCCCAGTAAATGTGTGCGCCTGCATAAATGTGCATGTGTAGTTTCTCCCTCCCTGAAGTTGCAAGGAAACACTAAGTTTTCATTGGTAGACTTACTTAATAGATTTTTTTTTTTTTTAAACCTTTTTTTAAAATAATTGTTTAGGTGGACTAGTAAAGGCAGCACAAAACTTCCTGGTTCCCATAGACAGGAAGACTAGGTTCATCTCAAAGGTCATTCAGTAATAACATTTCTTATTTTGGATCTAGTCTTACCCTCCCATTTGAGATACATGGGATGATGCAAGAAGCTACTTAAAAAAAGAAAGCTAAGAAGAGATTAATGAAGAAAGTTCTCCCTAGTTTATAATCAGCAATATTAAACTATCTAATTTGGAATCCAGGGAGAATATTTTTGCCAAGGGATACTTCTGCAGAGGAGCAAACTGCTTTAATCAGCATGAAACAGTCCTCTAATCAGAGGACCACATAGGAGTTTATGGACTTGTGGTAGATGCCACATAGGAGTGAGAACGGATTGCTCTGTGACCTATTGGAGATCAGAATACAACTACATTGCAGCTACACCACTTTACCTACTTAGTTATAGAGCGATTTGGCAAATTTCATACCCAAGTAGATCATCCAGAAGAATCTTAACAGCAGCTTTCACTCTAGTGTCCTTATCTAGTTCTGCTCCAGCAAAAGGAATCTCTCATAGCATTTACATACAAAGGTTGGTTGCTACAGCACTCAATTGGGTTCAAGCAATGGCATAGCGAAGGAGAGGGTGACAGAGGCAACTGCCCTGGGGGCTGCCCCGCTGTCTGCCCCGAGGTGCACACACAGTCACCGCCAGCACGGAGCTGAGGCCGGAGCTGTGGAGCCCGGTGCAGCTGTTTGCAGCCTGCCTGCTGCTTGCTTGCTGCAGCTGCCCAGAGCCCAGGCTGGCTACAAACAGCTGTGCCAGGCTCATCACCTCTGTGCCAGGAGTGGGGGAGAGACCAGGGCTGCGCTGCCTCAGGCCCCTCCCCCACCACCCGCTCCAAGGTGCACCTGCACACACTGATGCCGAGCTGATGCTGGAGCCCGGCACAGCTGTTTGGAGCCTCCTGGCTGCAGCTGGCCTGGGCTCTGGGGAGCTGCTGCCAGCTGGGATCCCAGGCTGCTCCCAGCAGGCAGCTGGGACGCTGCAAGCCCTGCTAGGAGCAGCCCGGGCTCCGTCGCTGGCAGCAGCTCCCCAGAGCCAGGGCTGGCCACGGCGTGCCAAGCAAGATGGCCTTGTGTGCCACGTTCAGCATGCATGCCAGGGGTTGCTGAAACCCTGCTACAGGAGTTGCCAAAAATTCTTCAAAAACCCTTACAAAAGGTGGGTTTTCCCCTGTCCAAGAGGTCTAATTAAAAAGACACGATCCTCAACAAGAATTACCACTTCCTTAGCCAAGGGTGCCTCTAATGCATCAATTTAAAGACATCTGACAGAAAGCCAAATCCTTGAGCTTTGTAAGCTTAGAACATGCTGATAATTTTCTTTGTCAGACATCTCCCATTTCTTTTTAGTAGTTTCTCTGAAGGAAAAGGCAAACCATTCTTCTTTTGGATGGGAAGTCAAGCCCTCATCTTTAACCTGCTCAGTTTGTCCAAATGAAGCATTTTGGGGCTACTACATTGTTTCCTCAATGTTCCAGTTATAATCCAAAGCCACAAATGCAGAGGTACAAGCTCTCTGAAACTAGTTTAAGATTTGGAAGTCTGGGACCACTAAAAAGGAACTGGGGTCCTTCAACCCAGCACTTTTTTTGAAGTTTCCCTTTGTGTCTCAAACTGGGAGGGTATGGGATACCTACGAGCCCCTTACTCATGTCCAGGAAGCAAGCTGGAAAAGAGATTCAGGTGAACATTGTTAAAAACAGCCCAGGAGCTTCCTCTTAAAAAATGAGGAAGAGAAAGACAAATGACCAAGCTCTGCTAAATGATACTTAACTTAAAAAATCCACTCCAGGGTCTTGACTTACTTATGAAAAGTACACATTTAAAGATGACAGACTGGTTTGCTGGACCTCAAGACCAAAAAATCTGATTCACTCTAGCAGAGGTACCAAAAGGACTCTGGCCTGGTATCAGGAAAGATTGGACCAGGGTGGGGGTGGAAGACGTAACAAGCTTTCTTGACTAAATTCAGCGCCCTTCCAGAGTGAGTGGATCCCATGGGCTTGAAACAAATTTGCCACAGAGCATCCCCTTTGTGGTTCCTGAAAACCTTTCTAGATCTTCCTCTACCTTCATGGAGGACACGAGAACAAGGAATAGGCCTTGTTAAGCAATTCCTTTGAGGGCACAAGAAAACTAAACCAAACAAAAAGTGAGATATTTCAGTTTTCCAAAGATAGGGGGAACAGAAACTTTCTCCTACTCTAAAGGTTAGTTTTAAAGGCTAGGAAGACAAAGAGAAAGCAGAGAATCTATTAACAGTAAGAAGAGGCAAGCCAAGCTCTGCTCAAAACCAAAGTGGATCTGGCACTAGCAAGAAGAGAGAAGTCCAAGTGTTTTCAGGTGTCAGATAGGATCTACAACGTAAATAACCTTAAACTAATTCCAGTATGCAATTATGCAATCCTGAAAAGCTCTAGAAAGCCTCATAACAATAGTGAAACCAGATTTATATACCAAAACCACAATATTGCTGAAACATGTAAACAAATACTGCATTTTAGTTTTAAATAATTTAAAAAACCTCACTGAATGCAGGCAGTGTGAAACTGAAATAATATGCCGAACTGGAGCTAAAAAGTAAGGCATCTGAAACCTTAAAAACCTCTGGATTAATTTTTATCTGAAGAAAGTACAAAGACCCCTAAAACCAGTTTTAAGCCAAACAGTACTCAATGTATTCTGTAACTAAATGTTTTACTTCCTTTCTGCATTGAATGAATTTTAAAGTACTTTTATGTAAAAGTTTCTTTAAAAATGGTAATTGAAATAGGATACTTCATAGTATACTTCTATTATAAGACTTCCGCAATAGTCTTATACTTTCACATTTGGATTACTATAAAATTCCATGCAACTACTTTCTTTACAATCAAATAAATTAAATGAAGTAGCCAAAGAAAAGGTATCTGCCTACCATTTTCAAAAGTCACATGTTAAAATATAGCTCCTTAAACCAGTTTTTTACATGGAAAAAATAGCATTTTACCAAATCGACCACCTATTCATGTTTACCTTACAAACAAACAGCAGTAAATCTGCATGGCAAGTAAAATCCATTGACAAAAGGAAAAGGGCCAGCTTCTGCACCACTGAGATACAGCGTTCATGTGCCAGTGTAAATGGAAGTGGTTCAATTTCTGGAGTTTCCTTTGTTGTTGATACTTCTGTGTCCAACGTAGAACGAGGCCATTCTGCAGTTCGCCGTAACCGTATTAAGTCCTTGAAGTGCTGCATAAAGTACAAAATGTTAACAGATGTTAAATATTCAAAATTAAAACGTCATACTTCTGCCAGTACGAGCATATACAGAATTGGGAAAATTTAACAGTAGTTAGTTATAGAAACTTGAACACTAATGGAAAAATCCCACAATTAAAAAAAAAAAGAG
This sequence comes from Gavialis gangeticus, assembly GCF_001723915.1. Classification (NCBI taxonomy): domain Eukaryota; kingdom Metazoa; phylum Chordata; order Crocodylia; family Gavialidae; genus Gavialis; species Gavialis gangeticus. Next base: position 33,382,947 of record NW_017729034.1, read on the forward strand.
TCTAAAATGAAACAAAGTTCTACTGGCAAGAATTTAAGTTGCTCTCCAGTGCCAAAGCCACAAGCAAGTTATGCCATGCATCCCAAAACAGAAGCAACAGAACCTTTAGTTACACCAGAGCTTTTATAATATGTTAACACCCCACATTTTAGAAACTTGTTGCTATTTCTCTTAGTACACTTGTACATGTCCGCATAATTACCAGGCATCCAGTTATATAACTACTTGGAAAGATGAAAATTGTAACTGGAATATAGTTTACCAAGACTATTGACTATTGTTCTTCCATAGCAGCTAAGTGACTAGAACTGCAGAGACTACAGCTCCGTACTGGAAGGGCTAACCATGGGCACTGCAACTTGATCAACTTGGAAATGGTAGCAAACAAAAAAGACTCAGACTCAAATCATTCTGAAAGCTACCATATACAATAAGTAACCCACCATATCATACTATAAAACTGTACGTCACGGTTTAACCCATTGAAGAACCATCCTTCCAACTGTTTTGTTTTTGCTCTTTTGCAAATATTAGATGACTTTCTAAAAGCACATAAACACTTTAAAACAAGGAATATATAAATATATCTGACTTTTTCAGTCAGATCTCTGAACAGACTAAAACCAAGAAAACCCTACATGCTGTATCACAGCATATTTAATTTTTAAAACTATGACTTCTAACACTAATGAACTGCAAGGTATCCATGTTGAGGCTTATTACTGTTTCAGCACAAAAATCTTGTTTGTCCTGTAATTACCACTTAGCTCATGTTGTAGCTGTATTATTTACAAACCAAACTGAGGACATGACATTGACCGAGTGTAGGGAAATCATTATTTACTGAGAGAGCCCTTTGAGTATTTCTTTTAAAAGCGCAGTGTTTGAAATTACTCACAGGTGTGGGACATGGAAAGTTGTCACTGGTGACATCAGTTACTAGGTGAAGTGGTCAGAGCTGCACAAGATACTATTTGGGTTTTCAGTTGTAGCCATGTTGGTCTAAGGACAAAAGCAGGCAAGGTTCTTTGAGCAGATGTGATATCTTTTATTAGACCGAGTAGTTGGAAAAAAGTTCTTAGCAAGCTTTCTAAGGATGCCCGAAACCTTGTTATGAACTTCCCGCCCACCCCAATTACTCAGTTGGTCTAATAAAAGATCTCACATCTACTCAAAGAACCTTGCCTACAAGATGCTATTTGTCACATACACACCGTGTACAAGTACATAACAATACAGAAACTATATGTTAAAGTGGAAAGTTAACTATCATGTTACTTTTTACATAAACATGACTGCTGTGAAAATGAACTCTACACAGCTTTACTCACAGCATAAATCAGCCAGTGGGTTATGCAGATGTTTGAAGCTGGCACTATCTTTTTTCTCTGTTGTATTAGAGAAAAAAGAGATATAGCAGGAAGGAGCAGCTCATTAAGATGATGACTTAGTGAACAAGATAGGTCTTGTTAAAATTTGCTGATTCAAAAAGAACAAAACAACTTATTTCTCCCCACAATATCTATACAAGCCCTCTCTCTCAAAACTGTCTAGGCACATCAGTCTATAATCTCTTTCAGCTGTCTTAAAAAGGCAACAACATTTCTAAAGCCACCAAATATAAATTTAAGGTCATATTTAACTCCGGTAGTCATAAAATAAATTTATTTCATTTTGTGGTCAATGGAATGCTTATAGTGCTCTCAGTTTCCTTTAGTAAACAAGGCACTGAAGTTTGCAAGGATACTACTCTGATAATGCCTACATTTGTTTCCACTTTCAGCAGCTATGTTTTATATAAGGAAACCATAACTCCTGGAAAGCCAATAAGTTCAAGTGAGAGAAACTACCATATTTACTCAAATCCAAAACAAGGTTTTTTCCACCCAGTCAACATGGAGGGAGGAGAGGAAAACAAAACAAAACAATTCTTTATCTTGGATTCAGGTACCAGCCTGGCACAGGTGGCAGCTCACCTGTGGCACTAGCCCTAGGCTTGGGGCCAAAGCCAGAGCTGAGCTCCCACCTGTCCCAGCCAGAATGGTTCATTTGGAGGGGAAGGGAGCTCATGGCCAAGGGAAGCACAGCAAAACCTGCAGCCTGCCCCCCACTCCCTGTCCCTGTGCTTGCCCCTTATGCCCTGCCACCAACCTGCCCCCTCCTCCCTGGACAGGATGGGCTAGGGCTGGGGAACTGCTGCTGCTGCCACTGACTGTCCCAGATGAGCAGAAATGCAGCAGAAGGTAAAAAGGTTGGGGAGGGGAGCAAGGGGCAGGGTTCTGATCCCTTGCCCCCTGCTGTTGCTTTCCCTGTTACAACAGTAGGGGAACAAATTTAAAAACCACCTTCCACTAATTAGGTTACACACAAGGAAAATGATAACAAGTATGTAATTTTCTATGTATATAGAAACTAATTACTGGGGGGGGGGAGGGGGCTGGGTTACCTTAAATTCAAAGTAATCTTAGATTGAGGTAAATATGGTATTTTCAGAATAGTAAAATTTTTGCTCTGGAAAGTGGCATGCTTAAGTTTTGCATACTCACTCATGAGAGCATCCTTTAAAAAAAAGTCACATGCATAAAGTTAACCATATAAAATATACGTCATGTTTCTATAGGTAAATGTTGCCAGATGCTTAATGTGATTTAAAAATTAGTCTGATACCAGAAAAGCTGCTAGGTTACTGGTGATTTTGGCTTTGTTCAGCCAACAACCTGCCCGTAGCAGAACCAGAATATTTTTCCAAAAATCCCACATTTCCAAATGGCCACTCAATTCAGCAAACAGAACAGCCTTGATAAGAACCAGAATGAAAACACCTTTTTTTAAAGAATAAAGTCAATGCAGGACAAAAATTAGTTTGCAGGAACAGGTCTTTATACACTAAAGACAACAAGTGAATTATAGTTTCAGAGCATCATACCTTTGAAGTAGCCTGTTTTAGTTTTGCCTGTTCTACTAAAAGTTTGTATGATGATCCTTTGTTGCTTTGTATTTTCTCTTTTTCCATCTGTTCCACCAAAGCCTTCTGTTTTGCTTTTAATAAGTTAAGTTGCTAAAAGAAAATGTTAATAGGAGAAAATGAAAATTTAAGCAATAAGATGTGAAAAGGATCAGTATTTTTATATGATTATAAACTTCTGCTGAAATTGCCATCTATAGTTAGCTTTTGTACAAACACACCTTCCTGGGCTACCAGCAGGATCACAGCAGATAATTTCAAGAATAAGTATATTAAAAGCAGCACTAGATGCATGTCCAGGGTCATAAAATATGAATAGCTACTATAAAGACTGAGAAACATTACATTTGAAAAATCATGTTTAAATTACAGGTGGTCACCACTCAAGTTTATGTAGATTCATCAAGAATGAAAAATAAGTTTTACTATAAAATACAGGCGACTGCATAGTACAGCAACATACTTCACAGGATTAGAATTATTCCAGCACATCCCATGCCACATACCTTGTGATGTGTCAAAAGAGATAGGCAGCTTTTAGCTACAGAACAGGCTTATGCCAAAGCAAGGAAAATAAGCTCCATGACCAAAGCTGGGATTTTATGAAACAAGACACAAGTACTTTAGGTGATGAGTGCTAGTACCATGCTGAAAATTACCTGTTTATGATGAACAAGTTGCTTTCTGATCTTTCTGGAGTACAATCTATCTAGGCTACTGTTGCCCTTGGTAGACCTGTTCAGATTCTGGGTGTGTAGGCTATTATTAATAAAACTCCACTGATTGCCTAGAAGAGAGACAAACATATCAATAACTGAGACTTCTTGTAAACTAGGGACAGAAATTAAGCATAAAGCAGTATAAGTAATTGGAAAGCAGCTTAAACCTGTAACAGAACAGAAGTTCAGTGCACACAGTCTGGTTTCAAAATGGCAGAAACCAGTTTTAGATCAATCTGGATGGATGCAGTACGAGACTTAACTGATTTAGGTTAAACTGGTCTATCAAACTTCTCTCCCAGATCCCCTCCTGACTGAAGTTACCTTGCAGTCCCCCCAGGATGCTTTGCACCTACCCTGTAACTCCCCCCACCCCCCAAAGGGCGGCCTGCTAGAACATGGTTTAAGCACTGCTGCTCAAGCCCAGTGCCTAGCTGGCCCTGCCCCTGGGCTGTCACAGAGCTCAGGCAGCAAAGCCTCTCGCTGATGGGCAGTGGAGGGGAGGTGGGGGAATAGGGTCCCCTGCCCCAGCCCAGCCTGCCAAGTCCTGTTCAGCCCTGCTGCAGGGAGTCGTGTGGAATCCCCCCTCTCCCGCCTGGCCAGAGAGCTGCTTGGTTCAGGTTACTGCCAGAAGTGGAAGTGGGGAGCAGACTCCTGATCGGTGCCTCCTCATCAGGAGTTCCACCCATCCCAGTCCAGGACATTCCTATCCAGGGAAGCTGAGGAGAATCTCCCTTTCCCTTGCTCTACAGACACTGCCTCTGAGCCAAGCAGCCCACCAGCCATGTGGGAGGATAGTGGGAAGGGAGGGGAAACCCCCTCTGCTTCCAGGGAGGAAGCTTCCTCCCCCTTCCCCAGGCAGGGGTTCCCCCAAGCCACCATGCCCAGCGGTGTGGGCAGGCACTCAGTCCGCGCAACTGTTCCCCACCCCCACCTGTTTGGGTGGGTCTAAGCCACAGCCTGGTCCAGCTGCACAAGGGAGGGGGAGAGGGAAGAATCCCCACATGGCAAAGCAGACTGGGACTTGGAGGGCCCCAGGCCAGGGGAAACCCTCCCCTCCAAGATGGGGGCTCCCCCCACATGGGCTGGCACGTGGATGGGAGCTCTTTAACTCCCTGCAGGGGGGGGACAGCAGGGGTTGGGGGCATGTGCTTGGCAGCCAAGTTAGGGAAGGCCCCCCACTTGGCTGGGCTCAGCAATAGCCAGTGGGCTTGAAGGTCTGCTCTAGTGCCCTCTGGCTTGGGCCACTGCAGGCATCTGGCTGCCTTTCTCAACTGAAAAGTGAGTATCAGTTCAGTTTATCAGGCCAATCTACACAGCAAGAAACCTGCAAAGATTGAATTGATTTCGCCTTGTGCTTTTTGACTGGCTGTACTTAGCTGAAGAGTGCACCAGAACCAGTTTGCATTTACTCGTTTCAATTTTTGAAGAACAAAGACTTACGCAAGATTACTATCCTCATACAAGTTAACAACACATCACTTATTTTCCCTCTCGATGAATGACAGGTATTCAAAAGAAACCCATAACTAAGCTAGAAAATGCATTACTAGACATACCATATTGTTCCCCACTCAATTTATATGGAAGGTCAGCTTATAACAATCCTGACAGGTAAACTTGGAATATTTTTGTACATAAAATAAAGTCATTTTTAAATGCTTAGTGGAGTCTCCTGTGGGATTTTGTAAGAGAAATAAAAATTCAATGGCTCTGCATATATTTATTGATTTCTATTCAGAGAAAAGGCTGTATTTCCTAACACTGAACCTGAAAATGCAGGGTCAGCTTGCATTTGGAACAAATAAGTTACCTTTCCTTTACACATTAATTAATAATGTAGGCTCTGTCCTAGGGCCTATACCGTTTAACTTTTTCATCAATGATGTGAACATTGGTATCAGAAGCGGACTGGCCAAGTTGGCTGATGACAACCAACTCTGGGGTAAAGCATCCACACCTGAGGACAGGAGGGTGATCCAGGCAGATCTGGACAGGCTCCTGAAACGGGTGGACGAGAACCTGATGGTGTTCAACACCAAAAAATGCAAGGTTCTCCACCTTGGGAGGAAAAACCTGCACCATGCTTATAGGCTTGGTAGTGCTAGCTAGCACTACAGATAAAAGGGACCTGGGGGCCATGGCTGACCACAAGATGAACACGAGCCTCCAGCGTGATGCTGCGGCTAGTAAAGAGAGCAAAACGCTGGCTTGCATCCATAGATGCTTCTCAAGCAGATCCCGGGACGTCATTCTCTCGCTGTACTCAGCCTTGGTGATGCCACAGCTGGAGTACTGTATCCAGTTTTGGGCTCCACAATTCATAAAGGATGTGGAGAAGCTTGAGAGGGTGCAGAGGAGCCACGTGCATGATCAGAGGTCAGGAAAACAGACCTTATGATGAGAGACTGAGAGCAATGGGGCTATTCAGCCTGGAAAAGCACAGGCTCAGGGGTGATCTGGTGGCCACCTATAAGTTTATCAGGGGTGCTCATCAGGATCTGGGGGAGTGACTGTTCACCAGAGCCCCTGAAGGGATGACAAGATCGAACAGTCACAAACTCCATTGTGACCGATTCAGGCTGGACATAAGAAAGCACTTCTTCACTGTCCAAGCCCCCAAGGTCTGGAATAGACTGCCGCCGGAGGTGGTTCAAGCACCCACTTTGAACGCATTCAAGACACATTTGGATGCTTATCTTGCTGGGATCCTATTAGCCCTGCTGACTTCCTGCCCCTGGGGCAGGGGGCTGGACTCGGATGATCCTCTGGGGTCCCTTCCAGCCCAAATGTCTATGAAATAATAAGCCCAGTCAAGCCCACATCAAATCATAATGTTGCTAACTTGCAATTGTACAGTCTCTTAATACTGGGGTTTTCTTCAGTTCCCTGTTCTTTAAGGAATATAACAACGTGAAGAACACAGCACTTAAAATAAATGAGGAAAAGAATTTTAAAACAAATTACCTGTAATGTCAACATGTTAAAAGCAAATAAGCAGTAAACAGGACTTAAAAACAGAATTCATGATTTTTGTGTAACAGTGTTGGCAACAGTAAATCACCATAATATTTTGTAAGAAATGTATACTTGTAAAAGCACAACTGGATGTTTAAAAAGTTATAAGCATACTATACCTGTCAGGAATCTCTCCCTCTCTTTTCCATTCAAAGGTTTCTTAGCTGTGGCTGCTTCATCTTCAACAGTAGCCACGTAGTCTAGAAGTCTGGACACCAACATTACAACCCAGCTGATCATAGGAATGTCCAATACCCCTTAAATAAGCAGGTTTCAGGTGAAATATAGGCAATATAGTTAGGCTTTGAAAACAACAACCAAATTAAGATAGGCTCAAAGAATCCAACACAGACATCATCATGTACACAGCGGTAGGTAATAAAAGGGTCCCATGTTTCTTTCCATGTACAAAAGACCTGCACTCATAAATTTTTGTTTGAGACCTAGGAAAATACAGAATAGAGTGGGAAGGAAGAAATCATTAACAGGTCTATATCTGAAAACAAAGAACAGAACACTTCCAGTGGCAAGTAGAAATCAAACATACTCCTTTCACTGTTACTATCTAGATAAATGACAACAGCCAGACTCAGCAAGAAGCTTTAATTATGAACCACGGAAATTAACTGCCCACGGTCACACACTACTCTGTGAGCACCTGCTCAAATAATCTGGGATAATTCTCTGACATCTCCGTTCTCCCGACAGAAAAAAACCCTACCCAAAACCACGTGAACAGACATTTGAATGCTGAGGCCCTGAAGAGCAGAGAGCTTGCAGTGCTGACACTGTGCAGCCAGGGGGTATCCTGTGCACACATCTCAGTGTGCTCTGCAGACTCCCTTAGTCTGCTTAGAGACAGATGGCAGAAGTGCACGGGCAACCCTAACTGGCTGACCCAGACTACCCAGGGCCAGCCTGTTTCTCTGCATCACAATATGTGGATTGTGGAGAGGGAGTGTTCTGCTCCCTGCTGGAGCAGCAGAGTCTAGAGAGCAATATCTTTCTCCCTGGGGATGTGGAGGGTGATGCTGGAGCACTATATTCTCTTCTGAGAGAAGCCAAAGCATGTACAGACAATCGTTCTTCCAGAAGAGTTGTTACCAAGCTATTTTTCTCCTGGTGCGACTATTTTTACTCTTGAGAGAAGAAGCCTGAACACCTGTACACTCATGGTTTCTCCTACAAGAGCAGAGACTCTCCCAGGAAAAACTGAATGTCTGTATGAGGCTTGTCAGTGGTTAAGCAATAATATTTAGGCTCTTTGATGTCTTTGTCTAATACTTTGCCCACTGGAACACACTGAAGGATGTGAAGACAGAGACCAAAGTGGACAAAGGAACAGAAACCACTGGGAAGAAGGGCTGTAGATTAGAGGCGGGAGGTAGACTACTACTGTTGGTGACTGCTGTTGCACATCTGTCTGGTTTTTAGGATGAACGAAATGGAGGATTCTATTCCCAAGTACTTTTCTACCATTTTTTCAATCTCTTAAATCCCAATATGCCCTTCTAGCCTTCCCATTCCCATTTTTAGCACTCCTCCACTCAGCAGAGTCACCTTTTCCCATCCCTTCCCCAATTCTCCTGTGTAGTCTCTCTGACTCTTGGCCTGATCCTTCTGGCCCTTTTCATTACTAGTTTCTTTGTTCTTTTCTCACTTTCTGTTTGATACTTTTTACATATTCGACTCTCTCTTTCTTGGTGCTTTCATTGTACATACTCATTACATGGCTTAGTGCTAACTCCTTGTAATCCAGGAAGAACCAAGCTGGACAATGAAGAGAGACAAAGCTTCAGAGCTTGTAAAGTCCTCTGCGAGTACAAATGGTGATACCAGAAACATGGAATGACCTGGAAGTTGCAGAGGAGGCAGATGGAGGTTGAGAAGTTGCAAAGCCTAATCAGGATCTGTACACTCAAGAGAAGGTCTGGTAGACTGATGAGGAACAAGAGAACAATTCCAGCTACACTACTTTGTTTATGCTGGGGGACTGTAAGGGAATAAGGAAGATGAGGAAGAGAGTACCAGGTGGTTTTCTGCCAAGCTTGCATACCTATAATTTCAACACTGATGAGCCTTCTTTAAGTTTGTAAGCATATATGGGTTAAGGAACACCCCAAGTTTTAAAACAGTTTATAAACCTTTAAGATAATTTCCCCCTGTGAACTTGTCATGAATTAGAGACAAACACACTAAGGTCTATCAACCTTTGAGAATAGATCTTTCTAGAATTTTTAGAGATCGAGACAGTTAAATTTAAAGTAAGTATATTCAGAAAAAACACTCACTTAGCAATGTGCGTAAGGGTAGCTAAGCAAAATGTCTTTTATTCTGCATGCTCTATTCAACTTCTAACAGCCATTACTCTGGTGAAATCAAATTCAATTATTTTCAGCTGACATGTGAGGCACTGGATGTTTTTGACTAGGACTTCAAAATTTGGTCAACTTTCTACAGCTGTCTGAAAACCAGTCTAGAAAACTGTTAATGCTATGTACATCCTAACTGAACTAAAAAAAAACAAAAAACAAAAAAACAACAACACACGGATTGTGTTCAATTTCCAAGAAAGAAAATCACTTTTTGGCAAAGACCAAAAATGTGAAATTTCAAACAAACAGATGAAGATTTACAAAAAATTGAAGTGTGTATGGAATAGGATTCTGACACGGCCTAAATTGCACCTATAATAGCAGATGCGATGGGTTCCTAGTTATTAAAATACAGCCTTTACCAAAAGTCTGTCTTTACTAATTTGCCAGCTTATGTTGAATTTTAATAATATAGCATCTAAAGTTAATGTACTACCTTCAGTACGTCTGTGCACAGGTAAATGAGGTTGTAGAGGTGACAGCAAGTTATCCAAGAGATTAAGTAAACTTTCCAAGACGCCACTGTTGCTAAGGGATCTTTGGCCAATGCAGGAAAGTAACATGAAGACCCTAAAAATAAAAAATATTTAGAACTCAAAATTTCTCTTCACTTAGCATTTCTATAAACTGTATTTAAATGGAAGCAATACTTTTTGGAATATATATCAAGAAACGTGTTATAATAAAAGTAGCAAAATGGAAGTGAAAATAAATTGACAGAGGTCCACAAAAATAAGTATGGTTCAATTAAAAATCACAGGAATAATATCATATTTTAAAATTGACAGTTTCTCATTTTAAACCTCAAGAAATCAGCAGTCACTTTCATTAGAAACATGCAAAGCATCCCCATCTACGGACTTCCTCCATCAAAAATTGACCAATTTTGTCACCTGTTTAAATTGGCTCCACATTTATACATTAGAGAGACATGGTTTATAATACTCAGTATTAAGTATATATGGAAGTGTAGTCAGACTGAACTTCCCATCCATCTGATTATCTAGTCTAAACCATATATATCAAATGTAAATGAACTCTTTCTGATTGAAAGTTTGTTGTAATTGACATGAACATGTCCTTCAGAGTTTCTCAAAGAAACATTTACCCATTTACCTGACCAGAAATCAGGGATCACAGGGTTTGGAAGTGACTAGTGGTGCACCGATAGAGATTTTGGGAGCTGATACCAATCTGATTTCCAATACAGCTGCCTCCATCTGATAAGTCTGTGCAGTGGAAGGAAAGTGGGGAGGGAAACGGTGTGGGGACGGCAGGGGGAAGGGGGCAGGGGCTGCCCAGCCAGAGCAGGCGTGAAATGAAGCCACGGCTCATGGGGGCGGCAGGTCCCACCACTGCTTGTGTCCTGGGAGGGTATGTGCCCCCAGATTTGCACGGGGCGGGGCAGACGGGCTGTAGCCGGAACTGCACGGAGCTCTTCTTGCTGGGGGCTGGGTTCAGAGTGGGTGCAGGCAGTACTGGGAGGGGGCTGCAGCCATCCCAAATTTCATTGCAGCTCCACTCCCAGTGCTGCTACTGCCAGCCACCCAGCACAGCCCCGGCTCAATGCCCTGCATCTACCCATGTGCCAGGAAGAGCAAGGGCTGTGCTGGGTGGTTGGTGGTGCTGGGAGCAGAGTTGCGGCAAAACTTGGGGTGGCTGCAGCCCCCTCCCAGGGTTGCCAGTGCCCATTCTGAGCCCAGCCCCCAGTGAAAACAGCCTTGCACAGCTCCTGCTCCAGTCCACCTGCCCCACTCCGTGCAGATCAGGAGCACATGCCCCCCCATGTGCAAGCAGCAGTAGGAGCTGCCTCCCACCCCCACGAGCCACAGCACTACCCATGCCCCACCTGGCTGGGCACTGCCTACCCCTTCCCCCTCCCCCACCACAGGGCACATTGAACTGTCCCCCCACGCCTGTTCCCTCCCACCACACAGACTTACCAGCTGGAAGCAGCTGTCCACGCTGCCAGCTCTGCTCCTTGCTTTTTGTATGCTGCTCTGTAGCTGCGCACAGCACAGGCTTTATCAGCTAAATCATTAGCACCATCAGACCGATTTCCAATATAGCCAATTTTCTTTATGTTGGTACCAATCCAATATCATACTGATGTATCAGTGCACCTCTAGAAGTGACTTTAAAAAAACCAGCACTACACACACTTATAAGTTCACTGATAGTGTTACTCCAAATTTAACACTAGAAGTTTCCCATTTGACTCCTGAAAGACTCAAGGGGCGCGTCTACACATTCAAGCACATGCACCTGCAGCAGCTCAAATAGAAACGGTGCAAATTTGAGCCGGGGCTTTTTGCTTCAGCGCATGTGCTCAGACATGCACTTTGGTGTGGAGCAAATTGTGCCACCTGGGGCAAAATAACCCTGCTTGGCTCCTCCCAGATCTCCAGCCAGGGGGAGCTAGAGCCCAGGGCCAGCACCTGCGCTGGCCCCAGCAGTATAAAAAGCTGCCCTGGCAAGTAGCTCAGAGCTACTAGCTCTCAGGAGCTTTTGGGGCCCAGCCAATTGGTACCTGGGGACACTACCCCTTGTGCCAGCTGGACTGCTGAAGCAGCCCTGCACCCTCTACCCACTGCAGCAGTCTGGCAGTGGGGGCTGCTGCCTGGCTGTGAC
>NW_017729034.1:33399654-33400339 GCF_001723915.1 Gavialis gangeticus
AGATGGGGACTGCACAGCCAGTAGAGACATCTGCCCCTCTGGGCCAGCTGCCAGGGGACTGGGGTTGCAGGGTTGGCCTCTGTGAGGCACTACTGCCATGTGTGCCCTCTGCCCAGCCATCTGGGCAGCTATTGCCTGGAAGATGTTCCGGGTGTGGTGGCCTGCTCTGAACTGTAAAGCATGTCCTCCTGGCCCCCATTTGGCCAAGAGGTCAGCCACAGCCAGCCAGGGCCAAGGTGTCAGCTCTGAGCAAGCAGGGTCCAGCCACTGGCCCCACTAGCAGGAATTCTGGTGTTCGTTATTGGAAAACTGAAAAATCCCTGATAAAAAAAAAAATCCCAAAGTCACTCTGTAAAATACCCCAAAATCCATCTTCACAGTTAGGGCGGCTAGGAGCTGGAACCAACTTCCAAGGGAAGTGATGCTCGTCCCTACCCTGGGGGTCTTTAAGAAGAGGCTGGATGCCTACCTGGCTGGACTCATTTGAGTCCCGTTTTTTTGTTTTGGGGTTCTGTTGTTCTCCCGCCCTGGCGGGGGGGTCGGGCTAGAAGATCTACTAGGTCCCTTCCGACCCTAAATCTATGAAACTATGAAACTATGAATGGGCGTGTCCACACATACAAGCATGTGTGCTTGCAGCAGCTCAAATAAAAGCTGTGCAAATTTGAGCCGAGGCTTTTTGCCT
>NW_017729034.1:33405339-33408364 GCF_001723915.1 Gavialis gangeticus
GCCTCATCCCCTACCAGCTGCTGCAACCCCCCCAATGGCAGCCCCACCCAGCCTCACCCCCAGGCCCCCATGGCTACCCCCACAACCCCAGGGACTGTCACTTTAAAAAAAACCCAGAAAAAAACCCAGAAAAAATGGGGAAAAAAGCCTCTGCTTACCTTAGAAGCAGTGGTTGGGGGGGCTCTAGGGCCTCCTGGAAGAGTCCCCCTGGGCAGCACAGGACAACAGGGGGGCAGCAGGGGCTGTCACCCTGCCCCACACTGTACGGGCAGGGCCCCAGTCAGCCAGACGGGGCAAGTTTGCAGTGCGGGGAACGTTTTTTCGTTCCTGCACGTGCCTGTTGCCCAGAATCAAAGGGGTTTGAGGCGGGGCAAGATGCACGTGCATGCTTATCTGGACAAGGCCAAGAAGGGCATGGGGCAGTTAAGGTGCCAGAGGTTTCACAGTTGTAAGCAGTTAAAAATGAAATGGTTTCACTGTTGCTAGATTACTTGTAGTGAACTTACAAGAGTCTGCACACAATAATGAAGCAGCTGGATATTTATGCCTTTCATTCTAAACTAGGGGTAGGCAATTCCCAGCACGGATGCCAGAGCGTGGCGCACACAGGCATTTTGCTTGGCACATGCACTTCGGGGTGGACAGCAGGGAAGGGGCCAGTGCTTCACTGCTACAACAAAGATCTGGCCCCTCACAGCTCCTCCACTGTTCACCCTGGCATGCCAACATCTTACAATTCAAAGTTGCAGGTGTTTTTGACACTGCCCAAAAACATTGCTGACCCCTGTTCTAAACATTTTTACCTATTTTTCTGAAGAGAAAAAAAAAATAATCTGAAAATATTCAAAGCAACAACTGCAGTTTCAAGGGTCAACCATTAATTTTTTTAAAGAATTTGGTTTGATTGTCAGCTTTAGGCTTTTACTCCCACACAAACTTCAGGCTGCGTCCCTACTGCTTTTCAATTTCATTCTTACCTCCTGAACCACTAGTAACTAACTGAGAGCTCTCAGATGAAAACCTATTTAAGCCTTGCAAAGGACAAAACAGCTCATGTCACTGAAGCAATTGCTCTTAATTTGCCAAGAGCCACAGTCCAGTCCAAAAGCAAAGATTGGTGTCATCATCATTACATCACAAATGTGAAAAAACTATGGTTTATGGGTTTTTTTTGTTTTTTTTTTTTAGGTGTGTAGCTTTACTTCTTCGGAAACATTTTCAAGCGAGTGGACTGGAGGAGACATGATGGGCACCACTCAGTCCTAATGGATAACCAAATAGCTAGATGATTTTAGGAAAGATCACAGGAAAGAGTATCTTGTATTAACATGCGAAGCATCATTACGTTTAAGTAAGTCAATGAATTATAAAAGCTTTCTAAAAGCCAATCCCATGCAAAGTTCATTTGGTACTAACCCAGCACTCTAAACCCTAGCTCCCTCACCCAGCTACCCATAGATACACAGTCATCATGACAATTAAGACTAGTGGAAATCAGGATTTTTTTTTCTCTAGTTCTTTTCAAAATTGAGAACTCTACCCATTATCTAAAACATTTCCTGAATATCTGAAATAGATCAAATGAAAACATACCATCAAGTTAACTTTAATGACCTCACTTTACTGAGCTAGACTGCTGTGATTATTTGTAGCAGTGTTTAGCCCAAGAAATAAGACAGGCAAAAGGCAGGGTAGATTTGTACCTTACAAACTAACTAAATCAGAGATACACAGCATAAGTTCTTGTAAGTGATGTTTCCTTCATCAGATGTTGTGAAATCTGTCTTTCTACAAATAAAGAGTGAGGTATACAGAACACACATTTGTAAGGATTGATTTAGGAATAATGCATTCTGCATGCAAGCTTTTTGTCAGACTAGTGAACCCTTGAGGCATCTCCCAAACCTTTGATTCTATCCCTGCTGTGAGATCTAATAAAGATGATCACTATTTTTCTGATAAATATAGATTCTGAGTTCAAACATAAGTCACTGGCTGATCTCATATGAACTGGTTTCAGAACAATAAGTTCTCTGGTATTAAGTTCCCAAGGTCCACCCTGCAAAGCCCTCACCCAATAGGAGGAGTTTGCAACTTTTTAAAGTTTGAGATGCACATTTCTTAGTCTCAGGCCCCTGCCAGACTTGCAAGTAAAAGCATAATGGGATCTGATGTGTGATCCACACAAAATCATGCTTCCTGCCATACCACATATACATGGCAGGAGGCGTGACTGTGGGATTGTGCATTAGGTCCCATCATGCCTTATTCCCTGATCCCTGGTTCCCCCAAGCACTTGCAAGTAACAAGCTCCCCTTCTGGTACTGGCATCATCAACTAGAACTCTTGAGTTCTTTGGTATTAAGTGCCCTGGGCTAAGTAGATAGTCAAAAAGCTGGAGGCTGAGTTGATTCAGTCTTTCCACATTAGTCTAAACTGCAGAAATGAAACTGAGAAACAACTGGATAGACATTCACTTTTGATTCAGACAATGCAGTCACATGCCTGCAATGGCTCAGGCCAGAAGCCTGGGATGCTAGAGCATGGGTCTGTAGCCATCATGGGTTGTGGGTTTGCTTCCTCTTCCTGCTGCTCCCAAGATCTCTGGGATTTCCAGTCCAATCACAGCAGCAGGACTCTGCAGGGCTGCTCATCACTTCCTCTTCCTGCTTTTATGTATTTCTGGGATTTGTAGTCCATAGTCGGCAAGCAGTAAGTTTAGCAGGGCAGGGCAAGTGTGCACTCTAGGGAAGGGGGGGTTAAGCCCCCTCCTTGGCATCAGACTCAAGCTGGGGTTTGTGGGGGGTTTATGAAACTTCTGCCCCTCCCTTTCCCCCGGCCTGGGGCAGAAGTTTCATAAACTGGTTTAACCCAAATCAGTTAGATCTGATATTACATTCAGCCAAGTTTATCTTAAACCAGTTTCAGCCATTTTTGAACTAGTTTATGTGCACTGAGCTTCTGTTCTGTTACAGGTTTAAACCCGTTTCTGATCACTTAAACCAGTTTGTATGTAACTTCTGTT
>NW_017729034.1:33413364-33422726 GCF_001723915.1 Gavialis gangeticus
TAAGACTGTCTCAAGTCTGAGGTGACATTTATTAGTTTCAGTTAAGGGACAATTTAATGCAATTTATCTAATCTCCTCTGAAGAAAGTTAAGGCTCATTCTAGGCTGTTGTGGACAGTGTCAAGTTAAAGCCAACAAACTTTGCCTCAAAAAGTGTCTTATAATGAAGCATGCAAGACTCAAACTGAGCCCTTAAAGACTTCATAGGGCCAAAAACCCCTTTATACACAGTTAAACTAAAATAAATGAACAAAATAACAAACAGATAGTGTTATTGAAAGACGCAATGGAATTTCTCCTTACTACTTCCTAAATACAAAATTATACTGGTGGCTTGAGTTATACCCCCAACCTCCCCACACATCATTAAACCCAGCACACAAGGATGCAGACAAGCTGTCCACAGAGCCCCACCATCAGCTACTACTCAAAAAATTTTGAAAGTACTCACTTTTACATTGGAGATCCACACTGGTAATGCTCTTAAAAATCAGTTGCAAGACTTCATTTACAACTAATAAATGTTCTGCCTTGCAGAAAAAATGTTAAGTAATCTGTATCTAATTTGCAGTACCTCATGGCCAAAATAAATTTTGTTTTAAATTATATTTAAAAACAATTTTAGTGGTTCCATATCAAAGTAATAGTAGTTATTTTTTTATTCTAATTTTATAAAAGCCTTAGTCTGTCTCTCTGGTCAGTCTGTAATGCTTTATTTGCACTCTGATTGGTTGTCTGAAACAACCAGAGTGATCCCAAGAGTGTTCCTGACAGGAAGCGGCAGCAGTGCAGCTCGTGATGCTGGTGACGGAGCGGACCAGCGATATTAGCTTCGCCCCATCTCCCCTCAGCCCTGCTCCCTCAAGGCAGAGGTGGAATGGGGTGCTGGCAGAGGGGAATGGAGGGGCAAGCTTCCTCCCTCCTCCTCCTCCCCTGCTCCTGGGAGGCGGCAGCATGGGGTGCTGGTGGCACAGTGCTGGCGTTGCCCCCCCACTCCACCCTCGCCAGAGCCGGGCCGTGATAAAACCTGGCAGTGAGGGGGAGATGCTGGGGAGGAGGTGGGGAGGGAAGCAGAAAGGGGAAGGGGGGGCATAATAGCAGTTTCCCAACGCTGCTGCCAGGCCCTGAGAACAGCTGCAGGGGAGGGAGTTGCGCATGACTGGATGTGCAGTGGTGGCAACGTGGGGTGCTAGGTAGCAGCTGCGGCCACTGTGTGCAAGCTTTTCCCACCTCAGCCATGCCTGGGAGGTGATGGCGCCGCAGGGCGGAGCACCGGGGGGAGTACCGGGGTGGGGTGCATGGAACCAGAGGCAAAGCGGCAGCAGAGAGGGATGGTGGGTCATGGAACTCCATCCCCGCCCACCCCCCCATCATTCTTGACAGGCAATTGGCTAGTAATTCAATAATTATTGAATAATTTTCCATATTTCCTTATTGAATTGAATATTTTTATGTTCCTCCAGATACACAACACAATCATTAATTTGGGTGGTAGTCTTTTTTTTAAATGAATGGTTTAAGTTATATTAAAGGACAACACACACCAAAAATACAACCCCCCCTCCCCCCATCTTGTACATTTTCAGTGCACCTGGATTTGTGCTGCTAGCTAATAAAAGTAAAAAACCCACAAATCATCATCCTGAGTATTAGTTAAGAAGCTAATATTTTCCTACAAAATTTAGTGATTTGTATTTGGTAAACGATATAACATATCCCAATAATACAGCAGTCTTACCGGTCTTGGGGGAAAATGAGAAGTTGCTCTGAGTTGTACAATTCCTGCAGAACATTAGATAGAAATTGTCCCCACCATCTTTCTCCACCACACAGCTGAACAAGCAGAAGACCAGTATGCAATCGTATCTTTGGAGTCCCACTGATACACAAGTGCTTAAATAACTCTTCACAAGCTTGTGCATGAAAGGTACTTTGGAGAACCACAGGTACTGCATGCCCTTTTAAAAAGAAACCAAAGTAATATGAACTTGTAATACTGCAGAACAAAGGCATATCAAGTTATTACATGTATTTATGATACATGATATACTAATGATTAGAAAGCGTACCCAATCTAAGATACATTCACAAGTCAAATGCTCCCCTTCCCAAAACTTTTACAAGAGATTTACATTTACTTTAATTATGCTTCATTATGTTTAGTTTTTTCATAAACTGGCTTTGCCTTCAAGAACTCTAGCAAAGCAAACTCAGAGTTAGAAAGATGTAAATTATTTTCTTAATTACTTGTTAGATTTTCTACCTTATCTAAGGAAAATGTGATTATTCCACACTAACATTTAAATATAAAAAGAAATGCTTGAGTCCCATTTGCAGAAATGATTCAAACAACTGAACTCTTAGGTGCCTTAATCACTTTGGGAAATTTCACGCTAAGTTACATTTTGGTCTTGACATTGTTACACTAAATCTGGTGACAACATAAAACCCTGTGATTTGCTTGTTATATCTTATTAAATAGCATACATAGTTGTATTGACCAACAGCTTGGGAAAAAAGCATGATCACTTAAGTTATATGACAGTTTAATTGGTATTTGATTGAAAACTGAGTAAGTGAGAAAGCTGTTTCCACAGCTAACATATATACCTTGCTCAACAAGACTACAGAAATGTGTGCGCACACATGCGTGTACACACACACACACACACACACACACACACACACACACACACACACACACACACACACACACACACACACACACACTTAATTAATTATAACCCACGGGCAAGAATGTCATTGCAAACACATAAAAATATAAATTTCAAAAGAATACTAACCATTAGAAGAATGAAGTAAGCTAAGTAAAGTATCCAGTAAATATCTGATGATGGTGCGTAACTGCTCTGTGGATGACATTTGAATCAGCTCTTTTGGATCAGATTGTTCTTTCAATGTCTTCCTACTTGCACCTAAAGCTACTTTGAGTCTCTGCACAGCATGATGAGCCAAATTGAGTTGAAGCTGAAGCTGAATGCAGTCCTGATAAGCAGAAAACACTCTACTGTCTTCTTCTACTGCCTTATCGGGCTTTCGTAAGAAATATTGGGCATTGTTTGCACTGTTGAGTGGGGGCAAGTCAATGCTTTGCAAAAGTATTTCCAATCTATGACAGGCCAAGTTGTACCTAAAGGAGAAAAATTCCAGCACAAAAAAATCAACTGAAATCTACAAAGATCAACACCCTAATGAATTAAATAGCTAGAAACATGTTCAGTTGCCTTTATATTCATTATAAAAAGAGATACCAAAAATTAATAGTTTTGGTTGTGATAACACTACACAGTTTTTGTTGCAGCATCTGCATTAGATTACAAATCTTCTTAGCAGTTTGATTTTTTCTTCAATTCCTGGAAAAGGGCACATTATGACACTCTAGGTGTTTTAAGTTAGAAAAAGTTTATTACATATTTGTGTACATGTCTTCTAACCTGCATTGTATGTCTTCTTGCAATGCAACCATCATTGTTAAGTGTTGGTCAATTTCTGGCTGGTTTGCAGCTTCACCTTCTCCTCTGAGGGGATCATGCATTAACTTCAGTTCATTTTCAAATGGCAAGATATAGGTATGACCATAGTAAAATCCTAAAGGGATTTTGGCTCTAGCATTTGTACTACCATATCGACCAATAACGGTAATCTGAAAGATAATGCAACTTTTATTGT
The DNA here is from genome assembly GCF_001723915.1 of Gavialis gangeticus. Taxonomy (NCBI): domain Eukaryota; kingdom Metazoa; phylum Chordata; order Crocodylia; family Gavialidae; genus Gavialis; species Gavialis gangeticus. The sequence continues at coordinate 33,417,054 of NW_017729034.1, forward strand.
AGTAGAATGGTTTAAAAACATACAAAGCAAAAATAAGGACAAGCATTAACAGCAATACTTTAACATTCAGTCTGAAGAAAGCTTAATGGCAATAAAAACTTGTATTACAAAGAATGAAGTTTAGAAGAGACAAGAAACAAAAGAACAATAATTACAGAACAGAATTTTTGTTTAATTTTCCCCCCACTCTCTTACCTTCATGAACCTACAAACTGGTGGTGGCAATAAATCGTGCAGAATGAGCGAGTGTGTGCTTATATCAGTAGCAACTACCAATCGCCTTCCATCCACTTCTTCTCCTAAAGTCCAAATGTCAATTGACAAGGAAGCCAAGTCCCCACAAGTGGGAATCAATACATCCGTCAACAGTATAGGTCTGCCAAAATCTAATGTCACAAACCTTCTTGCTCCTAATGAAAAATTAGTATAAGTTAAAAGCCAATCAAAAGACAGTAGTACAAACCTAAAAACCTGGGATATCATTTTTCTGCATTTCCAAAAGACTATATTTTTGAGAACTTAAGCTGCATAGCAAGGCACCTTGATTTTGAAGGGAAGCCTGAAGAAAAGGAAAAATATTCTATTGAGGTGAGTTAGCAGCAGCTAAGGAGTGGAGCAGAGGCTGCTGCCAGCCCTGCAGGCCAGTTGGGCTCACAGAGTGACCTAGCATGCTCACTCCAAAGCCATGCAATGAGCTTGATGACCCTGCACGCTGGTTCCAGAGTTACGTGCCACGTCAGACCCACTGCACCCAGTTCAGGACCATGTACTGCCTCAAAGGCTGCATACCGAGCCTGGGACTGCATGCCACGTCTGAAATGGTGTGCTGTCTCTGGAGTTGCATGTAGGGTCTGACTCCGTTCACTGCCTCCAGAGCTGCGTGCCTAGCCCAGGACCTTGAGCTGGCTCCAGAGTCAAATGCTGGCTCCAGCACCATGTACTGATTCCAGGGTCATGCGCTGAGCCTGGGACTATGACTCAGGGATGGAATGACTTGTAGTAACCTAAGTAGCACATGGTCCCAGACTTGGCGCACAGCCCCAGAGACAGAGTATAGGGCCCTGGATTCAGCACACTGGGTCCAACCTGGCATGTGGCCCAAGAGCCAGCATGCAGGGTCTGATCTGGCACTCCAGGTTGAGGGCCATGTGGCATGCTGGGTCTAACCTGGCACATCTGGCTACACATCAATCCTAAACATCACCCCAATCTGGCACATGGTTGGGAAGAGGAGGTCCCCACAGGTACAAAAATGGGGGGGAGGAGGGGGGAAGGGAGAGGTGAGGAAGGAAGCAGTGGCGGTGTTAACTGCAAGGCTTCCAGAGCCTTAGCAATTAACATTGCCACTGCTTTGCCTTCCCCCTCCCGCCCTCCCTGCACCAATTTTCTAGACCTTTCCCTTGTGGGGATCCCTTTCCCTTGAATATACTGAGCACCCCAATTTTCCCTAGCTGGTTTGGCAAAGAAGATGGGAGTTATAACCCCCCAAAAATTCAGTAAATATAGATCACTGAAGTGTTTCTGAGCTAGTCCTGACACTAGCAAATACTATACTCTCTCACATACAACATGCACCATCCCCTACCAAAACTCAGCTGCTGGATACTGAAATTTGCATAATATGCGAGAAACATGGCAAAACGTTTCCGCTGCTCTGGGTGAAAATTGTAAAATCTGCAGCGATCCATTGGGAGCAAAACAATGAGCAGGGTAGGTTCCCTAGAGCTGCTGTTACACAGGTTCTGCAAGAAACTATCCTTTTTTCCCCAGCTGCAGTCTGCTTTTCAAAACAAAGTGTATATCTTACTCAGAGAAAAAAGGTACTAAGACCAAGAAATTTCAGAACCACTGTTTTATAAATCAGTTCATGAAGGAATCAAACTTGTACCTCTTGAAAAAAGGCTTTTTGTTCCAGATTTATATAAAATACAAATTAAGAAAGAGGTCTAAGATAGCCATATTTTTAAAATGCATCTTGTAGAGGTTTATGAAGAGAAAAAAAATACTTTTAATCTCTTTTTCACATGCTCCTGATAAAAATATTTGCCTGGTCTATGCTTTAAAGCCTTACAGATTAAATAAGAAGTTGCTATGAAAATATCTGTGAACTTATGATAGGAATGAAGTATTAAAGTTCCTATCTAGCATCTTTTCCTTTAGTACTTTTTTCATCTTGGTTATCAGGCATCATTGGATATTGAGGTTTGCATTGGCATATGACAGCAACATAAAAACAAATGCATGTTTTATTTACAAAGGCAAATGAAACTGTAGCTAGACTACTAAGTTAAGTGACAGAAAATATACAGGCCCTCCCCCTTCCACCAATTAGACAATCATTCACACAAGATTGATATTAAGAGTTACAGTTTACCTGAGTGCATACGCTCTATAATTATGGACTGATGAGGCGGAGGTTGAAGAAAATGTGAAGCATGAGATATTGCAAGAGCAAGGCCAGATCCAAGCGGATTCTGAAGGGGAAACACCAGTAAAAATTATTAAAATCTCTACTATTTTGTAGCTAGCTTTTCTTAACATAAGTCTACAAGAAAGAAAACATATCAGACCCTTGCAACTTACAGGTTTGAAATTCCTGTGTCACTTATACTTTATTTTCAATTAGTATGCACTATTTGGAAATATTAACTACTGTTTTCAAAGGATTGATTATGCTAATTCCTAAGTAATAAACTTTAACATAATTTGGCACACTGTATATCTGGCCTTCCTATAATCAAAACAGACAAAGTCTGCCTAAGCTTTGGTTACCTGTTGGTCTAATAGAATTAAGCACACGTTCATGTAGCCAACAACACACAAGGAGTGATATGGCCAGCATTATGTTCAGTCACCTTTGCTTTCTCAGACTGAGTGACCAAGAACCCGTTTATAGATCAGTCAACTGGGGACAGCTTTCAGCATTAGTCCAGAGTAAACTTCGAACTCATGCCTCTGGATCCACAGTAAGACACCTTACAACTTTTCTGCCACCCCATTCCTGTTTGCTATAATAGGCCATATTATAGCAGCCTATTCATAGCTCTTAGTGTTACATCTAGTGGTTATACTTTCACATAGAAATAGTAGAACATACCCAGCTTCACTAGCCAATCAAGTAAAAAAAAAAAGTACAAGAAAGTTAAGTCCTGCTAAATCAAGATGGACCTCACTTTCATTAAAAGTCTAATTACCGTTCTGGATTTGTTTGCATTCTTGTTATGTGCAGCAAGATTAACTGTTGGGGGATCAATGACTGAGCCAGGGAAAAGTTGAGCAAGCTCTGCATTGATAACAGCAGAAACAGCCTCATTGGGTGGAGTCAAAGGCGGAGTCATAAACAGTGGTGTTGTTTTTGGAGTGGGTGGAATGACATCTGAAGGATGGATGAAGAACCCTGGGGCTGCTACTGGGTTAGAAGGCACAGAGTTGTGAACAGGACCAACTGCTGATGCTGCTGCTGCAGCTGCTGCTGTTGTCTGATGTAGTTTTGCTTCCAACTTAGCTTTCTGCAGAAAAAAAATTAAAGTAATATATGTAGAGTACAGCAATGCAGCCTCTGAATGGATCAATAACATGCACTACAGACACAGTAAAACTAGAATATAAACCTTCAGCCTTTATTTTAAGCTAGGCTTTAACTGAAAGCACCACATCCATAATTTAGGTAGTTACGTACCAGTACCTGAAAAATGGAATGGCCTTTAATTTGATAGTTCCTGCTTTAAAATACAGCAATTAGTCCAAAAATTTAAGGAAAATTTATAACAGCACAAAGCTTATGACGATTTTAAATACAGCCAAAGTGCATACAAATTGATCACTTCTCCTTTTAAGAATGTTTGCTGTCCGTTATTAATGGCAACTGCTGTTTTAATTCTAGTGTAGTTCCTTGGCTATTCTGATTTTCTGCTTGTTAACAGAACTCGTCATTACTTTTTATAAAGGATACTAATCCATTTCCTCACCACCAAATCTCACATGTACACCACACGAAAAACAAAATGCCACAAATCTGAAAGGCTACAAAGATTACATTTTCATGCTTAACGAAAGTCATCCTTTGCCCATAGCTATGCCCTCCTCACAAAATATTCTGACAATGAGGGAGGGAAATGGTACGGCCGTGTAACTTTTTTCAGCTTTTGAAGTTGAGAGACAGCATAAAAAATAGCCAAATAGCCTCCAACCTGTTGCTGAAGCTTCAAAAGCTGCTGCTGTTTCTCTTGCAGCACCTGGAGCTGCTGCTCAGCTGAAGCCATTGCGTGAGAGAGAGACTGCAAAGCTACCTGGGCTGCTGAACTCAGGGCGGTCGAGGCTTCCCCAACTGTCCCAGATGAGAGGCCACCAACTGCTGGGGTAACCCCAAACGTACTCACTGGCATGAAACAAGAAACAAAAAACGTGTGTAGAAAAGGAACACAGAAAGCACTTCCACTCTTTCATTTAACTGAATTTAAAAAAAGTCAGTGACAAAAGGAATAGGCTAAAAGCAAGATAAAATACCAGTCCTTAATCACACCTCATATATAAAATGATGTTAGTTAGGTGTCTCAAAAATGTATACTTTCTAGATCTGAATGTAAAGGCATCACATACCTAAACGAAAAGGTGTTACAAGAGAGATCAGGGCTGTAGTACAAAACACACAAAGTAACATGCTTTATGTATTACTTGAGAGAGACAAATTTATTTGTTTACAATTGAAATCTAAAATACGCATTTGCTGTACTCCAAGGCTAGGGACAGAAATTACACATAAGCTGATATAAGCAATTGGAAACTGGTTCAAACCTGTAACACAACAGAGGTTCAGTGCACATAAATGGATTTCAAAATGGCCAAAACCAGTTTAAAATAAACATGGATGGATGTAGTATCAGACTTAACTGATTTAGGTTAAATTGGTTTATTGAACTTCTGTTCCAGATCGCCTCCAGATTCAAGTTAATTCTCAGTCCCCCAGCATCCCAAGATGCTTTGCACCTCCCCCACAAACCCCTGCTTCCCAGGGTGGTCAGGGCAGCCTCAGCCCAAGCTGTCTGCTCCAGCTGAGCAGGGAGGCATTCTTTATAGCATTCCTGCCCCCCAGCTTCTGGACTAGGCCACAGCAGGCATGTGGCTACATTTCTAGAATCAAAAGTGAATATCTGCCCACTTGCTTATCCATTCAATCTACGCAGTTTAGACTAACATGCAAAGATTGAATCAATTCACCCTTGGGCTGTATGACTGTCTGTTCTTAGCCTAAGAGACATAACTTGCCATTTAAGAACAACTTGTAAAGTAATTCAAACATTGTAAACATTATAAAACTTGAGAAATTTCATTTGGAAAAAAGTTAAAGAACTCTACAGTAAGTTATTTTTACATTTTCACCAAGAATAAGTAACAAAAAGTTGTATATACCAGTAAACGTACTTGCATCGTCCCTTTCTATCCTAGTTCCATCACTAGTTGAAACACAAGTAAAGTGCAGAGGCTCAACTTCCAGAAGTCCAGTGAGGGAAGTAAAACTACCTTCAGCTGCTGCACAGCTACTAATTTTCCCATTCCCTATACAGAAAGAGAGTGGAGGGAGCTCGTCCTGGAGCTTGCCCAGCCCATGCTGGATGGTGGTGGGGAGTGGATTGGTGCCCCCGCCCCAGGTGGAGAGCTCCAATCCACCCACCC
>NW_017729034.1:33427726-33430539 GCF_001723915.1 Gavialis gangeticus
AGAGAAAACGAAAACCATTTAGCTTTTAATAAACTTGGTTACAATGATTCAAGTTATAAAAAAATGGATTGAATGTGTCAGTTATATAATGCATACACAATATACATTTGCATCATTTGCAGTTTTAGTTTTTTCAATATCCTACAGCTAAGGATAAATAAAACATCTAACGGGACTTTCTTGGTAGCAATTTGAGTTAATAACAAAGGGAGCCAAGAACTTTAAAACTTCTCATTCCAGTAATGAATCATAAATGAAGGCTGCTTTTACATTTGTTACAAATAGGTTAAAGGTCTGACTTGCAAAAAAAAATGCACCGATTTTACAGATGAGAAACTTAGGCAGAGATGGATAGTAAATCAGGGTCATAACTAGAAGCAGAGCCCTAATCAAACTAAATTATTTCTCAATTAGAAGTCGCTGCTGTCTAGAGCAGAAAACACAAAGAAGCACTTTATGGTTCTCACTGAGGTTGGACGTCTGAAGCAGAATTCTCTTACAATGTGTAGCTATCAGACAGATGGAAGAAAACAAGATGCATCCTTATTAAAGTGAGGAACATGACACAGGGGCAAAGCCACCACCTTAAGTAAAACTATGCACTGTTCTTCTGTTTAGAAATAATTAAGCTTTCTTATCCTTCTGGCTAAACCAACTGTGACAGGACAACAATTTAATTAATAAAAAAATTAGGTAGCCAATAGTAGCTCACACTAGAATATAAAGAGACTAAAGTTTCACTTTGAGACTAATCTGCAGTATGTAGCAATGTAGTAAAAATAAGCCAAAACTGAATATTCTGGGGAAAAATTATGATAGTGCCTTGTTATCTTAAATCAGAGGATGACATCTAACCAACATTTAGCCATGCAGGAAAAAAAAAAATGAATAAAAAACACTCATTTAACATTTAAATTAAGCTCGTAAAAATAATCACACAAGGAAGAAAAGTTCAGTGGCCTAAGCACCATCATTCTGAGCAATTACGGACAGAGCCAATGAGAAAAGGTATGACCCATAGATTTATGCATAAATGAGGAAGACTGCTCGATTTACTTGATAAATTTAAGAATAAGCATGTCAGAAAACTATAAGAACGAACATTTTATTTCAATAAATCCACCAGAGTAATCAGAGAAGAAGAAAAAGGAGCATGTTGGTTCACAATCTTCAACACTGTAATTCATTAAGGGTTTCTGTAACTTCAGACAAACTAGCTTTTCTCTGAGGGGAAAAAAAAAGCTTTTGCAAATAATTTTTCCTTTTTCATTAGTCTTATTAAAATAGTGCATCAGTCTGAGCTCTGAATGCAATGCTATTTCGTTTACAATGGCAAATATTCAGTAAAGCAATAAAAAGAGGAAAAACTGTTTTAAAAAGTTGTAAATGTTTTAACGTTAACTCTAGAAAAAAGTAGTGTTTTTAAAAGTATGCATACCTGACAGGACATCAGATAAATCAATTTCATCCGACTGTACACCCATGCTGCTGTTGTATACATTCTTACAGGAAGAGCCACTCATTTCCAAGTCAAAAAGAACTGGATCAAAAGGTGAACTATATAATCCGTACCTGCAAACAAAACATAACTAAGTCCATTTCTTCAAATACTAAGTTACCATAAATTAACAAGAAAACAAGGTATCCAGAAAAAAAAAAATCCCAAGCATTTCATTTAGAAATTTCACTGCAGTTTCAAAAGAATGAAGGACAGTCCCTATTCACCTCGTTAAGGACTACCTTTGAGATGCAATTACCAAGGGACATAAAAAGCAATATGACTCATGGGGCACATGCGCTTGCAGCAGCTCAAATAGAAGCAGCGCAATTTTGAGCCAGGACTTTTTGCCTCAGTGCACATGCCTGGACATGCACTTTGGTGTGGGGCAAATGGTGCCACATGGGGCAAAATAACCCTACCTGGCTCCTCTCAGATCTGCAGCCAGGGGGAGCTAGAGGCTGCAGATCTGGGAGGAGCTGTATAAAAACCTGCCTTGTGCTAGCCCCAGCAGAATAAAAAGCTGCCCTGTAAAGTAGCTCAGGGCTACTTACTCAGGAGCTTCTGAGGCCCCGTAAATTGGTACCTGGGGACACTACCCCCCTTGTGCCAGCTGGACTGCTGAGGCAGCCCTGAGAGTTTCCTGCACCCCTTACCCACTGCAGCAGTCTGGCAGTGGGGGCTGCTGCCTGGCTGTGACATGTTGCCACCTGTGACAGCATGTGGTCCCAAAGTTGCACGCCTGCAAGACCCAGATGGGAACTGCTTGGTCATTTGAGGCATCTGTACTTCTGGGCCAGCTGCCAGCGGGCTGTGGCTGCACAGTTAGCCTTTGTGTGGCATTACTTCCATGTGTGTCACTGCCTGGCTATCTGGGCAACTATCATCCAGAAGATGTTCTTAGTGCGGTGGCCTGCTTTGAACTGTCAAAGCATGTCCTCCTGGCCCCACAAGGCCAGGAGGTCAGCCACTTCCATCTGGGTCCCTGGTGCCAGCTCTGAGCAGGCTCCTCTGTCTGGGTCCCACCACTTGCCTCACTAGCAGGAATTCTGGTGTTTCCTATTTAAAAAACTGCAAAATCCTCGATTAAAAAAAATCCCAAAGTCACCCTTTAAAATACCCTGAAATCCATGTTCTTCCAAAATTAAAACAAAAGACCACTAGACACATAAAGAGAACATGAACGCAAATCAGTTGGGCAATGTTTTATTGATATATTTACAATTTTAAAGCAATTTGGAACCCTACCAGTGCCTCTATCATCATAATAAAATAAATTCTAAAGATCTATAGTTTGGCACTGACTTTCGGGTTT
>NW_017729034.1:33435914-33436187 GCF_001723915.1 Gavialis gangeticus
ATCAGGAACTGGGGCCCACCCTCCCCATGCTCCCCCCCTTCTCCAACACCCCTTTCTTCCTTACTTGGCACGAAACCGGGTCCAGGTCCCTACAGCCTGCACTGCTGCTTGCCCTGCATGGGCAGGCAGCGTGCTTCAGCAACAGGACAAAGGCCAGCCATAGAGATGCTCTACCTGACTACCAGAGCATCTCTGTGGAAGATGGAGCCTCCAGTTGCCTCAGGTCCCAGATCCTGCTCTGCTCCGCTGTTTCACAGTGGTTTTTTTTTTTTT
>NW_017729034.1:33436201-33443351 GCF_001723915.1 Gavialis gangeticus
TTCTCTGGATATCCAGGGGTTTAGTTTTGCCTAACTTATTTGTTCCTGCACGTGCGTCTTGCAGTGTCTCAAAGGAGGTTGAAATGCTGCAAGAGCATGTGCGCACTCATCTGAACACACCCATGGAGGTTTGGTGAAGTCCCAAATGACTGGAAAAAGGAAACATATAGTGCTTATTTTTAAGAAAGGGATCAGGGATTTACAGTTCAGTCAGTCTAACTTCGATACCTGAAAAAATTCATGAAACAGGTCATCAAGGAACTTTCTAAGAACACAGAAGAGAACAAGGTGATCAGGGACAGCCACTCTGGAGAGTGGGGCTACAATTCAGAATGACTTTGATAACTGAAGAAATGGGGGGAGGGAAGGGAGGGAATTAAAAAAATAAAAGAAAAAGAAAATCAAATCAAATTATTTCAGCAACGACAAGTGCGAAGTCCTGTACTTGGTACAGAGTAATTGTATGCACAAGTACAGCCTGGGGAAGGACTGGCTAGGCTGCAGTACTGCAGAGAAGGACTTGGGTGGTACAGTAAACCATAAGCTGAGTATGAGCCAACAGCATGCTTTTGTGGGGGGAAAAAACACCTACAGCATACTAGATTGTATTAGTATGTACATCACTTGCAAAATGAGGAAAGCAATTCTTCCGCTCTCTTCAGCACTGATGAGGCCTCACCTGAAGTACTGCATCTAGTTTTGGGCCTCACACTTCAAGAAAGATGAGGACAGACTGGAAAGAATCCTTTGGAGAGTGACAAAAATTATTAGAGGACTGAGAAGCATGTTTTATGAGGGAAGGCTGAAGAAGCTGGGATTATTTTGTCTGGAGAAGTAACTGGGTTGTTTTGAGTGTTTAAAACATTTTGGTAAAAGGATTACTTAAGCATTTTGTGGAAAAAAAAAATCAGACAAAAATATTTGTTTACTGTAGTAGAAAAACATACTTTAAAGAACAAAGGCCATTACCAGATACCTACCTGTCTGTTAAATAGAGTTTCCTAGAGCTGTGTTAATTGAAACTGACTATAAACACTACAATACCCATGTGTTGAACAGACATCTTTCATTTTACCTTTAAAAAAAAATGAAACAAAACAAACACAAGCCCACAATCATAAGGATTTTTGTTTTCTGAATCTACTCTAACCTGTACGAGTATTGCAAATTATGGGGAAAAACTGTGCCATTTAGCAGTGTCTAAGAACATTCAAAAACATGATGAATAACTGATTTGCTAACAAGAAGGTTTTTGCCAGATTAAAAACAACTACACATTCTCTTAATACCTTGTCTGAAGTAATGCTTCCATGGGTGTTAGTCGGTCCTGCAACTGTCTGGACACAGCCGTTAGCAAGGTCGCACAAGTTGTACTGCATCCTGCCAAATCTTCATCCTTTACGTAATTCAGCAATACAAAATACCAGTACACAGATCCTGAAGAAGAGAAATTTTATTTCAATTGAAGTACAGCATGAATATTCAACCCAGTTCCATTCAAATATAAAATTAATTAAAAACAACAGATTGAAGTACTGAATGATGAAGCATTTGAAAAACGTAAGTACAGATACATATGCTTCTATGGTCTGCCTCAGAATATTGCAGTTAATGTTTCAGGCTACAAGACACTTTAAAATCATCTTAAAATAGCCATAGTGGAAAAAGTTTATTAAAAGAATCCCATTAAACTATTTTTCATCCAAGAACATTACAATTTTAAAGGAAGTCAAATTTGCTACAGCAAGTAATACCGTATTAGAAAATATGAAACAAGTACTTCCTTAATTAGAAATCATGCTTTTTTTTAAAAAGGATGCAAACTAACTTCATATACAATAACACCTACTGTATGAAGGCCTAAGATACTTATTTAACATAAATAAAATGAACATTTTATAACTGACATTTTCTTTCTTACTTAACAGTTCGTTTGTTTTAATAGTTATTGGCTGCTTGCAGATATTAAAACAAAAACAGAAAAAGCAAAACACGCTTTACCAGAAGCAGCAGCATATTACTTTGAACCAACTCTGCAGCATCTGTATAGACTGGGTGCTTCAGTGGAGCTTTTTGGTACTTTGAGCTAAAGCTGATTCAATCAGCTATAAGATAAAAGCACCAAACAAGTCCCCCTAAAGCACCCAATTTATACAAACATCGGGGCGAGACACGTCCAACTAACAAGCTGCCTCTTCTGGGCATGTGCTGGACTGTGTGTGGGAGTGCACCAAATTTAAAGTAAAGCGCAGCTTTTTTGCTTTTTTTTTTAAACATCTGCAAGCACCCTTCATGGTTTAGTGTAAGACTGATGACATAAGGAGATTTTATATTTAACAATGTAAGGGGTAAGGTAAGGAATTCTTATTTAGGCCCCTGGCAGATGTTAGATTTAACACAAATTCAAAATGCCACACATTCAGCCAATTTATGGCATTATGAAACAGTAAACCAGCTACAAAGACTGGTTTACTGTTTTACAATGCCATAAATGTAACATGTAACAGAACATTTTTGCTTGTCTGGCTAGTTTGCATTGTACTTTAAATTGATCATGTGGCACCTGTTGCATTCCAGGCCAGGGCTGCCCCAACCTATGCTAGCAATCAATTGATTATCAGCATCAGTTGGGACAGCCTCATATCTGGAACGGGATCCAGGGCCGTCCAGGGCCACACCAACAATCATCTGCTGTCAACAGATCCCAGGGGACTGCCCCACACAGTAGTGCAATTGGGATACAAGGAATGTCATGCCCCTTCCCAACACTATGCATACTGCCATGCACTCAGATCCCAATTATGTTAAAGCCTGTCAGGGGCCTCACAGTCTTATAACAAAATGACATGAAATGTATATATGCTTTAATTGTTAAAGTTAAAAAAAAATATCTGCAATGCATCCTGAAGAGTAATGATTATATCAGATTACGCACAACTTTTAGTTATGTTCATGCTGAAATAGCATTAAATTATATTTGGAGTTTGTATTTTTCCGTTTTTAAAAATTCTGGTGAGTGAAATACTTTTTCATAGTTGCTTAGTAGCTGAGGTTTGGTGGTCAAAGTCAAGGTTATCTGAATATCAAAAGCTAAATTTTTAGAATGTTTTCAGTGAAGTTTTTATTAAGTATGGATGTTAATAATTTCCTCCTTTTCAGTAACTATTTTATTCTTAAACTAGACCTGATATTTATATTTTCTAATTATGTCAACGATAATTTTTTTTTCTATACAGAATCAAGGTACGCTCAAGGAGACAAAGCTTTTTTTTAAAAAAGAAGATGCATACTAACAAATATTTAAAATGTTAACTCTCCTTATACTTCATAACTTTTTTTGGTCTTTGTTTGTTTTCATGAAACTTGTGTAAAAATGACAAATACTACAGAAATAAGTCACTGAACTGTGAGCAAGCTCTGGTAAGAGACAAAGTGCATTTAAGAAAACTATGCACATTAGGAATTATATTCCCCGACCGCACAGAAATCTTTGTGGGCTCACCTCGGTGTACTATGGAACTAAAGAAAGGGTAGGACAACAACATATAAACCAACACTACATAAACAGATGCCTTCACCATACAAAAACAGCAGTCACTTACCCATTTTATTAATCCCTTCCTCACAATATAAACATCTTTTCTACCACCATGCTGAAGGGACTAGGAAAGAAATAACCTATTTTGTCTGAAAGGCTATAACAGCACCTGACTAAAATTTCTTCCCAAGCTTCTGCTGTCCCAGGAGAAACCCTGAGAGTAGAGAAGTTCTGCATCCATCTCCCAGAGCAAAAAAATGGCTGTTTCAGGAGAAAAGTACCCTAGGAATAAGCAGGGTTATATCACTCTCAGGAGAGTTTTTTCCTGGGAGAGCAAACATCTGTACATATTCTTGTCTGAAAAGCAACAGCACAGCCTTTCAGCATCCCAGTAGACTTGACTCCCACCTTCTCCCCCCAGCCCCCGGAGGAAGACTGTGTTGCTCACTGGACTCCGCTGCTCCAGTGAAGCAAAGAACAGAACACACTTCGCTTCCCCTTCATAATTCCCTACATTGTGCTGCAGCAAGACACAGGCAGTCCAGGTCAGCCAATCAGGTCTGTCCTACAGACTTCTGCCACCTTTTGCAGAGCAGACTGAGGGAACCAACAGATCAGGCTGAGATGTGGACAGAAAACCCTCCTGGATGTGTAGTATCAATACTGAAAACTCTTTGTTCTTCAAGGGCTCAGCACTTGAATGTCTGTTCAGACATCTTTGTATAAAGTTTTTCTATTGGGAAAACAAACCCGTGGGAATTCTCCCAAATTATCTGAATGTATTGTGTATGCAGTCTTAATATGCAAAATGTTGCCTTTAGGAGAGGAGGGATGGCTCATTGGCAAAAACAAATCAATTGTTCTGATGTCACATATAAGTAAAGAAGACAACAGTTTAGTGGCTGGGGAATGAGCTTGAGACTTAGAACACCGGTGTTCAATTCTTCTCTCGTATACAGGCTTCCTCTATAAATCAGGCAAGCCAGCCTAGGTTAATCTATGCCAGGGACAGGCAATTATTTTGGGCGGAGGGCCGCTTATCCAGTTTTGGCAGGCTGTCGAGGGCCATATGTGTAGCCCCGCCCCTTGACAGGTGCCCCACCCCTGGTCACCATCTTCGGACCAATGTCCCAGGGCCAGCACCAGTGGGGCCTAGACCGGGGCACAGGCTGGCAGGGGTCTGTGGAGCCAGGATGGCCTGCACCAGCAGGGAGGGGAGGAGCTGGCCTGGCTCCATAGAGCCCCTGCCTGCTGAGAGGCCACACTCCTGCAACCCTGCTCTAGGCTCCACCGGCACTGGCCCCGGGACACTGGTGCGGGCCCCGTGCTCCCACTGGCTCCCCACCCACTCACTCCCAGTGCCCCCCAGCCTCACGATACAGGTGGGGGGCAGTGCTCAGCCCCAACCCCCTGCTCACCAGCAGGAAAGCTAGTGCTGAGCAGGGGGAAAAGCGGCCCCTTGCCTGCCCCATGGCCGGCGCTCCCTGCTGCAGGTGCTCGCAGCCCTTGCAGGGCTGTCCGGAGCAGGCACAGGCAGCCTCATACAGGCTGCAGGTGGCTGTAGCGCAGGGCGCTGGCCATGGGGTGGGTGAGGGGCCACTTTTCCCCATGCTCAGCACCAGGTGTAACTCGCCCCACTGCCAGCAGGGCCAGGTTACAAGGTGGTGCTGAGCACAGAGGGGGAGAAAGCAGTCCCTCCCTGCCCTGTGCCCGGCGCCCTGCACTGCAGCTGCTTGCAGCCAGCCTGGGGCTGCCTGTGCCTGCTCCAGACAGCCCCATGTGGGCTGCAAGCGCCTGCAGCAGGGAGTGCCAGCCATGGGGCAGGCGAGGGACCACTTTTCTCCATGTAGGGAAGGAACCCAGGGAAAAGCTGAGCATGGGGGGGGAGGAGAGGTCCTCCCTTGCCCCACACCTGGTACCCCACGCTGCAGGCGCTCGCAGTCTGTGTGGGGCTGTGAGGAGTGGGCACAGGCAGCCCCACACAGGCTGCAAGGAGCTGCAGCGAGGGGCACACGGCATGGGGTGGGGAAGGGCCACTTCCCCCTCACGCTCCTTCCCTGCCCAGGGTCCCCCCACATCACTTACCTGAGCTTCCCACACTGGGGCAGTCACATGCTCCCAGCCCAGAAACTGTGGCTGGGACTTGGGACTTCCAGCTGGGGTGTGGGGCCGGGCAGGCCCTGCTGTTATGGGAGCCCGCTGGGCTTCCCCTGGGTCCTACTGCCCTTGGTTTCTGTCAGATAAGCTACACTGCTTATTTTCAAGATTTATCACATGTTGAGAGGGAGGAAGTGAGTAAACAGGGCATGTATTGCAGCAGCTCTCCCAGGCACAGCACAGAGGTGGGTTCAGATATGTCGTGCATGTTTTTGCATCATGTCCTCACTTGGAGAAGGGATTACTTCATTACCTGAGTGTTCTGTTCAGACTATAAATACAATGACTGAGAGTAGGATATGGCACTGGGGCCACATACGTTCCTGAGATAAACAGAAAAGAGGGCAACAGCAGGATGATAAATAGCTTAGCAATGCTTTAAAGTAGAGAACCTCAAAGTATGGGAGGCTTGGAAAAGCACTTCATAAAGCATTCAGTCTCAAGAGTGACTCCAAACAGTGTGGGAAGAACTGAACAGCATGAAATAGTCATGTTCTGGCCTAATTAGGATTTAAAGATGTTGTTAACAGGATCTGATATTACATCAGTTTAACACATTTTATAATTCTCATCCATCTCAGCTAATAAATAGTTAAAACAGAGAAGGCACAAATTCACTCAGCTGCCTCAGCACATGCTAAAATACAATTTTTTTCTCATTTACATTTGAGAGTTTCAAAATATATTGGATAAAGACAGTAAACATAATAAGGCACATTAGTTTCTATAACCAATGTCACAAAGAAGAAACATGGATAGCATCTCTTCTGCCTGCATTTAGCTCTGCAGTCTTAATGAACAGCTATCCCTTATATCTGGGTTGGCTGCAGCCTTCTGCATGAGTCTAGACTGGACCCCAAACTCATGCCACTAGTGTCAAAGCAAGACACTGCTATCACCCTATATCCATGGAAAGAGTAGCAGTAAAAAAATTTGTTACTTTCCTACAGGAACAAAACACATGATATTCAGTACTGGCTGCAGTCTGTGACAGGATGCCTTTTTTCTCCATGCAACGTATATAGGGTCTCAGGATTCAAGACAGCTGACTTATTTTCCAGGAAGGTTTTCCAGATCCCTTGAAGAGAAGGCTCTCCTCTCAGTTGCTTCACAAGATATCTGGGTACAGCTCTCTCCAGTGACTGTGCATTACCAATTAGCTGTTATTTGTGTATCATGCATTTTGAACACTTAAAACAGCCTCTCAGATGGGATACAGACAGTCTGTAGACTATCTGCAATTCATGACAAACCAGCAACAGACATGGCATAGGACAGTCCTAAGATGATTTCTGTAGGATCAAGCATTTTCCTCTTTGGTCCTGCGTCAGCTAACATGAGCACTGCTCTCAGTCAGCTGAAGAGAGCAATAACTAAGCTTAATGAGATAGTGAACCCTTTACACACACACACACACACACACACACACACACACACACACACACACACACACAC
>NW_017729034.1:33443361-33443574 GCF_001723915.1 Gavialis gangeticus
ACACACACACACACACACACACACACTGAAAGATTTTCTTGGCCCATACCAATAGCTGATTATTATACCAACCACATTAGCTGATGCCAATCTGATAACTGGATTTACTCCAGTTAAAATCAGAAGGGTAGGGAGCAGGATGGAGCCATGGGCAGCTCGTCCAGGGGATGGCTTGTAGTGGGGGAGGGATGTTTATGCTGTTGTATGCAACGT
>NW_017729034.1:33443634-33454342 GCF_001723915.1 Gavialis gangeticus
CCCATTTGTGCACGAGGCAGATGCAGGCTGCTTGCTGTGGGCATGGGACTCTCCACCCTCCTACCTTTCCCTCAGGAGCCCTGCACCAGCTGCGTGCCCCCTGCCCAACCAGCAGCAGGGAGGGTGGTGAGTTGTGCCTCCCACGACTGGATAGGCACAGGATGCAGAGCCAGCACAGGGCTACCGAGGCAAAGGCAGCAGGGCAGAGACCCCCGAGCCCACAGTGAGCAGCCTGCATCCACCCTGGCACCACTCAGCTCTGCTTCACTTAAAAGCATCTACATGCTTAAAAATGGTGGTGGCAGCACTTGAACTAAAGCTCATTCACTTTGGGCTCAAGGCTCTCCGCTCTGCTGCCTTTGCCCTCCGAGCTGTGCCAGCTGCATGTCCCCTATCCACCCAGACACAGGAGATACAACTCACCAGGAGAGGGGCACACAGCTGGTGCAGGGCTCCCGAGGGTAAGGCAGCAGAGCAGAGAGCCCTGAGCCTACAGTGAGCAGCCCACATCTGTTCCCACACAAATCGGGGGGGGGGGGGGGGGGGAGGCACATGCCCCACAATGCCTACCCCAAGTGGTGTGCTAATCAGCATGAGGCTGTCCCCTGCCCCTGCATTCCCCCTGGACAAGCTGCTTGTGGCTCTGTCCTGCTCACTGCCCCAGCCCTGGCAGCACCCCAAGCACAAGACTCTGCCCCACTCCCTCCCTCACTGTGGGGGCCTTCTTCTTCACCCCCTAACACCCCTTCCCCTGCATAAACTTACCTACAGGGAGCTACTCACCAAGCTGCCTGTGTGTACTCCTGCCTACATGCACGCGTGCAGCTGCACACATGCACGTAGCGCCCTGTATCTCGCTCCCAGCAGCCCCAAGCAGGACCCCTTGCAGGCTACAACACTACCCGCCTGCAAAGGGACACCCACTGTTTCCCGAGGGAACCCAGGCATCCAGGGCACCAGCCCTGCAGGGGAGAGGGAACCCAGGTGTCCAGGGCCCTGGCCAGAAGGCATAATTATTGGTAAGCATTATCAGCTACAACAGTTAAAAAAAAAAAAGTGCCAATAGTTAATAATGTAAATTTCCCTTTTATCAGTGCTGAACCAATAGCAACAGATATATCAGTGCACCTTTAACACCCCACTCCCCCGTCAGAGATATAATTTCCATCTAACAACTAACACTGAGGAACGCTGTCCAACTGTGTGGCCTAATAAAAGAACAATACAAATGCCATTACCTAAAACAATACTAAAGAGCTTAAGATTTTGGACCAATGTTTTTAAGACATGGCTTCCTGGTAGCTAGGAACTTAAGTACATATTAGGCTCCCTGAAATAAATGACCTGATTTTCAGAGATGCTAGTCAATCACAACTCCTACAGAAGCCAATGGAAGATGAGAGCGAAACGCCTTTGAAACATCTAAATATAAGTTTGAGAGTGTAGGCATTCTGCTTTAAAAATCTGTTAACTACAATTTTAAATGAGAGAATATTAAGACATGCAACGTTAGAACTAGGGTGTTATCTGACTTGGCCATGCACCACACAAGATTCCTTACTCAAAGATTTTTTACAAAACAGGAGGGAAAACAGGTATATAAACAGTACAGATAACAACAGCAATAGTATATCACTTACCACCAGTTGCAGCTGCAGGTAAGAGTGGCATATTGTCAAGCAAAGCCTTCAGAAGAACTGATCCAAATCCCTGCCGACTTGGGCCACACTTGCCATTGCTACCAAAAAAATACACACACAGTATAAGTTTGTATTTCTTTCTTGTAGACCCAAGCATTCTAATATGCTTTGCCAAGGGTTCTAAGGAATTCATTAGGGGTGCACCGACAGAGATTTCTGCGGCTGATACAGATAGCTGATTTTTAAGGAGGCATATTGGTCAATACCGATCCAATTTCTAATACCAGCCTTCTAGCTGCCTCCAGCTGTTAAGTCCGGTATGGGGGGAGGAGGAAGGGAAGGGGTATGGGGGTGCAGATTAAGGCCCCCACAGGGAGGCTGGAGCTGGTGCAGGGGCAAGCGCTGCCCAGCTGGGGTGGCGCAAGGTGGGTGCAGGACAGAGAGATAGCTCATCTGGGACGTGCAGGGATGGCAGTTGGCTCCCACTGCCGCGTGCTGCTTGGCCAGGAGCCGCTGGTCCAGGAGGGCACTGGATATATTAAAATTTCTTTATATCTGTGCCGATCTGATTCCAGACTGATGTATTGGTGCACCTCTATAATTCATGGTTCTAAAATGTTCTAAGGCTTTTCTATTTAGGAACTAGTTCAAATACTCAATTCCAAAGTAAGCCCATCTGAACATCGAAAACAGCTACTTTTCCTAGCACCTACCATATTAAAATATTTTATTAACTAAATTGAACCAAATTTAACTAAATGTTTAACCAAATTAAGTCATAATTAACTGTGGAACATTGATCACACAAGCCCAAATTAAACAATCACTAACCTGATGCATAGCGCTAGAAACCGTGCACATTTGTGAGCTATACTCCGGCCTGCTTCAAAGAAGCAAACACGTATAATGTCAGACACGCATTTACGTGTTTTGGAAAGCAAGCTCTCATTTCCTTCCTTTGAGCTGTTAAACAAATAAATAAATAGAAATCATATAAGACTTCAAAGTCATATAAGACTTTATAAATAAGAACTTGATACGGAAGAATAACTGCATGCATTTAACTGAAAATTCTCTTCTACCTGCCAGGTCCATTAGAATACACTCCTGCCAGCCAGCAAAGGGTATCTAACGAAAGGCTCTGAGCATGTTCTGTGGTCAGACCATCATCTGTCTTTTTGCAGAGCGTGTTAAGGAGCTTTTCATGGAATTCTGAAAACTGTAACATGGCACATCGCTGAACTCTAAGAAAGAAGTAGCAACAGAAAAGTTTAGCTACTGAAGTACTTTTCTTTAAAATAACTTTACAATCAAACGTAAAAAGCAGAGAGTAGAGAAAACTATATCTTTGACTCATTTCAGTGGTTAATTTTACAACGGAAGACAAGTACAATAGGTTTACCTCTGTCAGAGAAATCTTTCACTAATTATAATCATCTATGATATTGTTTCAGTGCAAACAATGTCAGGTTTTGATATTTCATCACACTTTCATAAAATACAAGACCTATATCTGACCTACTTAGATTTTTAAAGCGTTTTTCCATTAAGCTGCATTTACCAAATACTAACTGCAATTTAATACAAAGTCAACCACATAAATGAGAACAAATAAACAAATTTAAGAAAACTAACCTTTCCTTTGAAATAGAAGTTTTTTTAAATCTTCGAATAGTTACAGAGACCTCTTGAAGTAAATCACACCCTCTAAGATTGTCTGATTTTCGTGATGTATTGCTGGATTCAATTTTATTGGATGATTTTTCCTAATATTTTAAGGAAGAAAAAACCCCATTTGATTTCAAGAATTATAACACATTCATAATCACTCAGTCTATGTTTTGTTCAGGCAAAAGTCTTGGTTAAATCAAGGGTTCACTACATCAAGTCTCAGGAGCAATTTCAGTTCTGAAATAGTGCCTGTAACTGGCAGATTATATGCAAGTGCACTCCAGCTTTATTTTAAGCTAAAACATTTGCTTACTGCATTACTAAAAGGCTATAAGTTTATTTTGGAGCAATATATATTTAAAACTGTTCTGTAATTCCTAGAGTGCTAAGAATTTCCAATTTGTTAGCTAGTCAGTGAATTCAAAAAGATAAAAAAAAATTATAATACATGCAATTTACAAAAGAAAGAAGAAATCAAGAGCATCAACTGCTAAATAAACTAAGTTTAATCTATGCTCTAAAAACCCTTAGACCAAAAATCTGATAGACTCTCAAGAGTTATAAGCCCCCAAAACAGACGCAAAACCAATAAGTCCTCAGCCAAAATAGGTCTGCTAACTGTTAGTATGCGTTTAAAGCTTAGAAACCAACAAGAGAAGATTTATAGTTTATTTATTTTAACTGCTGTGTTGGGATAAAAGTTGGGATAAAAAGTTGTTTTGGCACTTCATAGCTTGTGAGTGCTTGACTTCGCAACTGTAATCATGTTTCAATGTATATTAAATGCACCTGAAGTGTCTGGCTATAAAGCTTTTAATTACAGTGAATTACTGATGAGCTTTAACTCCTTAAACTTCCTTCTTCCCTATTATACAAGGAAAAAATTTAGATAACTGTTGGTACATATGGATACAGAGAATTCCAGAAACAATGGGAGGCCAAGAAGAATTGGATGAGAGAATGGGGTTCTTCGGGATACATCAACATTCTAACTTCTTGCAGGAAAAACAAGACCTTAGGCCGCTTGTACACATTACAGGGGTTTAGTTCCCCTAAACTGAAATGGTGGGTTTTTAATTGCAACTACTAAAAACCCACCATTTCAATTTAGAGGCTCCCATCAATGTTACAGTGAGGGGGCTCAATCCTTCCCCGCCTGCCCCCCCACTCCCAGCAGAGCCTCTCTACAGCCAGAGGGCAAGATGCCAGCAGGCCCTGAGGTGCAGAGGGTCCTGGCCCTTCCCTCCATGGTGGTGGCGCTCCCTGGGGCTGCTTGGGTGGGCTGCTAACAAGCTAGGTGTTGTCCAGCAGCCGGCCCAGGTGGCCCTTCGGGGTGCCACCACTGCCAAAGGAAGAACCAGGACCCTCACAGCTCAGAGACCACCAGCAGCTTGCCCCACAGCTGCGGGCAAGCTCTACTGGAAAAAAGAATAAAGGATCAGGCCCTTTTGCAGTACCCTCCTCCCCACAGGCCCTTTGCAGTACCCTCCTCCCCCCAGCAAAGCCTGCCTGTGGCTGGGCACAAACTGGGAGCCCCAGTGCTTCCCTCTGCAGCAGTGGCACCCCCCCCCCCAGGCCATCCAGGAACCCTGCTAGCAGGCTGGGTGCTGCCCCAGCTCAGAGGCAGCACCCAATATGATTCAACTCTTCCCTGAGCCCACGAGGGCTTCTAGCACCCCACCCGCTGTCCCCGCCCTCCCACTGCCTAGGACTGCCTGGGAATGTGCTTGGCTTACCTCTGAGGCGGTGTGGAAAGGCAGCAGGAGGGCAGCTGGGTGTGCTAGTGGCCAGAGAAGGTGCGGGGATGGTGCACAGGAAGCCCAAGCCTGAGCTTCCCTGAGTCCACCCAGGTTTCCAGGGCCCTGTGCATCTCCCTGCCACCTTCTCCAGTTGCCAGCATACCCAGCTACCCTCTTGCTGCCTCCCCCTGATGCCCTAGGGGCAAGCTGGGTGTGCTGGCAGCTGGAGAAGGAAGCAGGGATGGTACCCGGGGCACTGGAAACCCAGGTAGGCTCAGGGATAGTTGTATCGCTGCAATTTATGTAGCAAACTGAAATACATTTGGATGTGTTTTAGTTTGCTACGTAAAATAGTCATGAATATCACAATATGCCGCCGGATATGTACAGTGTGACACAATTAAACCACTAAAAAGGGCAATTTTCTCCCATGTACGAGTGCCCTTAAACTCTAGAGCCAGTAGGTATAAAACTCAATTAACTTACAAAAGTTCACCGGTGCTTATTTAAAATGTCATAGTATATATAGGCATGTAACAGGTGCTCTGTTTAAGGAGGGGCAGTCAGCCCTGTTAAGGTCTGTGGGGCCTTCTGCTAATAAGGGAGTGCCACACTGCCAGCTTAAAACCCCAAAAGAAGAGAGCTGAGAGGAGGGAAACTGAGGGAACATTTGGAAGAAGAAAGGAAGCAGGCTTTGACCTAACCAATTTGCTGAGTAGAGGGGGCAGGTTGCTGGGTTCGGGGCAGAGCCAAAGGGCTCCCTATCTACCACCCATAACAGAGCAGAAGGGCTTGATTTTGTTTATTTGTTTGGTACTTAAAAACAGGATTTTATTTGGGAGGACTGCCTAGGGAGCAAAACCCACCTACAGAAGTCAGCAAGCTGGGCAACCTGTTTACAAGGTGTTCAGTTTCCAAAACAGATTCTGAAGCTTTAATATATAATAGTAGCCATGTACTAGTTATTCAATACCTTGCCTGCTGCAACTTTTGCCAACAGAGATGCAAGAGAATGACCCTTGCTACTCTGAGGTTTTAGAGATGGTATCCTCACAACTGGCCGTATCCCACCATTGCAGATTTCATCTGTCCCTCTGTCATTCACAGCTTTAACATGGATTAAGAAAGAACGATACTTGCCCCCAGCCATCCCTGGAAAAGAACAAAATAGGGCAAAAAAGCTTTTACATCTGTTATATACATCAAAGTGAAACAGGTTTTTAACTGATAGTTGAAGTTCACAGTCAAAACCCACACTAAGTGAAAAATCATAGTGCTTCAGCATAATTCTAGAAATTATTTAAGGCCACGGTAAAAGTGGCCTTGGGGGAAATTAACTAACCAAAGCAAATCAAAGAGAACTACGTATGGAAGTACTGGGTACAGTTTAGTCACATATGCTTTACAAATACTGTAATCAATTTTACCTTTAACAAGCTTTGGACTTGTTAGTGTCAACATGCCAGCATGTCCTGAAAGATCAAGCCCACTAGCCAGCCATACTGGACCACAAAGTATGTCTTCTTTATGTTCTTCTAAAAATGAACACAGCCTAAGACCTTAAAAATACAAAATATTTTTAGTAGTACAGTGCTGAATTAATGAGCTACAATTAGAAAAACTGAAAGTATTCATTTGCATAAATTAAATATATACTTTAATGTTAAACGTCAACTTCGATAACCTAAATATAAGGAACAGATTTAACGGCCAAACAACTTTTTAAGACATGACTTTGATAAGACTTTTTCTAGTCAATGTTCTTTTACTCTAAAAATTCTCAGAGTAGATTTTAGATGCTGTATTGTACACATAATAGTTAATCCCTTGGAAAGAATATAAACATTTAGCACAAAATAATAGCAGTTCAATAATTCTTGTGGATATCAAAGCTACTAGTTTAAAATATGAGCTTATGATTCCAATAGCAACAGATGAAATGTCAAGTTCTATAAACCAAAGTGAAGGAGCTGGAAAATGTCAAGAGCAATACTAAAACAGATGCATCAGAGTGAAGACCGCCAGTGTGAATCATCCTTTTATAATTATGATACAGCAGACACATTTGCAGCAACAGCCACTTACCAGCAACGTTCCCATCATTATTATCCACCCATTTACAATAACATAGCCTCTGCTCTTAAGCCGCTGTTCTACAGAAACATTGATGAAAGGCACATAAACATTGTGTTCATCTGCTTCCTTTCACCAGGCCACAGAGCAATCTCTCATTTAAAAAAAAAATACCATATTTACTCAAATATAAGATGAGGTCTGCCCCCCTCCCCATCAGCATAAGGAAAAGAGCCCCATCTTAGATTTGCGCACAGGGGTGGGAGGAAGCAGGTGGCTGTTGCAGCTCTGAGACTGGCCCTGAGGCTGGATCAGGGCCAGAGTCAGACGCATAGCAACAGTTTGCCCTCCCCACCACTGCAGCTTCTACCCCTCTCTGGCCTCTTCCCCCCAACCTTACTGTCAGGCACAGTTCAGCTCTGGCTCCAGCTCAGGCTGTGTTCCTTTCCTGGCACAGAGCACATAGAACTCTGTCTCCTGCTCAGCCAGTCTAGAGCACCGATGCTGCTGTGTGGCTAGCAGAGGCCATGCTTCCATGTTCTGTGCTCCTGGGAGAGAACAGAGTCGGAGCAGCATCAGACAGTAAGGGGAAGAAGCAGCAGAGTCTGAGGAGCAGAGAAGAAAGAGGCAGAGACTGTGGGAAGCTGGGTGTGGGAGGGTGCAGGTGGCAGGAGGGCTGCAGGGGTGAGAACTGGCAGGGCAAGGGTACTGCTTTACTGCTCCCAGTCATTCCTTTCCCTGCTGTAGTGGCAGGGTTACAAATTTAAGACAACCCTCCGAAACTTAGATTCTGTACCTGGAAAATTACAAACAAATTTATAATTTTTCCAAAAATGAAATCTAATTATTGGTGGGGGGGGGTCATGTTAAATTCAGGATCATCTTAGATTTGAGTAAATATGGTAAATTGAGATTATCAGAGACTGTTGAATCAAAACCAAGTTTTAGATCAGGAGTTGGCACACGTCAGTTGTACGCAGAATTCTAAAGTGAAATGGGAAAAAAGACTTGGCTGACTATGAAAGCTGAGTAAGGAAGAACCATGTAAACATATGCATGAAGGGGCAGCCGCTGACATCAACATGCCTTTCTTCATGGGAATCGAGGAGAAGACAACACAGGTAGCAGTAATTTCTGGATGTGTAAAGCAGAAAAAAGGTTACTCAGCTTCCCCCTTCAGCCGCGCTGCATGATTTTAGAACAGGTGATAGTTTGTTTTCAAGATGGAAGAAATGCTTCAATGCTATTTAAAAGAACATGGAGAGGAACAGTCAAAAGCTAAATCAGCTGAGTACTAAAGGGCTTAAGATTTTGGACCAATCTAAAGCAGCAGCTGAGTAATGGCAGATCAAGAGACTTCCTTGAATTCTTGAAGTTTTCCCTGGTTGAGATCTACAATGTTGATCAAACAGGACTTTATCTGAAAAGACTCCATGACAGGATACGGGGGAGGTAGATGGGGAAGAGCAAGTCAGAAGGCAGGAAAGTTACAGAAGACAGGATAACCTGTACTCATCTATGCTAACATGGATGGGAATGATAAATTACTACTCTTCACAATCACAAAGTCAAGTTGTCCTAGTCTCTTTGTAGAGGACATTATTAAGTTTCCCCTTGATTATGACAGTTTGGTAAATGAGGAGAGGGCAGGTGGCATGTTCATCATCTGACTGAAAAACTAGAATCAATATCTAGGGTTATGAGATATGCCTGTTATAGAATAGCTACTCTGCATTCTAAAAGAGGTGGTTTTCACTAAAACCCAGTTCAAGTACCTTTATCTTAGATGCCACTTATGAATCAAGATAAATATGACCAATCATAGATCACAGACTAGTTTATTGATGCTCTCATATGAATCTTAATGCAGATGTTTAAGTGGCTCCAAAACAGTTGCTATACTGCAGTCAACTTATGGTAATTGTTTTTGCAAGTCCAAACTGTTTCAAGAAGTATAAGTGTACTCTTCCAATGGGGGGGGGGGCAAACAGGGGACAGGGCAAGAAAAAGAGCAAGGAGGATACGGAACAGCCTAATGATCTCCCGAACAACATTTTACTTCATGGCAACATGGCAAGAGTCAACCATTGTAGCTGCTACGGTTGCGTATGAGAGATTGCTCATGAGGGAATCAACTGATGAGGAATGATCAGTGCTGCAGTTGCTGCAAAGGCAGTGTAAAGAGGTTCAGTCAGAGAGGAAGACAGAAAATCATGAAATTGAGGATACTTTTGATCAAGTTCTACTTCAGACAAAGCAAGAGGCATTGAAAGCTTTTGACTATATTTTCACACTTCTCACAGCTAAAAAAGGCCCGATGAAAGGACTGAAAGGTCTTTTGGGACATTGAATCTCTCCTCCAAAAAACAAAACTGAATTGCATAATAACTGAGTGGTTTCACCTTTTTCAAATTAATTCACAAGTTAATACCCACAGCAGAGTACACTTCACAGTAGAAACTTAATAAATACCTCTCCTTTGTTATAGTATATATACACACACACTCCTTTTAAAATGCTTTTCAACTTAGAAAACTTTTAAAAAAATGCACCAAAAACTGTACATTTAAAAATGTAATAAATGAACAGTTGTAGAATACTTTAATAGAAATAACAAACAAACATTATTACAGCTGCAGAACTGTCTCACATAACTGTCATTAAAATATATAAAATAAACTTATTGAAAAAGTACAGCATGGACTATAGCTGTTTAATCAAGAAAGGTCAACAGCAATACTAAAACAGATGTATTAGCATGAAGACTGCCAGTGTGAATCATGGGTCAAAAAGGCAGAATTTGGGTCAACAAAGGTATCAAAAAAGGCAGAATTTGGGTCAACAGGATACCAGGACACATGTATGTTGCTAGTGACAAGCATCTACTGTATAACAAAATCAATTTAAACTTTTTGAAAAAAGAATAACAATACAAGTTTTTGTAAGCAGCTAGTCAACATAAGATTGGCCCAAGACTCCCCAGGCAAAAAACAAATGCACATGCTTGCACACGTCTATAGATCCTACCACTCTGAATTCCAGGGTAATCTTTGTAAGGGATACCTTCAAAATAAATTCTCGTGACTGTTTATAATCTTTTCACAGGCACTGGAGTAATTTTCTCTCTCTTTTTTTAAAAAGAAGAGATAACCCTGGAATTTGTTCAGCTGGTTTGTTTTCTAAAGCATAGAATATTTGTTTAACAGCAGGGCTTGAAAATACCAAAAAAAGTCATTAAAAATTATGCTTAGTAAAACAGATGACTGGCAGTAAATCCACTGTAATGGACAACATGAATCCACACATTGCATCTAATTAATGGTTATAGTAAATGTATTCTTTACAGAAATATTAAAAAAAGCATAAGTTTAACTGACCAACATACAACTAAAAAGCTATCAAATCCAGGCTATGGTACATCCCAGGTTGATCTGGGGTGCCCAGGTGGGTAGACAGGTACCACTGTTTCTGGGTTCCCAAGGTGCTGGGTGCTCAGCGAATATGCCCAACGCATCCACATCAATTACCCAGAAAGGAATTAAACTGACCAACTGGGGGGGGGGGGGGCGTAGAGGAAGGATGGTT
>NW_017729034.1:33454455-33465406 GCF_001723915.1 Gavialis gangeticus
GGGGGGGGGGGGTGCGCAGAGGAGAGCATGGTTCTAGGAAGTTTAAACTATTCTAAATTGACATGTACATCTAGATACTAGTGGTTTAAACAGCATTTAAAAAAGGTTTACATGTTACGTCTGTCTGCACCCTATTATGCTGCTGGAAGGAAGTAGCAGAGAGAACAATGGACACTGGTGGTGCTTATTCAGCCCCACCGCTTTTTAAGTACCAGGCACCTCCACAAAGATTCAATTTGATACCCTTCCAAGTTCTGTTGCAGAACTGACTCTCTCAGAGGCTTTTCAAGAGAGACCTGCTATAATGAGCTAAATAGGGAAGGGGGGGGGGTAAGCAATTTTAATAAGCTGTGAAGGTAATTTGACAAGCTAAGAATTTGTAGCTTGAAATGTTACACTTGGAACTACAAACCAAGAAGTAGGCATGCCAAGAAAATTCTATATGAAAGCTATGTAAGAGAAGCAACAATTAAAACCACTGTTGAAGCAAAAGACATGACAGATGCACTTGAAAGGTACCATACCAAATCTACTGCATCATATTTCTCTATTCAAATAAAAACACTGATCTACTTCTAAATACAAAGCAGAGCCTCCACTTTTTTTTTGCTTTCATCTGTTTACTGAGTACAGTAACAGACTCAAGAGAAAGAGAAGCAACAATGCAAGATTACATTAAGTAGCGCTGAACAGACTTTAGATTTAAAGACAATTTGCATCAGTCTTTACTTACCTTTAAATGTTTATACAGGTATTACAATATGAATTAAACATTTTTTTCAAATTTTAATAATTTCCAAAATATAAATATATGGTGTGATCATATAAAGTGAACTCACACTGTGGTTCTTCTATATCCATGTTCTGCATTTCTTCATTGAATTCAACCACTGTTGGCTTTCCATTTCTCTCCATTTCAACATTAGGAGCTGGAGATAAAGGAAATGTGATCTGTCTATCTACTGCTGCTTCTGCAGGAAAAAAAAAGAGAAACGCTCTGAAATTTAAGGCTTCTATTTTCCATTAAGAAGTGTTCACAATGCAGATTTATCATTTTTCCCCCTCAAAGATCAACAAAATGATCTGCTCCAGTACAAAAGTGGGGAGCTTCTGACAGTTTTTAGTATTTAAACTAGATGTGAAAAAGTCATTCAAAATAATAAGCAAATTAAGCCCTAGTCTATAGATTATTTGCAAGCAGGCCACCATCTGGGAATTTTTTAAAACTGGTCAAACCATTTCTACCAATAATTCTTTGTCTTAAGATTGTATTTTATAACAAACATGATAGCACTGTTTGCTAGTTTGCTTGAACATGCATGCGTGCGTTTGTATTTCCATCTAAACCTCTCTCAATTTACAACCGACCAGGACATGCAAGCAAATAAGTGACATGCATCTAGGATGAATTTACAGTTGCAAGCCACGATTTAAAAAAAATAAATTAAACCTGAAGAGGGGCATCATGCAGTTCCCTCTGGCTCTCAACTGGTTCCAGTACAGCGTTCCATATAAAACAACTGAATGGAACCTTCTTAACCCTTACGATTCACTTCACACTTGAATCATACTCCTCTCCCCTTACAGGGCAAGAAGTAGTAGTTAAAGAGATAATCTATGTCTGCAAATTTGTGCAGTCTCATCTTTTCCTACAAGTGCAAGGTCTAATGCTATAGTGTTTAAGATCTGGCCCATGAAGCCCTTTCATCTGGTCCAGCATGCATGCTGCCCATGGGTCTTTATCTGGGCTGGCACATGCACTGCCCATGTGGCCAGAGCTGCATGCTCATCAGTTCCTATGCACTGAATTGTTTGTGGGCCCTGTCTGGCCCAAAGACTGGTCCTACACTACTCATCCAGCCCGTGTGGCCTGAGTTTGATACTCCTGATTTAATATCCTATGTCCCGTGGCTCTAAGACGCAGCATTTTTAGCCCTTATTCAACAGTAGAGACCAATCACAAGTTGCTATTAACTAAACAATCTTCCCCAATATTAAAAACATTCTAGTTCTTTCAATTTCTTTCCAACTTTGCCTGCAAAACACTGTGAGAAAAGCAAAGCCGCTGTGAGGAAAGCTTCTGGAAAGCCTGCAACATTTAGATGGGTAGGAGATAGAGAGAGGAGACAGGTCACATGGCCATCAGGGAGCCAAGTGGCTAGTATAGTCCCTCTTCCCCAGCCAAAGGGAAAGTGAAGAACAGGAGGAAGGGACCAATTCCCAATCACAATATGGATGTGCTCTCAGATGCCCAACCTCGAGATGTTCTGCTCGATTTGTCTACCCATATAAGCCTCTTTCTCTTTCCACCTACTGCCTTGGTGTAAAGGAGGGAAATTTCTCATATAGATAATCAATTTCATTAGTGTAAAGTTTGTTTTCTGCAAATATTCTGCAATACATAATTCTTAAAAGAAAGAAAGGTCAACAGGAATCTTTGGCATTAATATACCTGAAATTGTTTTTATTATTGAAGAGTTACTATAATGTTAACTTAATTACTCAGGTGTATGGTTAAACCCTCTTTAGTGATCCAGTTTTGCCATGTGCATAAACAAAAATAGGAGAACACTGACAATACTAATTTGAGGATTTAAATTTGCAGAGATAGATGGGACTAACCACTGAGTCCAATGCTGTTGGTAAAACTGGCTTCTGTTCCCAGAACAGCAAATGTTAGGTTATCATCCCCAACTTGTTGATACATTAAAGTATTAGTTATTTTTAGTAAGGTACTCCCCAAAACCTTATAAGCACAAACATTTGCAAAATGAATTTCCATTTATGATCTAGAGTTAAAAAAAAAAGCAGGGAGATCAATTTAAAAGGGTCTTCTGATTAAGAAAAGATGGAATAAAGATTTTGCACATCTCAGAATTCCTAGTGACATTGGTATTTGACTACAACTTTCTTTTAATGGAGCCTCAGAATCTACAGAAGATGAGCAGAGAATTCAATTCCACCTATTACTTTTTTAGCTAAACATTCTTCTTCCTTACATAAAACTTAGGCTAGTTGTCAATTATTTTACGTTTTCAATATTACTAAGTTAAAAAGATAAATTGTAGAAAGAATTAAAATAGAACATTGCTTAGAAATACGAGAAAAACTGAGCTAACTGCAAATTAAAAATGCTCACGACGATTATGTAAAATCTGAAATATCAGAATTGTGTAAGTAGGGAATTTAAGAAAAGAAGATCTCATTAGACAGATACTTTTTACTTCTTTCTTACCATTGACTTTCCCTAAGCCTGGAGCTTTATTTTTCAGTAAAGTCACTTGAATTTGTGGAATGTTTGTGATGTTTGAATTCAACACAAATTTGAAGTCCACATGTCCAACCATACAGGCTTTTGGCAAAACCAATTCAAAGACATGTTCATCCCAGCTGTTGCTGTTGGGGAGGAAAAAAAATAGGATTGTAGATACAGTGTTACAGAACAAGTTCTGATCAATCAAACAAGTAGCATTACCCAGTTCATTCTGTGTACAGAGCACTGTTCTCTAATGTTGCGAGGAAAAAGTAATTTTGTATTAGTTGATAGCCACATGAATCTCTGAAGCAAAACAAAGTTTCTTAAACTACAATTAACCATCTTTACTACGTGCAGAATACATTAAAAAACCAAATGTCAAGAGACTGAGTCAAGATGTTTGAAAATAAATAATGGTAAAAAGCCCCAAACTTCTTATCACCTGCATGTCAGTACTGCCTCCGCAATACTTTAATAATTACCTGTTTAACTATCAGAAAAAAAAATTCAATGTAGAAAATGCTTATTAAACATGAATGGTCTTCCAACTTGTAAACTACCGAAGTAACTGCTTTGCAGGCTGTGAAGTTGGCCTTTTATATTGATGATGTCAAACCCTGTCACTTTTCAGTAGCCATCTCCAGAAGGCTCAAAATACTAAATTTCAATTCAAAATTCTGAAATACATTTGACAATTTATACAGGATGAGAAGTGCTTCTTACCAGGTGCACACTCAGAAGCCTGCGCTGAGCAAAATGGGTGCAGCTTTCTTTTAATGAGTCATATTTTCCTTTTGAAGCCAACTTTGTTTTATACTGAAAGTGTAAACTTGAGATAATAAGTATCCCTCAATGATCAAAGTTTCATAGTTTGATACACTAAGCTTTGCAATAGTAGTTCAAACTTGAGAAAAATGCAATTCAAATTAAACTAATTATGCTTCTAAGTGTTACATTTACATACATTTCCTAACATATCTGCTTATTCTTATTTTTTCCCAGTCCACCTGTAAAGGACCTCTATAAATTTTGGTTGTCCTAGAGCTATGACTAATGTTAAAATGAGAACCCCACCAGAATTTGACTAATTATTGTAAAAAGATTATCCTCATTAATGACCATATTGTAAAATGGTATTTTTATCAACAGATATATTACATACTAAATCAAGGTTCCCTGCATAATCTTATCAAGTTTTAACAAATTGCTAAAATTTTTTAAAGTCATCTTGAGGGTCATTCATATCAGTCTTGGGCATTTGTGATGAACTCAAAAGAGAAGAATCTCAGCAAGTACACAATTTAGATCCACTGTTTATTAAAAAAAACAAAAAAACAACTCTGGTTCCTCACAGCATCTTCTTTAGAGCATGACTCGTACAAATATTTAGCCATTTTTCTTTTAAAAATATAAATATAATTTCTAGTATACATATCCATTCTGAAGGAATATTTTAGGTGTGTGTATAGTATATACACAAAATACTGCTTTTCAAAAGTACCAGCATACACATCCTATGCCACAAGTTCTTGCATATTTAACAAAAATAAGATAGAGCCAAAAGGAGGTCAGACATAAAAATGGTTTGTGCTCTGCTACGGAAAAAAAAAAATAATTATATGAATTATTTCCATGAGATAAGCAGACAAGGTTCTTTGGGTAAATCTGATATCTTTTATTAGACCAACTCAAATAGTTGGAAAAAGCTTTGCAAGCTTTCAGGTATAAATACCTTTTGTCAGGCTGAGGAAGCATCTGCAGTTGGTGTGTGCTCTGCTTCCTCAGCCTGACGAAGAGTATTTATATCCGAAAATTTGCAAGGAAGAATTTTTCCAACTATTTGAGTTGTTCTAATCAAATATATCAGATTCACACAAAGAATCATGTCTGCCTATGTCCTTAGACCAACACAGCTACAACCTATGCCCCTGTTCCCTGAGGAAAAGTATTTTATTCTTTTCCTTTGTACTGTTCTGAAGTGATCTAAATTACGGCTGTCCAACTGATAACCTGCAAGAGGTTAATATGCAGGTTTTCCCCTTCCCTTCACCCTTCCCCACCTCTATCTCCAGGCTACCTCCCCTCCCCAGCTCCCCTTCCTGCCTTCCAGCAGCAGCAGGGAGAGTGAGGGTGAAGCCAGGGCCACGCCCAGGAGGAACTGCAGCATCTGCATGGTGCATTGCACAGTGAGGCACCCCCCATAGTGTGCCTGATGCAGCCCATGGAGCATACAGCCCCTAGGGGTTTAGAACCTGGACAGCCCTGATATAGATTTTACTCCTATTTCCCTCTGTTTCTTGCTGACATAACATATCTAAACCAAAGATACAGCAGAAATGCTGCCTTTTGGGAAATTATGTAAGAATGAGACAAAACACTGGTTCATTTCAGGGGAGGAAATAACTTCCTAACCTGCACAGACTTACATGGTAAGATAGAGAATTTTATGACGGCACATTCAGTAAAAAATGAAAAATGTAGATGTTTGCTACTGTAGCAATTATGTCAGTCCTCCAAGATCATTTTACACAATGTGGAAACTTAGAATTAAACAGTTTTTAAACCGTAATCAGCAATCCCTCTTCAACAGCCTGTAAAGTTTGCTGTTTGGGTTTTGTGGTGTCTGTTTCTGCCTCTGCAGACCCAAGTGCTTGGGTGATCCTAATAAAGAAGAAAATTCAAGGCCCAGAAGCTTCATTTGGTCAGTATTAAACTGCAACCTATTATGGAAAAAAAGGACCAACAAGTAAGTGATTATCAGTATAATGGTGGCATTTCTGAGGTTAAGCCTGAGGCAAGGAGGAAATTTGAGGAAGTTAAAAAGCCAAGACATAATGAAGTCTATTGGACAGAAGCTGAAACTCAGTTTGTGCATATACAGATAGCCTGTGAAGTCCAGAGGAGCCCTGGAAGTCCTTTACAAACTGCATGACAGAGAACAATAATTTCTGGAATGGAATATGGTAGCTATTCAACACTAGGAATACCAATTTGTTTTAGGAGGTCACGAAAAAGGAAAAGGAGAGGAGTTTGCTTTTGTTTAGATCTGTTTAAGAAGACACAGGGCACGTTCACACATGGCACCGACTGCACAGTTGTTACTGTGCAGTCCCAGAGGCACATGGGTCATTTCCAACCCTACTGCTTGTTGCTACTGCACAGTACTGCCAGTGTCACAGTATGTGCCCACCACAGCGATGAGCTATGTTTCCACAGCGTGTCACCATGGCAACATAGTGTCTCATGTAGATGCACCCACACTGAAGAATATTCTCAATGGCCAAAAGTACAGCGAAAATTTGAAACAAAATGCAATTCCCTCATTATTTCTTTATTTGATACATATACTGCCCTTCAACAAAGAATTGGGGCAGCTTACAATAAAGGACCAATAACAACATATAAAACAGGTACAAACAAGAGAAGAAAACAACTTACAAAGGTAACTAGAATGTTAACCTAAAACAAACCCCCCAAAACAATATCCAAGCCTAGCTCTGTTTCCTGAACTCCTGCCCAGTTAGGAAGGTGTTACAGCACCCCCAAAGGTGTCCAGACTCAGGTCTGGCAGGCTTCTGAAGGGAGGAAATTCCAAAGCTGGGGAACAACTATTGAGAAGAACCTCTTGTGTTTTCACCAGGCAAACTTGGTGGACTAACAGTATTTGCAGGAAGTTGCTCTCACTGAAGTTAGAGATAGCAATGGGGCAGAAGGGAGATGACAGTCCTTTAGGTGTCTAGGGCCCAGACCATTTAGGGCCTTGTAAGTCAAAACCAGGACCTTGAATTGCACTGGGAAAGCTACTGGGAACCAATGCACACTCTGGAGCACTGGAGCTGCATGCCCCTGGAGACTTGCCCCCATCAAATGATGTGCTGCCACAACCTGCATTAGCTACAGCTTCCACCCAGCCTTCAAGGGTAGCCCCATGTGGAGGGCAATGCAATGGTGGCCACATCTTAATCTGAATCTCCTAGCCACTGCTGCCACCTTAAGATCCAGGTGCAGCAAAAGATCCAAAAGCACCTCAAGTCCGTGTCCCTGAGTGACGAGAAGCTGAACCCCGCGATGATACATGTCCCAGTTCCCCTCTAAATAAAGCAATTTGCCCATCAACATCACTTTGGTCTTGTCTGGGTTCAGTTTCAACTGGTTCACCTGCATCCAATCCCCACCTATAGCCACACAATGGGAAAAGACTGAGACTGAAGGACTAGGGCCTGAGAGTTGTAGCTGGGCATCATCAGCATACAGATGGCACCTCACTCTAAGTCTCCACAACCTTGCCTAGCAGCTTTATATACACACTGAACAAGAGGGATGACAAGATGGACCACTGGGAGACCCCACAGGAAAGGTCCTAAGGGTAGAACAAGCACTCACTCATCATCACCATCTGGGATCTCCTTGCTAGAAAAGAGTGGAACCAATTTAGAGTGGTCCCAGGAATACCCACCAAGACATGTAAACACTTTAACAGTACCTCATGGTCAACTGTATCCAGGAACACTAAAAGATCTGGTAAGATCAGCAGAGCACAATTTTCCCTGTCAATCTCAAGGTGAGGATTATCAACCAAGGCCACAAATGC
Source organism: Gavialis gangeticus (assembly GCF_001723915.1). Classification (NCBI taxonomy): domain Eukaryota; kingdom Metazoa; phylum Chordata; order Crocodylia; family Gavialidae; genus Gavialis; species Gavialis gangeticus. The sequence goes on from NW_017729034.1 coordinate 33,462,303, forward strand.
AATCTCTTCTATATCCAAGACAAAAGCCAGACTGGCAAGGGTTCAGGAATCCAGTAACATCCAAATGCACCTGGAGCTCTGGACAACCACCTATTTAATGACCCTTCCCAAGAAGAAGTGGTTATAGACCAGGCAATAAGTAGCTAAGGAGTCAGCATCAAGCACTGGTTTCTTGAGCACAGGCCAGATAATTGCAGATTTAGGAATGTCCATTACCCTGCTCTCTCCCAGTGAGGCACTGATAATCGCCACTAGCAGTGGCCCTGGTCTCCCCTGGCTAGCTTTTACAAACCAGATGGCTACTCATCTAGTTCACAATCAGTGGTCCACATCCCCCCAAGCACATCGTCTGAACCACTGGGCAACAGTAAAATTCTAACAGTCCATATAAAGGGGACAAAACCAACCTTCCTCAACCCCAAATGGAAAGTATATCTAGGACAGTGTTAATAATGTTAACTCATGCAAACATTCTTCAACTGAAGGAATATGGACTATTTTGAAAAACCTTAGACTAAGTGCCTCAGAAGCTATCCTGTCCTTCATATGCTCCAAATCACACCTACCACACATTGGACGCAATATAAAAGCGATGCTAATATGATATGAATGTATAATTGGAATTAATGTTCATGCAAAGCATTATATCTTAGATGCAACTGATCATCCTTAAACATCAAGTTCGCTCAAACAGCAAGTACTGTCTAGCTCAAACCCAACATGCAGAAATGAAGTAGGAAGCCTGCTTGACTAGTCACCTTATTTTGCAAGACAACATTTGCTATATTGAATTGTCATATTCCTTTGAATACAAAACATTTGTTTTAAACAATATATTTCTTCTAAAAAAAAAAACTGTACTGTACCCTTAAATGTGAGTTTCAGAACAAAAAGCTCTAATATGCTTTAGATAGTGCATCTTTTCAAACTGCCTCTTTGTTTCTGTTTTTTAAAGTGAGAGTCAGAAAATTTGGATGAGTGTCTTTAATTCATGTGTGACTTTTTTTTTTTTTTTAAACAGGAATATGAAATTTATAGTCCACAAAGTCCTATCACTTACAATAGCCAACAGAAGAAGATATACTTATCACAGAAGTAGCAGATGTGGGATATTATACCCTTACAACAGTCTCATAACTAATCCCTAATATACATTTGCTTAAACTTTGAAGCATGGAGTTTTTTTAATCCCTTCTAAAAACTCTTCATTAAAATTAATGAAACTGAATATTCATTACCCATAGACATTTTTAGTCCTCCTTAGCTTACTGTAAACTTTGTTTCATTGACACCCTATAGTACTGAGCTTCACTGTCTAATTATGCGTGAAATGAAAACTTATTTCTGTTTTAGCAGTTTTGAATTTTTCACCTTTCAGTTTCACTGAATGTCCTTATTTTTTGTGACAGAGAGAAACAGGAAGCTATGAATATATACTATGTATTATTTTACATGCGTTTAGCATGCATCTCTAACCCTCTTCTCTAGTAAATAAATCTCAACTTTTCACTCTTTCTGTACCCTTCTCTGAATCTCTTCTGATTCTGTAGTACCTCTTCCACATAGGTGCCCAGACTGAAAGTGCAGTATTCTCAACTAGGGCACATTATTCATTTATATATCATAGTATTTTCATATCATTACTTATGCCTATTATGCATCCTGACATATTACTTGGCTTTTCACTGAAGCTGCCTGCTGTGAATATCTCAATTAGACTTCAGCCTAATAATTTCCAGGTTCAATAGCTGAGTTAGCACAGACAGCTACCTTATTCACTTGAATACAAAACAACCCCCCCACCCAATAATCAGATTCTATATATGGAAAATGTATAAGTTTGTTATAATTTTCTTGCTATAGAATCTAATTACTGGAGTTTTGCCTTGAATTTGTCCCCTTTCCATAGCTATATCAAGAAAAATAAAAAACTGGGGGTGGGGGGAAGTTAGGTGACCCCTTTGCCTTCTGCCCCCCCCAACAGCCCCTTCCCCCTTGTCTTGTATTAGAGTAAATATGGTAATATAGAACCCTGAATGAGGTATTAACATATTTGAGTTTTCCTCCTTCCTCTTTGCACTTAACTTCTACAGACAAATTTTACACCTGTAAATTTGTTTATATTTTGAGTTTGAAAGAGTAGTGCAAGATAAATCAGACAGTGTTCAAAATAACAAACTAACAGAATCTAAGTGTAGGAAATCTGACTGGTCCACTTTAACTTTAACTTGCAATTTCAGCAAATCTACAGCTAAAACTATTAATATTTAGAGAACATTTCATTTTGAAGCCCAGTCCATATTTTTTTTAGTTTTTTAATATTAATTTTAGGCATACTTTTTAAGTCACAGACAAAGGAGCTAGAACTAAGAGAGCTCCAGTGTAGCACAGGGCTATTCGTTTAAATTTACTTACAGAATTATATTCCTCTCTCTCTTTGAGGTTCAAGAGAATGACCATATTAAAATCAGACAACTGGTGGATCTAAACCAGGGACAGGCAATTATTTTGGGCGAAGGGCCACTTACCCAGTTTTGGCAAGCTGCTGAGGGCTGCATGGGTAGCCCACCCCTTGACAGGTGCCCCGCCCCCTGGTCACCATCTTGGGACCAATGTCCCAGGGCCAGCACCAGTGGGGCCCAAAGCAGGGCACAGGCTGGCAGGGGTCTGTGGAGCCAGGCTGGGCTGCACCAGCAGGGAGAGCAGGGAGCTGGCCTGGCTGCATAGAGACCCTACCAGCTGGGACCCGCCGGCACTGGCCACTTTTCCCCACGCTCAACACAAGCTTGTAACCTAGCTCTGCTGCCAGCCTGGGCTCCGTGCTGGCTCTGGGCTCATCTGTCAGCAGCAGCAGCTGCGGCCCCCGCAACTTGCCATGCAAGGCAGTGTTAGCTGTTGCTGCCTGCCCAGAGCTCACACTCTGGGCAGCCCAGAGGCAGCAGTGGCAAACACTGCCCAGCGCGGCAAGTGAGGGGGCCACAGATGCTGTCACCACACGCAGCCCCAGTGGGTAAACCAGAGCCAGCATGGGGCCGAGGCTGGCAGCGGGGCCAGGTTACAAAACGGTGCTGAGTGCGGGGGGGGGGGGGGGGGGGGGGGGAAGG
>NW_017729034.1:33470406-33471839 GCF_001723915.1 Gavialis gangeticus
GGGGGGGAGTGGGAGAGCAAGCGGCCCCTCCCCTGTCCCATGGCCAGTGCCCCACACTGCAGCCACTCACAGCCCACCTGGGGCTGCCTGTGCCTGCTCAGGACAGCCCCGCACAGGTTGCAAGCGGCTGCAGCATGGGGAGCCGGCCATAGGGCAGGGAAGGGGCCGCTTTCCTCCATGCCGGGAAGGAGGCCAGGGAAAAGCTGAGCGCGGGGGGATGGTGGGGAAAGCAGCCCCTGGCCTGCCCCATGGTTGGCACTCCCTGCTGCAGCCACTTGCAAATGCCTACCTGGCTGGACTCGTTTGAGTCCCGTTTCTCTTTTAGGGGTTTTTTGTTGTTCTCCCGCCCTGGCGGGGGGTCGGGCTAGAAGATCTACTAGGTCCCTTCCGACCCTTAATCTATGAAATCTATGAAATTCAACAGTTGTCTACATGTTTTTGATACGCTGCACTCTGACTGGAAAACCACAAGTTATTTCAAGAGGAACAACCCTATTGTTCTTTTGTACATGTGTCTTCCTTATATAGTTAAATTCATGTATCACCCTCCCCACCCCCCAACTATTGTTTTGGTTTGTTTTGTTTTTTAAAGACCTACCACACTGAAAACCTACCCAATTTGATGTTTTGATATAGGAACTCTGGAATTACCATTTTCCATTCTCACCTCCCCTGACAAGGTTTCAGCTCTGGCCTCATCCAATCCAGCTTTTTCCTGTTCAAGGCACAAATTATTCCTTACGCATCTTTCTAACTTTCCTGGGTTCCTGTCTATTTCACTTCCCACTACTGTCGGTAACACACATTTGCTTCAGTATTGCCTAAAAAAAGTCACTAGCATGCCGTGCAGTCTCTATAAATGAGCAGTAAAGATGTTAAAATTTGTTCTGATATCTTACAGCACCTTACTACACATAACCCCTTCACTCAGATTATCATTTTTTATTATCTTGGCATTTGCTTCTTCAAGTATTTCTCAGCAAATTGTGCAAGTCTCATAGCCAAGGTAATCTGAATTTAAGTAATTTTTACTTAAATTTAAGTAAATTTAAGTAATTTTTTTTTAACAGGCTGCAGCACTATGTTTTATTTTTTTAAGGCTTAAAAGCTTCTCACAGAAGATGGCCATTAGGGCTGTGTGAAGCTTCAGTCACTGATTCGATTCGGAGGAGATTCAGCCAGCTTTGGCAGCCGAATCTCTGAATCCGAATCGAATCAGAAGACCCATTAATCTCTCCAAATCAAATCTGAAGCATCTGATTTGATTTGGAGAGATTCAATGATTTGGCCACAGACACAGCTTCATATGTTCCTTCTATGCACCTCAAGGTACCAGACGCGGCTCACGAACACTGAGATGGTGGGGTGAATAGTGTCCCACAGGAGTGCGGGGGGGGGGGTCTCCCGCACGCTCGGTTGAGGACTTGGAAGTG
>NW_017729034.1:33476839-33481252 GCF_001723915.1 Gavialis gangeticus
GGGGGGGGGTCTCCCGCACGCTCGGTTGAGGACTTGGAAGTGGAGCAGAAGTATTTCCGGTCCACTTCCAGGTCCGCTGCGGAACGTGTGGGGAACTGCCCCTCAGCTTGGCAACTGGTGCGCCTCCTGGGTCTGGCGGGGGAGACATCTGGGTTCCCCCCGCAGCTGATCGCCAAGCCAGAGAAGTGCAGGGGGATCTGCTGCCAAGCGCATGAGGGACCCCTCTGCCCTCCTGTGGGATGCTCCATCTGCCCCACCATCTCAGTATTTATAAGCTGCACATGGTACAGTAAAAGCTCTGTTATCTGGCATCCCCTGGGAATGGGGAATGCTGGATAACAAAATATGCCAGTTAATTGAGCAGCCCCAGCCTCTGCTTCTCCCACTACGTCTGGGGTATCCCTCTGCCCCTCCTGCAGCATCACTGCCCCTCCTGCAGGCCCTGCAGGACAGGGAGGCAGGCCCCGCACAGCCTATGCCCCTGGGCTGTGGGGGGGCTTGGCAGCACAGGCTGCTTTGCCCCGGGCTGTAGGGGCTTGGAGAAACCAGAAGTGCCATGGAGGGCACTTCTGGTTTCAGTTTATCTTATAAGCTGGCATGCCTGTTAGTACAGCATGCCGGCTTGTAAGATGCTGGTTAACAGAACTTTTACTGTACCTCAATATACATAGAAAAAACATATAAAGCTGTGTCTATGGCTGAATATTAAGAAGCAGATTTGGCCAAACTGAAAATCGGGACAGTGATCTGAATCAGCTAAATGAATCATTGTCCCCCGAACTGGGATGAATCCGAATCAAATACTGCCCACTTCACGCACCCCTAATGGCCATTCAAAACCAAGCACACTGACAAATATGGAAGTACAAGTCATATGATACATACTACAATGCAATGAATTGTAGTGTATTTGCTACATGTTTATGAGCGCCACTGATGTTCCAATATTGAATCCAAGTAAGTTTTGTAAAAGTGTCTATAAATTGGTTTAATTCCTGACAGATGGCCTTAAGTTCAAATGTAATTTTCAAGTTCAAATACAAAAATCACATTGTTAAAAAAAAGTCATAAATAAGGGTGTTTTATTTTATTTAGGCTGGTGTGCAGAGTCAACGTTTCCCAATTGAAATAGACAAAACTTAGGTCGTAATAACAACTTTCATTCATTTTGTGGTTCTTATATAGGAATACAAAGCTATTCAACATTCAACTTTTCAAATTGTTGCAGTCTTCTCAGACAGCTCCTAAAAATCTCAAGAAGGAAGGACAATACAAGAAGCCAAATACAGAACAACATTGAAAGTACAAGATTTTCTTAATCCACATAATTTCCCTGTGCAACTTTTTTAAGTTAGATCAAACAAGCTTCTACTGTGACACCAATTACAAAATTAGCTAAAGCAAAAAAACAATACTTTATTTTGCCTTAGACCAGTACTTTACTTGCCTGTCTGTCTGAAGCTTCCACGTCCGAGTATGCTGAGCTGCATCCCCATGGTGCTGCTGATGCAAATGTTGAGGATGCCGCCTTTGCTGCTGCTCCTGTTGGACTTCCACCCAGCATGGAGGAACAGTGGCTGAAAATCGTGGGGTCAAGGTCTCAAAGCGGGTCAATTCCACCAAGGATGTCAATGTTTCAAGGGAAAATTGTTGGTCCACCAAAAGATCAACTCCTGAATATTTGTTGAAGGAGGTAAAAAGATGTTTACTATATAGCTCATCTTTTCTAGAAGAGCCTAACCAAAATTCCAGAATTAAGCTATGCAAAACATATACTCATACTTAAGTTTTCTTTTGTTGTTTGTTTCATTTTTGTTGGTTTTTTCTTTAAAAGAAAGATTGGCTAGTTTTGAAGTCATCATACCCAAAAAAGCAAGCTTACTCAGAAAAAATGTTTAAAGTACTTGGAGCCATTCTCAGAGTTTACAGTAATGCAGATGCTCTCTGGGAATGCAGCAAATAGCAGAAAGACATCTTAACCATCTCTGCAGCTATAAACCTGGTGTTTCTTACCATGTATTGACTCACTTAGTGAAAAATTTAAACAAACATCTGTTTAGAGAAAAATGTGAAAGTTATGGAATTTCTGTGTGTTTGAAAAACCCGAAGAAATATAAATAATTTCTGAACACTGTATGTAATCTGTTCAATAAGTAAAAATTACTATATTATTATGGTGGGTTACTGGAGCCTCATAACTAAAAGAGATTCTCTCTTTGAATGTCAACAGTAGCTCCTTTAATGGAGTGTGTACCCCTCCAATCAGGTACCAGCTGAGAAAAAACTTACTTTATAGACAGTCCTATTTCAGTCTGCTTGAAGTTTTTTGCAAAGTCATGTGATTTCTCTTACATAGTAATACTGAATTGTCTGGCAAGTTAGACTATCAACAGCAAATTCAAAATGATTTTTTAAAATCAGTCAAGAAAATAAACGCATGTTGCACAGCACGTCTAGAATGTAGTTCCAATGAAAATACATTGTACTGCAATAAATTTCCTTTCCCTTCCCTGGGCCAGGGAGTTTTAAATTGGTTATCTAACAAGGACTAAAATGGTTTATTAATACATTTCCAGAAAAGAAATGATAAATTCAACTTGAAGCTAAAGTTGTAAATACACTATGAGGAAGATAAAATCCTGGTATGGACACGGACAAAAACATACTTCTATCCACCATCAGTTTATTTCAAACCTAATGTTACCTCTTAGACATTTCTGAAGTATATATTAGCAGGTCCAGAAAAACTTAGTGTTTGGTTATGTTTTACAAATGCATACCATATCCAATACCTATTCACACAGTCATTTCAAATCCATGCTAGCTGGCAAATCTCCTGGACTCAGCCAGCTGAAATTAAGACTTTACAGCCCACAACCAAAGGAAAAAGGCCTTCTTTCTTAACTGATTTTGAGACGTGCAGAAGACAGAGGCAGCAAACAACTAAAAAAAACTTGCCACATCTCAAATTTTTCTTGTTTTCACAACTTCAGCAATACATTCAGAGAATATTTTTGCCTTTCAGTAACCAGTGCATTTTTATGAACCCAAGTCCGTCATAAAGTGTGAGAATTTCAGGTTTATTTTTAAAATTTCCCTAGCTGTTTAATAATTGGGTCAAGCAATGATCCTGGTAGATTGGCTACAAATAGGTTCTTATTCAAACATAAAAAAATGTTAGTATGACAGCTGTTACTTAGTATATCAAGGCCAAACACTTCCTAAGGCAAGGCCAGCGTTTTCTAAGTTACAGCTGTGCACTTTAGTTCTATAATCCACTTAGTTTTTACTAAGATCTCTACAACAACCAGACCTAATCAAACTTAGCCAGCATCCGCTGGACCCTTTGCACAGCTTCTAGCCTATTTGGTTCAAGATCACATTAAAATGGCATTGAAATAATGTTACCCTGTTACAGAGAGTGACAGGTTCTTTGTTCCTGCATTATGATGCAGAGTTGACATTGTTTGAAAGTGTCATTTTCCTCAAAAAAAGTCATTAAAAACTATGTTATGGAATTTCTTGTTTAATAACATCAAGTATCCCATGTCAAAATAGGTTTATATTTTATAATTTAAAAGAGTTTTAAATATTTCCAGAAGTGGCAATACATTGTTTATTCTTAAAAAATTAAGAAAAAAGGATGCAATGAATTACAGGAGACTAATACATCTTCTGCCTAATATATTTTAAAATCAAAATGGTCTATTTTAAAATAACCTTAAAATCATTTTGGAGAATGCTAAGCCAATACTAGTGCTCAGTCTGCTCAGTAACATTTTCTAGTTTTATTAAATACAGAATCATAGAAGTAGGGTCGGAAAGGACCTTGTAGATCTTCAAGTCCGACCCCCAACCTGGGTGGGAGAAAAGACTGAACTCAAATGAGTCCAGCCAGGTAGGCATCAAGCCTCTTCTTAAAGATTCCCAGGGTAGAAGCCAGCACCACTTCCCTAGGAAGTTGGTTCCAGCTCCTAGCCGCCCTAACTGTGAAGTAGTTCTTGCGGATGTCTAACCTAAACCTACTCTCTAATATTTGTGTCCATTGTTCCTTGTCATGCCAGGGGGCGCTAGGGGAAACAGTGTCCCCCCTAAACCCTTCTGGTCCCCCCTAGTGAGTTTATAGACAGTCACCAGGTCCCCCCTCAGCCTCCTCTTGTGAAGGCCGAACAGATTTAGGTCCCGCAGTCTTTCAATGTAGGGTCTGCCCTGTAGTCCCTGGATCATGCGGGTGGCCCTCCTTTGGACCCTCTCAATGTTGTCCACATCCCTCCTGAAATGGGGCGCACAGAGCTGGACACAGTACTCCAGCTGTGGCCTGACCAGCGTCGCATAGAGGGGGAGGATCACCTCCCTGGATCTACTTGAGACGCATCTGTGGATGCACGACAAGGTCCGGTTAGCCCTGCCAAC
>NW_017729034.1:33486252-33498518 GCF_001723915.1 Gavialis gangeticus
AGAAAGACTACATCCACGGCAACACCTGCATCCATTGCCTTTGTTGTAGAACTGTCCAAAGCAGAATTTGAAATAGTACAACAGGCATAAATTAATAGCTATGAATTCAAGTTCACTGGCATGAATGTAGGAAGTTCAGCTTTGACAGGTGATACAAACTCTACCACATTTATCACCACACATCATTTTTCTTCTCTGTCTTAAGTCCAATAATACATGGACAAAAAGTACTAAAAGAAATACAGGAAGCAGCACTCCAACTTCATGAGCTCACCTGCCACTCTCAAAGTGCTGTGAACTAATAGAAGACAAATATTAACACAGAACCAATGCTGCCCAAACAGCAATTACAGAGCCCCTGGGTTACAGTATTTTTTCAGTCCCCTCTGTTGAGCCATGTGCAAAACTACACAATCAAAAAGCACTTTAGATGCACTAAGAATAATAGATTAAATGCTTCCATGTGACTGCATTCATTCATAGCAACGTTTCAAACAGTTTACCTGTAATGCCTGGACTAGAAGGATTAGACAAAGGTTTAGTGCCTTCTGATGACTGCTCTATCCCTTTAGAAAGGGATCCATCCACAAGTATATCAGCTTCATCTATGTCATCACATGTTCCTCCAATCTGAAGGAAATGAAGTTCTCCACCTATAACATGACGGACAAAAAAACCAGATTCAAACAAATTCATATTAGCTCAGAGTCATATAACACTGCTTTTAGCTAACACACACTAATTTTTTTTAGAACCCATCATATATAAAGTGCCATTAACTTTTCCAGGAAAGAAGAAACACATGATCAGACAAGTATCCATTCCAACTATGAGTGGTTCTAAAGGACAAGTTGATCAGCCAAAAAACCAAGAAACAAAAACAACCCCCCCCCCCCGACCTCCAAAACCTGCTGCTTTCTAGGCCCAACCCACAGGACCACTGCCTTTGCAAATACACAGGCATTAATACCGTTACATCCAGCATTACAAATCACTTCTGAAAACAGGGACTATCAGGTTATATGAACCTCACAGTCCACTAGGTTAAGAATACAAATATTTTTAAAGTTACCATCATCTTCATAACCCCACCTGCCACAAGTAAATACAATTTTCCTCCATTGTTTTCTGTATAAAATATTTTTATTTTGCAGTTTCAGGTAGATTCCTCCAGCTTCTGCCCACTCTCTAGCATGGTGGAAGTCTCATCTGCAAGCATTATTGTCTATTTAGTTTCCATGGAGAAGGTCTCTAATTGCTATGTCATCCAAAATGACAGAAGTTCCAGTAAGCTTCATAAAGATCTTGACTATATCGTATCCTTGCATATATGCCCCAGAATGTAATATGCACCATGCATTTGAAAAGCAAAATAAAGTAAAAAGATTTTTTTTCCTACAGTTATAGCTGCAAAGAGCAGTGACAGATTCTAATTTTCAGCTGACTTGCCCTCCTTTTCTTCCTTCAGCTGTGAAATAGGAGGAAACCAGGAGCAGTTAGGAGACACCAGAATTGCCCTAGGAAAGGTTAATGTGACTGGTGGAACATCAACACCATTAAAAAAAAAAGAATTAGTGTAGTTAACACCTGTGGAGTAGAAAACAATAGGCTATTAAGCCAATTAACTCCTTCAGCTGCTTGAATAGTAATGCCACAGCTACTGCAGTACAGAGCAGGAATAAAAGCAGAATGCATGTATCCTGGGCAGAAAAATCAGCTTACCTGCTTAATACATGCACCCCAATCTTGGGGGCCTGATTTTGGAAGGGAAGGTACATCTTGTATGTGAGAAAATTTGATATTTTAGGAAGTTAGTGTGTATAGGCAAAGTAATAGTGAATCCCATATGTATGCATCTAAAAACCTTGAATGAATGAAAAGTATAGTAAAAGTAAAATCTACATCTTCACTGACTGCCTATCTTGTATGCAGACCAGCCCAGCCTCTGGCTTCTTTACTTTTCATTCCATCCAGGAAGAGCACACACCAGCTGCTGAAACTTCCTCAGCCTGACAAAGCATTTTTGAACCCAAAAGCTTGCTTAAAATTTTTTTTTCCAACTATTTAAGTTGGTCTAGTAAAGGACGTCAGATTCACCCAAAGAACCTTGTCTGCCCATGTCCTTAGACCAACATGGCTACAATCTACACCCCTAATACATTGGACAACGAGTCTTACATTTACTGAAAAAGACCCTTTTCCACACAATCCCCAAGAGGCTCCAGGAAGAGAAATAAAAAATGTCCATCCAAATTACTACAAAAGACAAAAAGAATCCTGGTAACAGTGAAGAAGACAACAACTGAGCCAGACAATTCTCTAGCAGCCCACAAAAATCTTATTATCTAGCAACATAAATGCTAAAACTCAAAAGGGAATTGCATTAGGTAACTACTAGGCTTAGAACTAACAGTATAAAATACAAATAGGGATTCCCACTTAGACTTTACACAAAGTCAGGAGGCTAAGTGTCAGATGCAAAAGAAAGGAGGAGGGAATAGGCACATCAGATTGAAACTACTGCAACAGGAACAAAAATACCAGATCTGAACCTCTTCAACTGGGAATCAATAGATCCAAGAGAAACAGTACAAGACGACAGAAAAAAGCAGGGCTGCTCCATCTCCCGCCAGTGGGCTAAATGCAACCTGCAGAGCCATTTCATCTGGCCTGCGGGGCTCCCTACAGGTCCAGAAATTTGGAGGTGGGAGAGCAGTGGCTATTAATATGGCCACCCCCACTTCTCCCCGCGGCCAAATCCCCAACCCCCAAGGATGCGCAGCCAGTCAGAACCAAGTTGCACCCCCTTCGCCCTTGGGTTGAGCCACATGCTCTGTCCTCCCCCCCAACCGGATCATGCACCTTCCCACTCTACTGAGGGACCAAGTCAGGTCCCCTTCCTCCCCACCCCCACCATGTAAAGTCTTCTTCTACCCTGCAAGGCCAGGCTACCCCCCAGCCCCTTCAGCATGGCCAGATGGTGGCTGCCACACTGGCTCTAGGAGCTGGATAGAAACCACTCTCCAGCCTGTAACTGGATCTGGCACTGCCTATCTGGCCTGCCAGGGAATAAGGTTGAGCACCACTGCACAAAGAGAAGTGTAGCAGCAATAATATATACAGAATAAATAAGCAAGCATATGCAGCATGGATAGGCTTGGCGGGATTTGATTTTTAAGCCGATAAATGTCACCTGACACTTGCAGACACTGCTAAATTTCACCTGACACTCAGACTGACAGAAAAATATTTCTGTCACCAATCATCAAAATTTATAGAAAGCAGACATTTAAATAAAAAAAGGTGTTGGGATAGGGGTAAGGACATCTGGGGCAAGGGGTACCATGTATGTGTACACACACAACAGCTGCTGCAAGTGGATCAGGGGCTGTGCATACAGTGACCCTCTGGCAGTAGCTTAGGCAGCCACTACAGGAGCTGGGGGCTGTGATGGTAGGGCTGTGTTGGGGGGGTAGGAGGGGGCAGACTTGGAGGGGCAGGGCTGCCGGCAGCCAGGAGCCTGGTGCTGCCAGCCACTCACTCTGCCCAGGTCCCAGCCAGGGGCTGAATGCCAAACACCTAGTGAGCCCAACCCAAACCCCGAGTGATCAGGGCAAGGTGAAACTCCCTCTAAGCCCACTCTGGCTCAGCCCCCGAGTGATCAGTTATGCTTTATTGATTTATAGATATTTACTTTTTATATTTTAACATGTGATTTTATAAAAGCTTTTAAAAAGCATGATGTTATTATTTAGTTGTCTGCCACCACACCCCTTATTTTGCACAATCCTGAAAATTTTAAAATCAATAAAAATCGAAAAAATACTTAAATAGCAATTTTAACCATCAAAATTATTAAAAGATAAAATTTGAATTCTGTCAAGCATGGATTAATGGCATTCTAAACAACAGACATGCAATAAAATGAGAACTGGGATTTACAGCTCATGGTCAAAACTTCAGAAGTCTACCAATTTACACATCAGAAACAGCAACATCCAAGCCCTATCTATGATGTCCTATGTATCATGACATTTAGAAGCTAAACTAAGTGAGGACAGAACACGTTATGGTCAAGATCCTATTAAAAAAAAATACTATGATTCTACAGAAAAGACTTAGAGGTCTAGTAACTTCCTAAAAATGGATTTGGTTATTCTGGATGCTATGAGAATTATATTAATGATAAAAGTCAACCATTTAAAAACGCTGTTAAAGAGGGATAACAAAGAAGAAATAGGATGGAAACTAACACAGTATCCCAGAAAAAAAAATGGGAAAAGGAAGCACAGGAAAATAAATACAGGAGATAAAGACTGAAATCTTTACTAAGGAGACCCAGGCCCAAAAGTATAGTTAAATGGTTCTCCTCCCAGAGAGCACCAAAATATAAACTTTAGCAAGAATGGAAAATGCCCTAAAGAGAAAGACTTAATACTCTGGGAGGAAAGAATAAAGTTAATAAAATCCTGACCAAAGACTACCCAAATAGAAAGAAAAATGTCAAATATCAACATAAAAATACAAAAAAGCAGTAAAATTTAAGACCGGATGGAAACTGATCTCAGGAGGTTTCATACAGCTCTTTGTGCCTAACTGGAAGAAGCCACCGGAGAAAGCTACAGAATATATTACCTGTTACTAACAGGCCTAGATTCACCCAGGAACCGCTGGGACTTCAGATGAGACTACACTGCTTGCCTAACCACCCTGAATGTGTGCGTGAGGTGGGCTGCCCGCTGTAGGCTGGGGCTCTGTGCCCTGCTGCCTTTGTCCCAGGAGCCGTGCACTGGCTGTGCTGTGCATTGGTGGTGGGAGGCACCTTGTGCTTGTTCAGTGGCAGGAGGCACAACATGGCATGGTGCGACTTCCGGGGCAATGGCAGCAGGGTGGAGAGCCCCAGCCCACAGCTGGCAGCCCACCTCTGCCTAATGCAGAAATTGGGAGGGGCAAATGCCCCCCATGGGGGTCTGTGCAGAGGTGGGAAGTCATACCCCCCCCCATCTTGCACTCCTGGATGAGCCACCCGCAGCTCCGTCCCATGACCCACCCTGGCCTCACAGCTCCATTCACTCCAGCCACAGCCCCACTCCCTCCCTCACCATAGGAACCTCAATCTGCCTCCCCCCAACCCTTTCCCTCCCCTACACCCCTTCCACTCCACAGACTTACTTGCTGGGTGCTGTGTCTGCAAGTGTCTGCCCCTCACTCCCAGGCCACAGCCCCCTCATCCCTGCTGCTGCCCCTCACTCCTGACCCACGGTACTTTGCATCCAGGTACTGTTCAGATGCTGTGCCAGCCAGTGGATCACTACCCATTGTGTAGTTATGGTGGAGGTTCTTCCTACCCAGATGAACTCTGCCATTCTCCTTGTTAAACCTCATCTGATTCCATTCAGCTCATAAATCCAGTTTGCCAAGGTTATCCTGGATCTTTACCCTATCCTCTGATGCACCCGTGTTTCCCCACAGCTTGGTACCATCTGCTAACTTAATCACAGCTTTCTACCTGCTCATCTAAGTCATTAATAAATAAGTTAAAAAGTACAGGTCCAAGCACTGATCCCTGGGGGACACCACTGGAGACAGCCCTCCAGGATGAGGCCGTATCATCGATTATAACTCTTGGATCAACCTCTAAGCCAGTTGTCCACCCACCTCACTGTAGGCTGGTTCAGCCCAGTACCCTCCAGTTTGGTTGGGGGAATCCCATGGGAAACAGAATCAAAGGATTTACTGAAGTTTAAGTAAGTGACATTAACCTCATGTCCTTCATCCAGATGTTCAGTTACTTGGTCATAGAAGAAGACCAAGTTTGTCAGGTATGATCTACCCCCAACAAAGCCATGCTAGTCTTTTCTTAACACCCCATCAGTTACCAGCTTGTAATTGATTACCTCCTTAAATTTTTCAAAAATTTTACTTGGGGCCAAAGTCAGACTGACCAGTCTGTAGTTTGCAGGGTCCTCCCCTCTTCCCTTTCTTAAAGATGGGCACCTTGTTGCACAACTCTTCAAACAACTTTGCCAGCGGCGCTACTACAAGCTCATCCAGTTCTTTCAGGACTCTTGGATGCTGGTCATCTGGCCTGGCAGACTTGAAAACGTCCAAAGTGTTGTAGGAAATTAGGGTCCAGGGTCAGAGAGGACCTGGTCAGGGAACTTCTGGTGGGACTGGATGTGTTCAAATCAGCAGGTCCTGAGGATCTCCACCCCAGAGTGCTGAGGGAATTAGCAGAGGTCATTGCGGGACCCCTGGCAGTTATATGAGGACTTGTGGTGCTCTGGCAAGGTGCCAGAGGACTGAAAAAGGGCCAATGTGGTCCCCCATTTTCAAAAAAGGGAGGAAGGAGGACCCAGGAAACTATAGGCCTGTTAGTCTTACCTTGGTCCTGGGGAAGCTCTTTGAGAAAATTATCCAGGTGCACATCTGTGAGGGGGCAAGTAGGGGAGTATATGCTTAGGAGCAACCAACATAGGTTCATTAGAGGCAGGTCCTGTCAGGCCAACCGGGTGGCCTTCTATGACTAGGTCACAAAATCCTTGGACGCAGGCGTTGCGGTGGACATAGTCTTTCTGGACTTTTGGAAGGCCTTCAACATTGTCACTCACCCCATTCTCGTTAAAAAATTAGGAGATTGTGGTGTTGATGCCTACACAGTCAGATGGGTCACCAATTGGCTGGAGGGCCACACCCAGAGAGTGGTGGTAGATGGGTCATTTTTGACCTGGAGGGACGTGGGCAGTGAGGTCCCCCATTGCTCGGTCCTCAGGCCTGCACTGTTCAATATATTCATCAGCAACTTGGATGAGGGGGTGAAAAGCACCTTGGTTCAAATTCGCAGATGACACTAAGATGTGGGGAGAAGTAGGCATGCTAAAAGGGAGGAACAGGCTGCAATTGGATCTGGACAGGTCACAGGGGTGGTCAGATGAGAATAAGATGTCAATACTGACAAGTGCAGGGTACTGCACCTAGGGAGAAAGAACCAGCAGCATACTTACAGGCTGGGAAACTCCCTTCTCATCAACACAGAGGCAGAAAAGGATCTTAGAGTCATTATAGACTCCAAGATGAACACGGGCTGCCAATGTGGGGATGCAGTCAGGAAGGCTAACCGCACCCTGTCATGCATCCACAGATGCATCACGAGTAGGTCCAAGGAGGTGATCCTCCCCCTCTATGCAACAGTGGTCAGGCTGCAGCTGGAGTACTGCATCCAGTTCTGGGCACCGCACTTCAGGAAGGATGTGGATAGCATCAAGAGGATCCAGAGGGCCACCCGCATGATTAGGGGTCAGCAGGGCAGGCCATATGGAGGAGAGCCTATGAGACCTGAACCTGTTCAGCCTCCACAAGAGAAGGCTGAGAGGGGATCTGGTGGCCGTCTATAAACCGGCCAAGGGAGACCAGCAGGCAATGGGAGAGTCCCTGTTCCCCCCAAGCACCACTGGGAGTAACAAGGAATAACGGCCATAAGTTGATGGAGAGTAGATTCAGGCTAGACATCAGGAGGCACTACTTCACAGTCAGGGTGGCTAGGAGCTGGAACCAACTTCCAAAGGAAGTGGTGCTTGCTCCTCCCCTGGGGGTCTTCAAAAGGAGGCTAGACAGCCACCTAGCCAGGGTCGTTTGACCCCAGCATTCTTTCCTGCCCATGGCAGGGGGTCAGACTTGATGATCTGCTCAGGTCCTTTCTGACCCCACTAACTATAAAACTATGAGATTCCCGCACCTGTTCAGGACTGATTTTGTGTAGTCTGTTGTCTTCCCCATATTCCCTGGGCCTCTGGTTGGGTAAACAGCCCCAATTTGATTTAAGGAATACTGATGTCAAGTAGGTACTTAGGAGTTCTGCCTTTTTGCAGGAATTGACTGTGGGCTGCCCCTGAGTATTCATCAGTAGGGGTCCCCCACAGCAGAGCCCAATTTTTTCTTGCTCCCTATGTATTCACAACAGGACTTTTAGTTGTCCTTTATTCCAAACCAGCTTGATCTCCATGCCTGCCTTGGCTTTTCGTGTCTCGTATCTGCAGGCCCTGGTGATATGGGTGTATTCCTTCCTGGTTGCTGAACCATTCTTCTATTGCTTGTATGCTTCTTCTTTCTTTTTCAACAGTTCCCTAACATCCCTGTTGAGCCAAGGGCTCTCTTGGCTCCTTTCTTGCTTTTTGTCTGGGGATGGCCTGTTTTTTAGGCAGTGAGAACTGTCTCCTTAAGGAAGCACCACCATTCCTGGACTCCCAAATTGTCCAGTTTCTGAGCTCCCAGCTACCTGCTAGAACCTCTAGCATATTTATATCCTTCAGGGTTCTCCCCAGCTTCTATGCACCTGACTGTTAACACAGGTAACGGAAGCAAGAGGCTTATCAATATGGCCTACTTTCCCTGGCCAAGCAGCAAAATTAAGATTCAGTTCTTACCAGCGGGGTTCCATGGGCTGACTAAAATGCTTGGAGATGTTTCTGGATAAAATAGCAAATAGTGGCAGAATAAATTCTTTCCAGTATGATAGAAGAATCCACTCGTGGCCCTGCTATGAAACAAACTTTTTTTAAAGAGGGGAGGCAAGTGATTATTTTCTCTTTCCATAATACAAAATGTAAACTATTTCCTTGGCATGCCCATCCCCTTCAACAAGTTGAAAAAAAAAACAGACCGGTCATACTGTTCCTTGACTATAAGCAAAGAGCAAGATATGAGGATGAAATGCAGCTGAAAAATGTCAAGATGCTCTTCAGTTTTAGTCAGTAATCTGCATCCTCCAGGTTTAGCTATGGCCCTGTCAAAAATGGATACACAGACTCCACCACATCCATGTTCCATGTGCCACTGAAGAACTCTAGTGCTGGTCATCTATGAACCAGATGAACACTAATGAACCAGAATAGCCAGGTGCACTTTGTTCACTCCACCTCTGTGCAGCTATGGAGAATTCATACAAGATGGTCAAATCATAACAGACAAGTGCACTGATTCCACTGTAAAGTTAGACATTTGGATACACCATTGCACTCTGTTCCATTTGTTCCATACTACTGTTATTCATTATCTATTTTAGTATGGTTAATCAAGATTTAAATCCTTTTTTACTAAATCTCTCTTGCTGTACATGGTACATGCACACTTCAATAGAAGAGGGTTTCACAAAATTTTATACAAAAGTTTTGTATAAAGAAAGCACATCCATACCATCTAAATCCATAAAAATATTAGCAAATAAAAACTACCTGCCAGGGCCTCTCTGCCAAGCAGTGCCAAGGGGTGGGGCGGGGTAGCACAAAGGGCAACCAGATATCAATATGGCAGCTGCTCCTCATCTGTCCTCCCCTCCAACCCCGGGCCCTCTCTGCCAATCATCGCCGAGTGGCGGGGCCACTATGAAATACCCACAAAAACTGGTTCTATACACCATGAGTGGGCCACATAAATCCCTTTGTCTCCCTGTGATTTAAGTAGGTCCCTAATAATGATCAAATAGTGCTCTTTAAGGCTGCTATATACATAGTGGCCAATAAATTACGAGCATAGGTAACAACAAGTTCTGAAAGATACGCATTATTTCAGGCACATTATGAATTGCACCTGTAAGGTCACAGTAGTAAAGTTCTTCATAAGCTTTCATTACCACAGCCCTAGCAATCAGCTTGCTAACCCCAAATTGATTAGCTAAGGATCTATAGCATCCTGGAGTAGCTGGCTCCCAGAAGACAGTAGTAATCAGTAGGGCTGTGCAAAGCTTCAGTAGCTGATTCGATCTGAAGGAGATTCAGCCCAATTTGGGAAGTGCATCTCCAAATCCAAATTGAATCGGGAGACTAAGTAAAAGCTTCAAATCAATTAGAAGCATCCGAATAGATTTGGAAAAGATTCAGCCAATTCAGAGATTCAGACACAGACTAAACAGGCAGCTGACAGTTGCCTTCAGCTCAAAAATCTGTTCAGGTTGGGGGCAGGGGGAGGAAATGGGGCTGGGACATGCTGCTCAGCTGGGACAGGGGACACATTAATTGGGGAGGGGGCAAGGTGCTCTGCCCTGCTGCCACCTGGAGTGAGCTGTGCTTGCATCGTGCCCCCCCCCACGCCAGCTGGGCAAACAGCAGCAGGGAATAGCCCCTGTGGCTCCCCCTGCCAGGGCAGAGGCAGGCACAGATGGAAGAGCTGCAAAAGAAGCTCCCATGGCTGCCCTGCCCAGCCCCATCCCCCACCCAGCCTAGTCCCAGCACTTTAAAAAAAGCCCTACACTCACAGGCTTTGGCAGCTGTGATCAGGGCCTCTGAGGGCTTGTGGCAGAGCCCCTCTATGTAGCATAGAGCAGTGGAGGGCAGCAGGGATCACCCCCCCACCCCCTGCACAGCATCTGCCTCACAGTGAGGGTGCAACGTGACTCAGCAGGGTGCCGTGCACTGCCTGGGAACTAGGGCAGCTCCAGCTCTAAGCTGGAGCCCGGCAGCACTCAGCCCCAGCTCCCAGGCAGCGCCCTGCTGAGCCACGCTGCACCTGTGCCATGAGGCAGCTGCTATGCAGGTGCCAGTGTGGAGGGATTGGGCTCTGCC
This sequence comes from Gavialis gangeticus, assembly GCF_001723915.1. Taxonomy (NCBI): domain Eukaryota; kingdom Metazoa; phylum Chordata; order Crocodylia; family Gavialidae; genus Gavialis; species Gavialis gangeticus. The sequence goes on from NW_017729034.1 coordinate 33,496,809, forward strand.
ACGAGTGCCCAGAGGCCCTAATCATTGCTTCTGCAGCCGGTAAGTGTGGGGCAGTTTTTTTGTTTGTTTGTTTGTTTGTTTTTTTAAAGCACCAGGACTAGTCTGGGGCCAGGCAGGGCAGCCATGGAACTTCTCCTTCAGCTCCCCCCTCCCAGGGAGAGGCAGGCACAGCCAGAAGAGCAGCAGGAGAAAATGCAGCTGCCCAGCTGTGCCTGCCTCTCCCTGGCCGATCCGAAATCGCCCAATCAGTGCTGAACCTTCCACAGCAGATTCAGCCGAATCAATTCAGGACAGTGATCCAAATCTCTGAATCTAATCACTGTCCTTCAAATCAGCCAAATCTGAATCCAAATTGAATACTTCCCGATATACACAGGCCTAGTAATCAGTGTCTGGACAACTGTTACCTTCCTTTGTTTAGTATTCTGGGGCTAGTGGGGCAGGGAAAGATCCTCACACAGCTCTATGGATGTCCATCTCCTCATGCAAAAGTTCTGCCACCACTGTTGGTCATACCAGGTCTATATGATGGTCTAATTCTAGTATGGTGTTACTGTTATCCAGAACCAGAAGCACCAATCTATATACAAGAGATTTCACAACTCTAACAACAAGCTCGAGGTGCTTCAACTGTGCTATTGCTTCACTCTCACTCAGATACCTGCCACTTTTACAAAAGATACATTGCTGCTGCAATGGCCATCACCATCTTAAAGCCCTCTAACATAGTTTTGCAATAACAGCACAGCCAAGAGCAAAAGCACGTTTTCCATTAGTGGAGACTCTATAGCTTGGCTATGACAGGAACAAACCAAAACAAGAAGCATGTAGAGCAAGAAGTGTCAGCAGTGTATCCTACCAGGCTAATAACACCTGTAACACAAGAACAAGCAACTTCTTCTGAGAGCAAAAAAGTGTAGTTGGGTACGAAGAAGCATAGAATATGTTGGCAAGGGAACTCTACTGCTAAGCCTGTCACAGCAACTCTAGTATGCACACAGCTACAAGACTGTGTGGTGTGCACAGTCAGGTTGTTTGCACATTTATACTTTGCAAACCAGGTATACCCGTGAGATGGCTAATGCAGGAAAATGAGGTCACAATGATTAAATCTATGCCATTAAAAATATCCCTAGTACCAAAACATCTTTCAGAGTATCAGGTATCACTGAAAGTAAATTAAATGCAAACGATTTGATGACATTAAGATTTCCAATAAAATGAAAGAGGCAGATATAGTGATAGCAAAAATCACAAAAACAAAAGCTATTATATGACTCTCACAAGTTAAATCTCAGTTGCTAGTAAATGTAAGAATATTTTTCAAAGACACTTGCCAAAAAAATGAAAGCACTCCTTTCTCAATAAATGCTTCTTAGCGTAATTTGAGAAGTGAGATCAAATAAAAATTATAGGACTAAAGTCATACTATTTAAAATTAAAAACAAATATTCACTACCATCCTTTGACTGAGGTGGTCCTGTATATAAGATCTTCATGGCTGTCTCTAAAAACAATGCTATTGGTTATATTTCATCCCAAATGATAAGGTTTTTAATACTGCATATCTTTCTGGTTCAGAAAAAGTTAACTGGGCATATAGTTTAAGAAATCCAGTATGAAGAAGCAAAAACACAGCTGCTCTCCACCTTTTGTGGTTTTGTTGTTCTTATTGAGCCCCAAGCACAACCCCCCCCCCCCCCCCCCCCC
>NW_017729034.1:33498595-33508841 GCF_001723915.1 Gavialis gangeticus
CAGAATATCCTAATACAAAGGGAATATAAAACCAAGTTGCATACAAATGATGATGTACTAAACGGTCATAATTACATCACAAATTTTTTTTTCAAAATGTATCAGCCTATAAATACTAAATATTATTATATTAAATATGGGAAAAAATTATGATTAAATAGAAACAAGGAATCTGAGAGATTTTAACAGAGTACTTACAAACCAATATTTCTCCTAATCTCAGCCAACTGAGTGAAATTAAGTATTCGTTCCATTTTTCAAAACTGATGTGCTGGATTGAACACTATACAATGGGGCCTGGTTTGGCCATACAGTAGCAGTCAGCATTAACTGGCTGCCAATTTTTTTTTTCTTATTTCAAAGTTATCAACACGCAAGTAAAATCATACAGGAAACTCAAAACAAATTTAATTTGTCTGGGACAAGGAAGTTCTCCACAAGAAAGAAAACGCTCCACAGAACCACTCTAAAAGGGAGAGTGGCAGTACCATGTACTATTGGATAGCTCAGTTACAATCATCAGCCCAGTACTGCAATGTTGGCAAATGCATCGCATAGTTCCGACAGTTTCCAGCCCTCTAACTACTTCTACAGCTGACGGAAACAGATATAGGGTAAATAACCTAAGCAGGGGAACCAGACTGCTTAAGTGGGCAGTGAATAAGCTATGTGATTTAAGGAAGCAGGGGACTGCAACAGATTAGATTTTTAAGTGGGCAGTAGGCACTCTGTAAACAGTGCCACCCATATCATAAACATCATAAAACCTGCGAAAACCAGGGGCACTACAGAACCAACAGACACATCCCGAGGGGCAAAAGATGCGTCATTGCCAAAGCAACTGGGGGGAGGAGGGGAAGGGGGGCAAATCACCCATAAAAAGCTACCAAAAAAAAGGACTATAGAGGACCTCTGCCCTCCACCTGCCAAGAAGAACTGCAAACCCCAGAAAACTTCTGACCACCTGCCTGCAGAGAGACTCTCTGTCCTCAGGACTCTAAGACTCGTGCGGAGTTTCTGTTGCGTCTTAACTTAGGCAGTTTTCGTTGTTTCTTTTTCTTGCACATAAAATTATACATTGCTGTATTCAAATGTTCTCTTCAGAGAATGGACTATTCTTGTTCAAATCGTTTTCATGACTTCAGTGCTAGTGCCTATATTCTAACACTAAATTTAGGTAAAAATAACTTATAAACTTAAGTTGTATACTGAAGCCCACTGATTTTTCACCTACAAGATTTGGATCCCTCCCATCCCCTAACACACACACTGTTTTACCCAGGTATTCCATTAAGTTACGGAGAAACCAAAATTGTCATGGAGAAAAGCTATCAGTTTGCACTTATTAACAACAAAATCAGGTAAACTCCTGTGTAGGAAGCCCATTTCAGATGACTTAAAATACAAACATTACTTCTGGGACAAACTTCAAAAGGAGCCTAATTTCTACAGAGTAAGTGTTACTGGTGGATCAAGAAGACTGGAATTTATAGGAAAACAGGAGGGGAAAAAGGATCAGCAAGAAAATATCTGGAGTATAGTCAAAAAAAAATTTTGTACAACCATGGATAAAATTACAAGATATTTTAATCAATGGCACCTCACTCCTTTAAGACGAGGAAAAATTAAAATAAGGAATTAACAAATACTGGAAAGGATATAGCTGAATAGGGACCTTTCTGCGCATACAACAGAAATATGTCATTTTCAAGGAAAAGCAAATACAGGTGACAGCTTAACTACCCAACAACGTCAGTGATTCTGCAGGCAATCCCCACTTAGCACTCCTAACTGGTTCTGGAAAAAACAAGCACCAAGTGAAACAGCGTTAAATGGAACCCATTTCCCCATAGGATTTAATGTAAATAAAGATAACTCATTCCTCACCACCTGCCAACCCAGACCCCATGCTCCTGCTGGCCCAGGTCCTGCGCTCCTGCCGGCCCTCTTCTGGCAAGGCACCACGCGGGCTATGCCAGGGAAGGCATCAGCTCCTCCCGGCCTAATTGTTCCCCTGCCACAATAGCCCCTACCAGCCTGTACCCGCCAGCCACCAGTGCACAGCCCCAGCCGCCCTGCCCATGAAGCCTGAGTCGGGGCTCTGGCGCAGGGTAAGCAGTGGGGCCACCCACCTGCCCATGCCCCACTTTGCCCAGCAGGGGCCCCCTCCAGGGCACCTGGCACTGGAACAAGCCACCACTGCCAGATCGCTGCAGGCTTGGGACAGCTCCCATGCCCCATGGGCGACTGTATGACGAACAGAACAGGACACAGGCCGCAGCCCAGGGGTGGGGGAGCTCTGTGGGCTCGGCTTACATTGGCTCAGGCCCTGCACTCCTGCTGGCCCTGGCCTTGGCCTTGGGCCCCAGGGTCCTGCTGCCCCAGGCCCCACTCATGCCCCACACCCACCCCTTCTGGCTGCTGCCGCAGCTCCTCACCACCTGCTGGCTGCTACAGCACCACGTGTAGGAGTGGACCCTGTGCTCCTGGGCCCCGCTGGCCTGGGCTTCATGCTCGTGCCCCCTACCCTCCCCTTCTCACTGCTACCGCTCCTCCCTGCCTGCTCTAGCACATGTGGGAGCAGACCCTGGGCTCCCACTGCCCCTCCCTGGGCTGCCGCTGGCTGCCACTCACCACTTCCCTTGCTGCTGCCACCACTACTTCTCCCCACGCCTGTACTGAGTGTTATAACAAAACACGCTCAGCGCTAAGTGAAACTAGGTAGGTATTTTAAATGAGCATTACAAACAAAACTGTGGGAAGTGAAACCGCGTTAAGCGAGGGTGCCTTTATTAGGTAACTCTCAGGGCAAGGACCCTCTTGTAACTATTACTCCTAGCAGCCAAATGCACAATAGCTCATTTGTATGTATCCTTTTTTCCTAAATGTGTTGTGAACAAAATTAAGATAAAAGTAACAGAAGAGATGCCTACATTCTAATACCATGCTACAACCCAACAAATTTAGCATTTTATTAGCAGATGTAAAGCATTTGATGATAATAAAACAACATCAGATGGCAATCAGAAAGGGTTCAAGGAAACCAAAAATTTCTCAAGAATTGTGGGGATACAGAAAGAGAAAACCATCACAGATGTTTGGCACAAAATGGAAAACAGATGAGAAAGCAAACTGAAATTTAAACCAAGCAAATAAAAGTCCAATTCAGAACAGCAGCTTCAAGGAAACATTCCATAAAGAATAAAGAAATTATAAAGAGCATATCAAGGTGAAAAACAAGATCTTATAGACAAAAAATGGCAGCTGACAAACATAAGGAAAAAAAAAATCACAGTACAAAACAACATGAAGACTTCAAAAAGTGTTAGTAAACATCAGGAAATGAAAGCAGAGAATACTGACTAATGCCAAAACAATAAAGGTAATTTAAGGACAAGAACGGTTACATTCATGGAGTACTTTACTTGAGTTACTAAAATGGCAAAACAGCAGCCAACCTTTCCAGAGAGACAGAGATGATTTGGGACCATATTAGATGGGATCTCTCAGTAAAAAAAGGCTATTACTGTTTAAAAGGTAGAAAGGCACCAGGTTAGATAAAAGCCCAATGGAAATCCTAAAAAAAAAAAAAAAACCAAACAGATTTCCACAAGACAGACATCCTGACATATATCAGACAAATGAGATATGAAGAAAAAACAAACAAGTCGAAAGATGGTCATATGCTGAAGCTACCAAAGGCAAGAGACCTTAATGGGTCTAAAGACGGGAGGGGCATTCAGCTGCTGTCCAGTTCCAGTCAAGTGTTTGCACATAACATCTTAACAGTGAAGAAAGCAATGTATTTCAGGCAATGACAAAGCAAGGCAGAACTGAGATGGGAGAAACCATGCACAGCTCAAATAGTAATTCTACATATCACAGAAGAATTAACTGAACAGCAGTCATTGTCCTGTATGAATTTCAGGCCGATAAGCCTTTAAACATAGCGGATAGAACAGCCCTATGAAAGCTGCTACACTACCAAAGGACACTTCAGAAATTGCTGATACTACAATTAATGCATCAAGAAATACATTAACTGCATCAAGGATGTCAAACTCATTTGGCCCTATGGGCCAAATATAGACTACTTGATTTCCTGTGGGCCGGACAACCCAGTAAATGAACTGCTGCCCCCACCCCCATTTTTTTGCCCTGCCATTTCTAGGGGTGACTTAAAAGACCCAATTTTGGTTGTCTTTTTACCACCAAAAGGAGGGAGAAAGAGGTGAATGGTGTTAACTCTCTGGATTCCTGAAGCCACACTGAAATGCATTTACATCATTCAGGTAACAAGCATCTGACCAGGCAGTCTTATATAACCCATGTTCTTAGTGGTTAAGAACCAGGAAGTAAGAAGCATCAGAGAACAGTTATGGGAAATACAATGGACATTCAAACAGAGGCTAGAGGACTTTGACTTTAAAGGTAAAATGTCTCCTGTGCCACATACTCAGATGCCCACACAAGAAGTAACTAGGCACTGATCTGGAGGCCATTCAGTAACAGTGGGAGGGGAAAAACAAAACAAAACAAAAAAATTGAAAGGAAAAAAAAAACAACAACAACCAGAAATGCTGCCACAAACCAAACCATTAGAAGAATTGATGCACAACAAGAAATGGTAATAACAACGTGTGAAACTGACAAAGAAGGGGCTTGGCAATTCATGTAATATGGCAACATTACAAGCAAACCAAAGACATTAGAGCCAGACTTTAAAAAAACATAAAACCCAGATCTTTGGCAACTCCTACGGCAGGCAAATGTGGAAAACAAAAACCCTACTCTCCAAAGTAAGCCAAGTACATGTAACATCAATGTAAAGACCTGTGCAATACAAACCTGAAAAATGTCCACGTCTTTACAAATATATTGATGCCAAATTATTCCATGTAGTCAAGTCCCAAGTTGATGGAGAGGAGCCACAGAACAAATCTCACCAAGCTAAGTGAGTGGGCCAGAAATTGGCAGATGAACTTGAATGGTTGACAAATGCAAGGTAATGCACCTGGGGAGAAATAACCTCAACTATATGTACACTACGCTTGGTGCTGAACTAGCTATTTCAATTCAGGAAAGAGACCTTGGACTCATTGTAGACAGTGCTCTAAAACCATCAAGTCAGCATACAGTAGCAATCAAACTAAGCCAGTAAAGTGTTGGGCATCATGAAGAATGGAATTGAAAGCAAAACAGAGAACATCATTACTCCATATTACAAACCCATGCTGCGTCCACTTCATGAATACTGCGTGCAGTTCTGCTTCCCACATTCAAAAAGGATGTAGTAGCATTAGAATATGTACAGAGAAGGGCAATCAAAATGATCAAGGGCATGGAGTAGTTGCCAAACCAGGAGAGACTAAAAAGGTTCCGACTCTTCAGTTTGAAAAGGGAAAGGCTTGGGGGGATGGGAATATGATGGAAATCTATAAAATCATGAAGGGTGTGGACCAAGTGAACAGGGAACACTTGTTCTCCAAGTCCAGAATACTAAAACTGAGGGGCACCTGCCAAACTTAGTAGGTGACAGGTTTAAAGCTAACAAGAGAAAGTACTTTAAGCAACAGATAGTTAACTTGCAGAATTTAATGCCACAGGAGGTGGCAGAATTAGACAGTGTAGCCAGGCTGAAAAAAAGACTGGATAAATTCATGGATGACAGATCTATTAATGGCAAATGAACAGAACAGTTAGAGATCTTTTCATTTGGCATCTCTAAACCAATAATGGTTAGATTCTTATAATTAAGGGAAGACTATTGAATAGGTGATAGATCACTCTAGAGACATCTGGTTCGATACTCTCCCTCCATAACATCCATTTCTGCCACTGTCAGACAGAATACTGGGTTAGATGCACCATTGGTCTGACCCAGTGTGGCACTTACATTTTTAAACACTGCTTTAGACAAAGCCTTAACATTTGATGACAAAGGAAAGCACAAAATACTATAGAGAAGGATGAAGCAGAAACCAGTAAGGCTAGAACCAACAAAACACAAAAAAAAATGGAGATTACCAGGACACACACGGAATAAAGATGCACATACAGGGTGCTCAGTCAGGAAGCCTTAAGGAAGAGGCATTAAGAAAAACCAAAGGCATCATGGAAATGAACAATATGAACAGCATTAAGAAACATTAAAGTGACACAGGAAGAAGACTGTTACAAAAGACCATAAAATATGGAAATTACTAGTGAAAGTCCAATGCAATAAAGGAACGTAATCCAAGTACACCATGGGTGTCAAACTCACCTGGGGCCCTAGGCCAGATCAGGCGAAGGGGCTCCTCACAGGCTGGATTCAGCCCAATTGCTGAGCGACTGCCATGGTAGCAGCGGCACCAGTACAGAACTGGCCATGAGCCATGTTGACAACTTGCCATGGCAGAAATGCACAAGTGGTAGCAGGTCAGGCAATGACAGGTTGATCAAGGGCTATTGTCAACCCAGGGCCTCAGATTCTGCAGCAGGCTAAGCTCACTTCTAGGCAAACCCCTAGCTTCTGGTGGACCACCAGTAGCCAAGTAGGCCAGAAGGGATGGTTTCACCAATCAGATCTGGCCCAAAGGCCATACATTTGACATTCCCTTATGTAAACAAAGTTCATGTAACATTCATGAAAAATACAAAGTTAATGTAATTCCTCAGATTTAAAAGTTTGCCCAGGATACTTAGTCTTCAAACAGTGGCATAGAACCTAATCACAACACTTGCAAGGTCACTGATTGAATATTGATTTGAAAGGTAAAGTAAATTTGACATTAAGTTGAATACCTAATTTCATTTTTAAAGTGTCAATAGTTTTAAAGCATCAAAATTAGCTTCAAAAGGGCTCATTAATGGCATTTGGTACCTAAATACATCAACAGTAAAGGACACATTAAATAGATTAAGAATGTTAAGTAAATCTCAAAAAGTAGTTATCAAGAGGAGGCGGGGAGGAAGGGAAGGAATTAAATGGGGATGTTTCTAGCAGGATTCTACAAGGATCAGTGTTATGCCCAACATAAACCAAGGTTTCCCAACAAGAAAAAAGCGTGTACACAAAAAAGTCTGGCTAACAGATTTTCCAGGCAACACAGATTAATAGATGAGGTGATCATTCTAGGTAACAGAATAAACTAGGTACATTCCAACATGCAGTGAAACAAAAAGAAAAAAAAATTACTCCTCTTAAGAAAGAGGAACAACATGGATAGGGGAACATCTCTTGGACAGGAAGAGCTGAAAAGGACCTATGGTCACAGAACACCGAGGAAAAGGTACTGCATCTATGAAGCTATGAATAACAATTACCAATATCATTAGTACACCTTAAAAGCTCATTCTAGTTTTAGAGACCTTGCCTAACTGTAAAATGAGGAATACCATTAGAATCTGGCCTCTCTAAACAGGAATCAACTTGAAATATATGACAATATCCATTTCTGTGATTCTGAAACTGGGTTAAATGCATTTAATAGAATTTCAAACCATTTAATAAAGCACTTACATGTTTCTGGAAGAAGTGTCTTACCTTTAGTGCATGCACATAATCTGTCTGTGCCTGAACAGTATATCACAGAAACAAACATATCTGGTTCTTCATTGCCCTCCTTTTTAGGTGGCTCCACTTTGGCCAGAATGTCAAAGTTTGAAAGATCTATTATTTTTACATATCCTCCCTGAGTAGTAATTACCAGATGTCCAAGAGTAGAGATCTCAGATTTTCTCTCTCTCCCACTGCCATTCTTAGAAGTTAATTGTATTTCCTCTAGAGGCTCCTCACAATCATCCTCTCGATTATCCAATATATCCGGCGGGAGCAAAATCATTGAGGTAATTGTGTCTTGAGGGTCTTTGATATGTTGGATTTTTACTGGCTCCTCTTCTAGAGTCACTATCCTAGTGGCATAGTTCATTTTGTAAAGCACTAGATATCCACCGCTAACACTTCTCTGTTCAGGTTGAATTATTAAAGGAGTTTGTACATCTGCTGGTGACTCATGCTGGATCACATCAATATTTGTGCCATTCACTACAGCAAGACTTGATTCTAGTTCACCCTTCCTTCTGTTACATAGCGCCGAGTTTAATTTATTTAAATTATTCAAGGCCTCTACTTGATTTATTGCACTCAGGGATTCAACAGGGCAAGTCCGCAGTCCTACTAGCAAATGAACACCATCTGCACAAGGAGTGATTGAATCTACACAAAGGTTCTCCTCCTCTGCAAACTTTGGCAGGCGCAGGCACTGAACCAGAGTTCCAGGCTTGGGAACCATAGAGGTCCATTTGTCAGAGTCTGGAGAAGTTAAATTGGCTGCTGCATCTGCAAACTGCTGAATGTAAGTCACAGGGGGATCCTGCAGCAGCAACTGCTCCTGACTGTCCAGCTCCATCTCAATGATTTGTGGAACTGTGAAACCATCATCATGCATACTTTTGCTCATAATATTGTTCATCTGTGAGAAAATTTTTCCTGCCTTTTCATCAGACTCCTTAATGCTGTAAAGTAGCAATACAGGTAAAGTCCTCTTTACCAGAGGGGAATTCAGTTCTGAATTAGTGCAGGATTCATTGTCAGTTGATCCCTGCTCTGATACACTCTCCCCTCGAGTCCTGCTTAAACCATCAAGTGATCTCTGAGAGTTACTGCTAACAGGGGAAGTAGCAGGTGATCTGTATGTTAATAAACCCCCCGCTAATAAACAAGGAAAGGGAATGTTGTGTTGTTCCAGATGCTTTTCCTTCATCTTTTCACCCTTACAGTTGGCCAAACAGGGATTCGCCCCAAGTTCTTCTAGATCCTTAACTGTGTCTTCAAGGACATTTGCAACAATTTCCCACTGAAGTTTCTCAGGCTGCTGAAGAATGCTGAGGGCTGTTATATCAAGGCTCACCTCCATGGATTCTTTTTGTGATGTGTGTCCTGGAAAAAACAACAACATAAAGTTAGTAGTCATATAAAACTCAAATTAAACAGGTTCTGGTCTAGTCCTAGTAATTATGAAATTAAGTATTAATTCATTCCTCTATTTTTAAATGTACATGTACAAGATACAAAATTAGTTAAAATAGGCTAGGTACGAAAAAAGGAATATATACAAGTCACTGCTTTGTAAGGTTTGAGTTCAACTATTGGCTACATCCTTAAATGAAGCAAGTTTTGTAGCAAAAATGAGCAAAGTATCATTTTTCTTTGTTTCAAACAGATATCATGCCCAGTTAACCAGCATTTAGTGAAGTATCACAATTAGACATTTAGTAGGCCTCCCAGCCTTAAGAGGCCTGATATCTGTACTAATGACTTGCTCTTCTTCACCGAACATGAGGTAGCTGTTCAAGAATAGCTTCACTAAAGATGCTAGTTCTGGATCTGGACCAAGATCTTTAAATAGCAATTTGTTTCAATTGCTAACTGAACTGTATTGGGTAGTTACACATGAATGATCAACCAGCAAAGAAATCAAGTCAGATTTTCTCTTGAGAGAGAGAGAGATTAGCCCCCTCTCCCATAAATTAGATGCTGGAAGTCTGCAAGGACTGTAATTGACCTTTTCACTTATTTGCTCAAAGCCCTATTTCAGAATGTTTTTTGCAATGGTAGAATAAAGAGCCATTTTCCAGACCAACCAGACATGTATCCCCTTCACCTAAAGGGAGGGATGATACAGCATCTAAATACATATACAAAAATAACCAGACCCCAAAAAGGAGTGCTCTGTCGAAATCATGTGTTGCTGTGACAAATATCTCTGGTGATATCTTTATGGATCTCCAGTAAGTTTATGGGAAGATAATGTTATAACGATGGACTTCAGTATTTCTACCTAGAACACTGATCTCCTTTAGGATTTGCTGAAACTTCAGGTCTCTCATATTGGTTGCATGCAACCGCTACTTTCTGTATTACAAAGGATCTTTTCTGCCATTTGCAAAACCCACAGAACTGGCTTTATCAATCTGATATGTAGGAGGTGAGTTATTGCACCCTTCCTCTTCTGACATTATAAAAAGCCTCGCTAACAGCATTGTTTTATTTTAATTTACTATGGGAAAAAGATAAACGTTACTGAGGGATAAATGTTACATGAGCAAGCTTTACTGTATAAGAAAAGGATGCAAAATTCAAACACTCATTTTTTTAGGCTGATCACTCGCCAAATGAGGGAATTCCCCTTAAATCCCTCAAATTAAGGGGGTAGGAATGGAGTTTTCCCATACTTTGCAAACTAAAAAAAAAAAAAAAAAA
>NW_017729034.1:33508936-33518070 GCF_001723915.1 Gavialis gangeticus
TTGCAAACTAAAAAAAAAAAAAAAAAAGTAGTTGATTCTTCAGAGAAGCTAAGTTTCAGTCCTGTAGCTGTCAAGAGAAGCAGCAACAGGCTTCTCTGTTAGTGTAATCTCCATACTGTAACTTGGAAGTGGAGATGCTTGAAAGAATACCTGCAGAGATGCAATACTTTGCAGATCAGCTCACTGGAAAGAAAAAAAGAATGCGTCTACAGCTTTAGTGACTTCTTTATTTCCATTCCCCGAAGAGCTTGCCAACATCATATCAGGAAGAAAGTATACAGGGCAGCTTACCCTTCACTAAAAATGTGGCAAGCTACTTTGAATTTACCATAGGGTAAGAGAATACACAAGTGCAGGTACCACAAAATAGTTTGAGGTGCTCCAATTTCATTCCCTACCTTGCCTTCCAAGAACTTGTTTATGTACCCATACCAGTGGTTCTCAAACTCATTACACTCGAGGAACTCTGAAAATGCCAGCTCTTTGTTTTTGTTTTTGTTTTTGCTTTTTTTGTTTTTGTTTTTTTGAGTACAGAAGAAATAATAGAGATATACTTTTGTTGCAAAGAAACCAAGACACAAGGTCAGAAAGTTTTTAAAACTATGAATTACTATTTGAAATCTCTGGGTTTAATCTTGTGAAACATACTGCACACCTAATAGTGCGAACACTGCATGGCATGCCAAGGCACCATCAAAATGATCTCAAGGTACCTCAAAGGTGCATAGCACTCTGGTTGAGAATCACTGGCCATACCTTTAGAGGTGATCTTATTCTCCCACCTGAGGGACTAGCATAAATACTTTTCACCGTTATGACTGCCTTTTACTAAAAAGACTACAACAGATTTAACCGTAGGCAGATCTGTTAACCCCTTAGGTACAAATAGGTCTTGATAATGATTTCTACTTCACTTAAAAAAACAAAACAAAAAAGCACACACTCTCTTCAGAGGATCTAGAGCAGTGATTCTCAACCCTTTTAGGCTTGAGGCACCCCTCCAAAACTTTTCAGAATTTGAAGGCACCCCATTTTAAAGAAACTAATATAAATATGTCATGAATATAATATAAACATTTCAAGTCTATTACTAATATTAATACTGTGCCTTGTGGCCCCAGGACTCATCTGGCCAGCAGGGACAATGTACTGGGCTTCAAGTGCAGCCCAATACAGAGAGCACTAAGGGAGTGGGTGGGGTAAACAGGGGGAAAAAAAGATATGCAAGACCTAGGTACTGGCAGGGGGAGGAGGCAGGCCACGAGTGTCATGCTATGACTAAGTAGAACTGCACCAGGCACCTCCCACAGAGCCAGGTCAAAAAACAGGTATGGTATGGCAGAAGCATGCACTCTTGCCTCAGCCCTTCCTGGTCTGACCCTGTATGGTGTTGGTGGAACTCCCCCAAGCACCTCTTTTCAGGAGGCACATAAAAGCCGACTGAGAAACAGCTGCAGCAGAAAGGTACATTTTCTGTCGTGGCTCTTCTAAGTTTGACAACAACATGTCTCCTGAAAAACAAGTTGTGCAGGGCAGTTTCACTGCACAACAGCAGCAACCTGGCAGAACTGCCTCACGTACCTCCCTGTTCAGGATGCATGTCAGAGCCAAACCAGGAAGAGCTACAGCAGAAGCAATGTCCCTTCCTACACAATGTAAGGAAGGCAGATTGTGCCTTTCTGCTGCAGCTGCTTCTAAGTTCAGCTTTGACATGCCTCTTGAAAATAGAGGTGTGCAGGGCAGTTCTACCCTGCAGCAGCAACACCACCCCTGAGAGGTTCCTGCAGCACTCCAGCTGAGAACCACAGATCTAGAGAGAGACTCTCTCAGAGATTTTAACACTGATGTCCTTTTACAAAACCCAACTGGTGAGCAAGAAACTTCACAAACCCATGGCTAAAACCCAAGAGATGTGGAAAAGGAGCCTTTCTAAGGAAAAGGTGTAGCAACAAAATGATCTTCACTGGAGAGGCTGGAAAGGAAAGAACAAGTTCATCTCACAAGGAAAATTATCTGAACCACTTCTTCCACCATGTGCCCTGATGCTGGGTCCACACTGAGAAAGAACCAAACACAAATAAGAAGCCAGAGCCACTGGGAGACAAATGACTCATCGGCATGAGAAGGGTTAAGAAAAGCTGACTTCAGTGTGCTTAGGAGATTAGTTAGTGGGGCATTAAAGCTCAAGAGCATTGACAAAGTGGGGGTCCAGGAAGGGTGGTCATTATGCAATGAAGTGATCTTTTGGGCACAGGAGGCCATCCCACTGCATAGAAAAGGGGGCAAAGGGGCCACGAAACCCTCCTGGATAAACAGGGAACTCCAGGAAAGCCTAAAGACAAAAAGAGGGGCATACAGGCTGCGAAAGAAGGGGTAGCTACCAAGGAGGAGTATACCTCCTTGGCTCACGCTTGCAGGGAATCAATTAGGAAGTTTAAAGCAACATTAGAACTTAGGCTGGCGACAAAAAATAAGGACAACAAAGAGTTCTTCAAAAGGTATATAGGGAGCAAAAAGAAGGTGCAGGGCAGTATATGACCCCTACAGGACAGGCAAGGGCAGTACATGACAGATAGGAGGAACAAAGCAGAGCTCTTCAATGAATTCTTGAACTCGGATCTAGACAAATCTCCCAAATGCATTCTTGACAGAAGCAGGAGAAGCACCAGCCCACCAGCTCTCAGTGCCAACTTTGTAAAGAGACACTTGGAGAGGCTGGATGTGTTTAAATCAGTGGGACCAGATGAGCTCCATCCAAGGGTGCTGAAAGACATGGGTGTCTGGTGCCTCTTTAGTCAGGGGGGCATGTGCCCCCTGACACCAGTCAGTGACTGGGGGGGGTGTCCCCCAGCAGCCAATCCCACTGACCAGGGGACTGGACCACTTCTGGAACTCCTGCGACCGCTTCCAGAAGCAGTGCGGCTGGTTTTGCTGGCAGCCCCACTCCCTGGCTGGTGCTTGCAGGGGGGGGACTGGTGCTCCCACCTGCCCCCCCTACCTGCCGGCTAAACAGTAAGCGCAGCCTGACAGAGTGCACCCGCGCTCTCAGGGAGCGCACATGCACCTGCTATGTGTCGCTCCTGAATTAGCCATTTTCAAGAAGGGGAGAAAGAAGGAACCGGGTAACTACAGACCAGTTAGTCTCACTTCTGTCCTTGGGAAAAAAACTTTGAAAAAATTATCAAGGATCACATTTCTAGGAGTCCAGTGGGTAATATAATGCTGAAGGGCAAGCAGCATGGGCTCACAGCACGTAGATCCTACCTCACTAACCTTGTTTATTTCTATGACCAGGTCACTAAATGCTTAGATACAGACTGTTAAGGTATATGTCATCTACTTGGACTTTAAAAAGACCTTCAACATGATATCCCATCCTATTCTTATAAATAAATTGAATGGCTGTGCCATAGATGATTACACAGTCACATAGGTAGCAAATTGGCTTAAGGGTCGTACCCAGAGAGTGGTGGTAGATGGGTTGGTATGGACCTCAAAAGATGTGGGCAGTGCAGTCCCCCAAGGCTCTGTCCTTGGGCCAGTGCTGTTCAATATCTTCATCAGCAACCTGGATGAGGGTGTGGGAAAGCACTCTGTCCAAATTTGCAGATGACATCAAACTATGGGACGAAGAAAACACACTGATGGGAAGAAACCGAATCCAGACAGACCTGGACAGGTTAGAGAAGTGGGCAGAGAAGAATAGGATGCAGTTCAACAAGGACAAGTGCAAGGTGCTGCACCTAGGGAGAGGGAATCACCAGCACATCTGTAGGCTGGGGGATGACCTTCTCGGCAGCACAAAGGCAGAAAGAGATCTGAGGAGTTGTCAACTCCAGAATGAATATGAATCGTCAACGTGACAAAGTCATTAACATAACTAACCGCACTTTGTCATACATTACTAGGTGCATCACAAACAGGTTCAGGGAGGTAATGCTTCCCCTCTATGCGGCACTGGTCAGGCCACAGCTAGAGTACTGCAACCAATTCTGGGCACCGCAATTCAGGAGTGATGCGGACAACTTTGAGAGGGTCCAGAGGAGGGTCACTCATATGGTTAGAGGCCTGCAGGGAAGACTTATGAAGAAAGGCTGAAGGACCTGGACCTTTTCAGCCTCCACAAGAGAAGGCTGAGGCGGGATCTTGTGGCAGTATACAAGCTCACCAGGGTGGGCAGCAGGGAATAGGAGATGCTCTGTTTACTATAGCACCCCTTGGAATAACCAGGAACAATGGCCACAAGCTGATAGACAGTAGATTTAGGTTGGACATCAGAAAGAAATTCTTCACCGTTACAGTTGCCACAATCTGGAATGGGCTTCCAAGGGAGGTGGTGCTATCCCCTACCTTGGGGGTCTTCAAGAGGAGACTGGACAAGCATCTGGCTGGGGTCACATGACCCCAGCACATTTTCCTGCCACTGCCAGGAGGTTGG
Source organism: Gavialis gangeticus (assembly GCF_001723915.1). Lineage (NCBI taxonomy): Eukaryota > Metazoa > Chordata > Crocodylia > Gavialidae > Gavialis > Gavialis gangeticus. The sequence goes on from NW_017729034.1 coordinate 33,513,375, forward strand.
ACTCAATTATCCTTTGAGGTCCCTTTCGACCCTAGCATCTATAAATCGATGGGTTACAGAAGCAAGCCAGCACCTTCTGTATGAGCTGAAGCCTTGTAGGTAAAACAGTTTGCAAGAAGGGAAAAGGCTTGCGTCTCTCACCCCTCTCAGTGCTAATCTTACCTAAATGTTAGTTGGGAGAAGGAATTTCATCTTCCTTGATGTTATGTGAGGACAGGGAACCTTACCTCTCCCCAAGATATAGCAGGCTCCAGTGAAGCATTCCTGTTTGATTTGCAAATCATGGAAATAAGGGTCCCCCTGCCCAGGGGAGTGGCAAGGGCAGATCTTGGAGGGGAAAAGACAGGCATGCACACACTGTTCTATGCCACTAATTCATTTGGTTTCAGTGAAGAAGGTCCCGCAGAGCCTGAAGAACTGTTTCAGTGTGGACACTGCTCACACACCAGCTGGGTACTATGGTTAGCTCTGTTATTTCAGCACAGATTTACTTACATACAAGCTGGGAGCAGAGCTATTGTGACCTGCTGCTAGTTCTAAGGAGAGAGATGCTGCCTCTTGAACTTTAAAAATAAAGTCTGGCTTTCTGAGGAATGTAAGAGTTTTTTGTGGGGGGTTGTTGTTTTGTGTTTTTTTGGGGGATGTTTTGTGGGTGGGTTTTTTTTGGGGGGGGGGGGCATAAGCTAAGCCAGTGAAAGAAGCATCTTAAAAAAAAAAAACAACAAAAAAAAAACACTGCCTGGAAGAATCCAATTCTGGGCCTCTCTTAATAGGCTGCTCCACATGCAAAGAATTTTGGAAAGTTCTTCATGCAGCAACCCTGGCCCAGAATGCTGTTGTAGCTTGCTCCCAGGTCCTAGAGATGGGAAAGCTCTCTTCTGCAAGGGCTCTGACATGGAAAAATCTGAAAATCCAAAAGCTTTGCAAAGATAACCTATTAATTTATACTTCAGCTAAGTATACATTAAAGCAAAGTCACCTTCCTGAATCTGCAAAGAAGATAAACCACTAACTCCAAAACTTGTGAACTTATTTCATCCATTGCCTTAGACTTCACTTTTGGCTAGTCACCGTTAAACTTGCATTGAGAAATCACATCTTGTTGACTTGGTCTAAACAGGCAATTCAGAATTGTGTAAATAAAGCCTGTTATGTATAATATGGTGTCTGCTAGTCATGCCCTCATACAAAGGACAGCTGATTTTGTTGAACGAGCCCATACTATCTTAAGTGTTACCGTCTCATATATTCATTCAGACTGTATAAAGAATTAAGAAAGTCTGCTGGGACTAAGGTACGCCATCCTTCAGTTAAGAGTGAACTGAATGTTTACTCAGTTGTTTGCTGGTCTGTTTTATATATTCAATATCCTTATGAACATATTCGACTGTATTTGTATCACTACTACTTGGCTTTTCAGATATGGCAAATTTCTTTATTATAACAATTTAGGTAATTCTTAAATAAGGATGCAATGCAATTAGGAAGAGGGTTCTTTCTTTTGTATAAAAGTCCTTATGAAAAAAATTAAATGTTAAACTTCTTATAAAATCATATCTATAGAAATTACTATGAATAGCTTGTTTCTTTTTTATTTTAGCATTACCCCTTGAATATGTTAGGTTATATAAGTAATTATAAAATATACTGACACTTGTTCACCTACTTTCAGGGCAGCCTAGACACTCTTCCTCAGTTGTTACTTTTTTTTTTTTTTTGCTTTAAACTTACAATAAATTATTTTGTTGCTATTTGAAAATTTAACGTACCTCCAGCTTCACATCTAACAATTGTTAGTTAAATGAGTTTTATTTCCAGATGTCAAAACATAATTCATTTGATTACAATACTTTTACAGGGATAAACTTCATCTGATGATGCTGCCATTCTAATACTTTGTACAACTTAAAATGCAAAACATAGTTATATGTCACTTCAACAGGCTACAACTACGTTGCAATCAGCTTCAGCAGGGTAAATCAGGCTGTGCAGAGTTCCTTACTGCTACAGTTAGATCTGTATTTAAACTAGCTAGCCTAAAAGCAAGTTTAGATCTTTCTACTCAATAGTCACTTATGTAACTAGAGTGTATATGTACTCATATTTTCACTCCTTTTCTTAAAAGAAAAAAAAAAAAAGTGTCCATAACATAGTTTGCACCCTTCATCAGATGATTTATATAATCCGGACATGTTTTGTCACCTTGCATTTCTGTAATGATTTAGTTTGTTACAAAGCACCTGTATACATACAGCACAGCTGTAAACACAACCATGTATTTCAAGGTCATATTTCAACTTTTTGTATAAGAATGTAGGGTATACATTAACTTCATTCTCCTAACCTAAAAACACTGAAGTTCAATAGATTTTACAAAGATCCTTATATTTTAAAAATATACACTTACCTGTCACAGATTCTGATCTGGAATGCTCTTCACTATCTGAATCCTCTAACAGGTCATCACTAAAAGCAAAACATGGATCAAGGAGATAAAAAGAGAAAACTGTATGAGAGTATGCTCTCTGCAAAAAAAAACACCACCACAAGAAGCTTCCTCCTTTGAAGTTCTTCATAGTGAACACCTCTGAAAGAGAGCAGTCAAACTGCACTTCAACAGTTCTAGAGAGAGATGTAATTTGTTGTGTTAGTTGAAGACATGTCTCCAATGATTCTGTAAGGAATGTTAATGCTTTTACAGAATCTACCATGGACTCATCATCTTGTACATGGCACTGGACATGAATAATACTACTAGTCTCAACATACAGCTAGGAAAGAAGGCACAGAACTCAACTACAAGGAACCTAGAGGTGTTCTGAATCTGTCTCAGCCTCTCCTGGACTGCAATTCACCTGTATAGTTACTTGTAAAGAACTGCCATGACTAAAATGCTAACTTTCACAGTAGCTTCACTTTTAAGTCAAGCAGCTCTTTAGGGATAAGATGTCCTTTAATAAACCATTGCCTGTTTTGCCACCAAAAGCTGCTTCCTAACCAAACTGCTCTACATCTTTCTGTCTGCAGTTATAGTATTTACCAAGGCCTATGCATGCTCAACCCCTTAATGGGAGATTAGGTTTCTTCATTTGCAGAGTCTAACACACAAGTGAACCAGTAGAACTTACCCCTATTGAGGCCATGTAAAATGAGATTTCCAGGGATCCCGATCTTCCTTAGGTCAGTTTCAGTTCTGACTAGTCCTGGGGTGTCCATATGCATGTGGGGCACCTGCTCTGACGCGTTCCAATTAGAATGGTTGAAGTAGACCCAATTAATCAAGGCTGTGGAATGTTCCAATTAGAACACTCCAGCAGCCTCACTGTCGTGTGTATTCAGCATCCCCACGTTTCAAAATGACAGTGGTGGCCCTTTAACTAAAGCTCATTGAACACTGTCATTTTGAAGTGCAGGCCACTTAGTACACAATACACTGTAGTTGTTTTAGTTAGAGTGGCTCCTGAGAGCCACTTAAATTAAAATGCACCCCCACACACCTCCTCCCCTCTCTCACAGCCTCCAGAGCACGTGTATAGATGCTCCTGGTTACCAGATCATCCTCTTGTTTCAACCATCTGAACTCTCCAAGGCCTGAGAATCTGGAAATTGCTCTGGACTGAAAATTGGGGATTTTTTTAAATTAGAGAATATCAGGACCCCTGTTTATGAATGAGCACATCTGACAAGTTCGATGGATAACAGATAAGGGTTCATCGATACATTGGTTTGGTTGGCTATTGGATCTGCATCAATAAAAGAAGAAATGATGTTATCAGCTCTCATCTTTTTTTGGTCATTGTAGCCGATAATTACAGCCATGTGTCAGAAGCAAGCGTAATCTGGCCCCCACACCCTGATGCCAGCCTGAGCCCATGACAGACTTCCTCCCACTGCTTGCCAGAATGTGTAGAGGGGGAGCCAGGGAGTGGTCACAGGACGTTATGCTCACCAACAAAGGGACACTTACAATGTCATGATAATGCCGTGCATGCAGCAGGGACCTGAGCACCAGGGCTGCCACCAAGATGTTGGGCTGTGTGCGGGTGGGGTAAAATGTCAGAACATTCCACTCCACCAGGTACCTTGGCAAACACCACTTCTCCCCAGCATCCATGGGAACTCAGCTGCACAGGGCCCACTGGCACAGATGCAGCAGCATGGTCTGGGAGCTCCAAATTTGCCCAAAATCATCGTCTGTGTGAGGGTCTGCCCCGCCCACCTCGGATGGCAGCACACGCTGCACAGGGCTGCAGGTAGGACCCACGGGCAAGGTGGCGATGTGCGTGGGAATAAAGTGGTCACTGCCTTCCTCATCAAGGGCCAGAGCAGGCAGGAGGCATGAGTGCATGCGTGTGTTATAAATGTAAAAAATCCAAACAAACAAAAGGTTTGTGTCAGTAGTTTAAAATGCCTTGCACTATTACTAAACATTGGTTATTGGATAGGCTTATAGATATGGTTGGTTAATCATCGGCTATCAGTACTGGCCCTGAAAATCTTGATCGATGCACCCCAATAACAGAGATGTTTGCTCCTCAGTCCAGTACTACTGGGCTCCCCCTTGCCTCTTATGTTTGATCAACTCTTTAGACTATATGCAGAGCTCAGAACTCTCCAAAACAGAATTAGAAGTTGGATTTTCCTTCCAGCAACTATTAACAGGTGGTGTCTGCTGGGCTTTGCACTCTTATAGTAG
>NW_017729034.1:33523070-33551441 GCF_001723915.1 Gavialis gangeticus
TATGTTCGATCAACTCTTTAGACTATATGCAGAGCTCAGAACTCTCCAAAACAGAATTAGAAGTTGGATTTTCCTTCCAGCAACTATTAACAGGTGGTGTCTGCTGGGCTTTGCACTCTTATAGTAGGTGTCAGCTCTCCTGGGGGACATGCACTCTGAGGATGTGTAAGTATGCCAAAAAGGGTTTCTGCTTCTATGTATACTAGCATTCTCCATTCCCTTCAATTTAATGAGAAAGGCTAGAAAGGTGACAAAAGATTCCTTAAAAATAATCTCTGAGCACCTGCTTTCTTATCTTTCCAACAATACCACTATCTCACATGCCAACAACGAATTTTCAATACAGCAATGAGAACTGTATACAACAAAACAGCAAAACAACAGAAACACACATACTGTGAATACAGATTTGTCAATACCTCTCTTTCCTTTGCCCACTGTCATGTCTGTAGGCAGAATCACAGCATCTAACATATTAGCACTACTTCTGGAATACAGAACTTTATTTTCCCTACGGCATTGCTAGGCTTTACTCCAGTAAACCCCAGTAACTTATCCCAAGAAGTCTCTTTGTAAAGCACCTCTCATACATACATTTACTTTTTGAATTAGCTAGTAAATTTGTGGACACACACTTATTAGAACTTCCGTAGCTTTCACAATGAGGCACAAGTAGTCTGAGAAATCGGAGCCATGGTAATGCAACTTCCAGTAGTTCTTAAGTAACTTAATTTGATTTAAAAATTATTAAAACACTTAAAACCATTTATCTACATGATTAAAATGAAGACCTAGGCTTTGTGCTTCTCAATATTCCAGTAAACCCCAATAATGTATTTATTGCATAGAGCAAAATAAGATTTGGTATTCCTGCTTAGCCACAAGGTAAAAATGAACAAACTAAAAAAATAGATTATTAAAGTGTACTTAAATAATGTGGGGGTAAAACAGCAGCTTCTCAGTAAAAACCCCCAGCATCCACCAGCTTAGATTTAAGCCAAGTTTTTATATCCCTGGGAATACATAAACTTCTCTACTCCACAATGTACCCATCTCCAGATAAAAGCAAATGATGAATCAAGGTCTCCCACATTTTAACAAAAAGGCATTTTGAACACACTACCTGAAATGAAACATTTTAAAGCATTTGTTTTAAAATTCTGTAGGTTAGCATACCTGTCTCCTTCTAATTTTGGTATATCTGAGCAGCTAGAGGAATCTTCTAGCCATGCTAGTGTTGGTCTCCTTGAGTCAACCCCTGAGCTCTGTTCTCCTGACAACATAAGCTGTTGCACGATTGCTGGATCATATGCATTGATCTCAAACTTTAAGTGAACCTAAGCAAACAAAAATGTAGAGATGTATGCGGTTTTAAATTTAACATAATTATTAAAGAAATCAGTAAAGTTAGTAAGTACCTTCATCAGTTTGGAAACATCCCATATGCAGATTTTTCCTCGCTTTGTTGCAGCAGCTAAAAAGTGAGGGCAGCTTCCAGATCCAAAGCAAGCTATTCTGTCAGTGCCATCCGTGCAAGGAAACTGTGCAGGACTTGTTGCCAGTGTGACTGAGAGGGGTACATTCTGCGTGTGCTCACCTTTGACAAACGGGCAGTTTGGGGAATGTCTCTCATGTTCTGACCTTCATGAATTAAAAACAAGCCATCAAAAGACTGAATTCTCATAGCAGCAAGTTTCAACAGAATAGCAACTATCATACAGTCCGTTTTTATAAAGATACTATCATATATGGTATTTCAGTTTGGAGAAAATAAAGTTAAATTATGCTAGACTGAAACCGTTTTATATGAGCATAAAAATATTTCATAGTCAAGGACTCCAGACTGCAATGGTCTCTCAACTACCTTGTATAAAAAGCACTTGTGCTTTAACTGCTTAATGATCCTTAATGTATTTCAGCACCGGAGAGCTACATTCAATACTGTTAACAGAAGTAACTATAAATTTATGATCAGATTGGCTACTACCCTTGAAAGAGCAAGCAACTTGATGCTATTAAGAAGAGTAGGCATACATTCTAGAGTATGTACATTATCATCACTTGTAATATAAGAGTTACTTTGTGAAGGATTAGGATATAGAAATACAAATAATTTGCTACCAGAATAAAAAGGGTTAGGTCACCTAGCCCTTAAGGAAAGAGACTAAACTATCATGGTTTAAAATTTCACTTACCATGGGGTAAAGACATGCGTATGGGCAGCTACCACTGATTTTTTTAAAATCCATTGCCAAGAATGCTTCATAAATACTAGTTAAGATAAAATCTACCAGCCTCACCATTTTATCTTAATATTTTCATCCAACAACCAAGGCAGAAAAAAATAGATTACCACACAAATCTTTACACTTACCAAGGTTCATCTGTAGGCTCCCAGCACACCAAACATACACTACATGTAAAACACATGGCTCTGTCATCTCCTGATGAAGCAGGCTACAAGAAGGTAAAAAGCAGTTTTGTACAGATATATTTTAAAAAGAAACGGTTTCATATTTTAATTATTAAAAAGCCCTAAATGCTTTGAACACAGACCACATTAAGGGAAAAAAATGTAAGGTTACTGTATTTACTTGAATATAAGGTGAACCTGAATATAAGACAACCCCCCAATAATTAGATTCTATATATGTAAGTGTTATAATATTGCAGATATAGAACCTAATTATTGGAAGTTTGCCTTGAATTTGTCCCCCTCCCACTGCTAAACAATGGCAAAAAATGGGGCATCAGGTTTATTTTACCCTTGCCCTCTCCTCCCCTTCCCCCTCCCCCCTGACTCCTTCTCCCTGTAACCACACCCCCCCCTCCTTACTGTCAGACCCTGCTCTCTCTGAACACATGGAAGTTAGAAGCAAATCTGAAATTAAAGCATGTATGCGAAGTACTACAGTTACCCACAGACTTGGTTCATCCAGAACTGGTGCGTTTCATTTTACCTTTGTTCAAACTGCTGCAAATTTTAGTACAGCTACTCCATAAATACACTTTTAGATCGTAATTTCATATCTACTCATTTACCGTACAAATTATGCACAAGATTAGTCCAATGTCAAAAAGGTTCGTGATTTACTATATAGTTCACTAGGCGGGGACCCACCAATGTCAGTTTCAAGTCATGGTGACCCCACAGCTCAGCACTGCTCAGTATGTGTGTACTCCAGATACCCACCACAAAACTCCCCATTCATGACTGGAACCAGGTGTTCTTGTCATGAGCTCTGGGATCCTCCAAAAATTTATATGCAGATGAGATGCAGGGCAACCTGGTCGGGCTCCACTTTATGGAGGGCAGGGCCACACTAATCATGTGACCAGCTAAGAGAAGGGATGACAGAGGAATTCTGGGTAAACTATCTGATCCCTGTTTGGTGATGTTTGCCAGACATTTAACATTGGAAACGGGAAATAAAGGTGCTACTCGATGTATTCAATGTAGTGGCTAATCTTGACTTGAAAAGAGTCAGCACTGAGGGACACTGAGCACAACTGGCACTACTGTATAACTTATTCAGATGGGCTGCACTAATCTATCTTGCAGTAGGTTCTCATCTGTATGTTTGCCCAGTATGGGCCATATGTTTTATAGGTATGTTCAGTGTTGGCTGCATTTAATCAGCTTCATAGTTGGTTTCCATTACTGAGCACATGCTGCTTTTAGTAGCAGTCCCAAGGCAGGCAATGTATTTAATGCAGTTTCTTTGTATGCAAATGTAAGATGACAGGCTTTTTTCCCCCCCAGTACTGATTGGGGTGGGGGGGGACTTTTGTTTTGCATATGCAAGTAAATACGGTACTTCATTAAGTCCAAGTAAGCCAGTGTACTTTAGTGAATAATAATAAAAAAGAACTGAAACAAGTTTACTGTTTTTTCTGCCTTATTTAAATTTCTCTTCCTGAAGGAAAAAGATTCCAACTATACAGAAACTGTTCAAATCATTAGATTGCTGAAAAGATATTAAACTAAGTATAAAACTGGGTTTGGCTAAATTCTTTGATGGAACAGTACAGGATTTAAAAAGAGCTAAATATTTAAACTCAAATCAAATATCATCCACTGACTAGTGAAAAAAATAACAGACTTCAAAATAATTCAAAGTGCATCCTCAGTGTACTGAAAAACCATGAGACTTCCCTGAAGATGGTCAACATTTTCAAAACACAAGTTATGTTTTCTCTTGATCTGGGGCTAATGACAAGATATGGAGAGAATGAGCTTTGAAAAGCATTATAATCCCTTCCCCTAGAGACTGTATTTGTATCAGAAACTGATCTTTTTACCTGATGATAGAACCCAGCCTGGGCCATTGGGTCTGGTTGTGCCCACCTATACCCTACATGAGGCCATGAGGTGAATGTCTCCCGTCTGTTAGCTTCACTATACATCAACGATCTAAAAACAAAAAAAGGTGTTACCCATAAAATGTCATTCAAAACCAAGATAAAAAAAAACAAATTAACTCATGAAAACCTCCACAAATAGCTTAGAAAGTATTTAGGAAAAAAAAAAAAAAAAAATCAAAGCAATTCCTGTCTGCTTTTTTAAAAGTCATCAAGAAGACAATGGTGGGGAATGAAAATTAAAGAACATTTCCTTATTTAGTTTTCCAAATTATTTCTTAAAATAATCAAAATCAATACTATAGGCCGAGTTTCAAAATGAGCAACAGAAAAGACTTCGCTTTAATTTAGTCAGATTGAAAAAAATAACTATTAAACATTGTCAAAATTATTTTTCCTTTGATACTAAAATTTAGACCACATAACCATATGGCAGATAAAAGTATCTGAAAAAAAATCTCACTGTGTCATTCTGCCTACTACAAGCAATACTGAATGCTAAGTTTTTTAATTCACTACATAGAAATATATACATGATAGTATCAAAAGGGTCATTTATTTCAGCCTCTAACTCTGAATCTATACCAGGTCTATTTAAAACCGGAGTACTCAAGCCCTGGCCTGCATGCCAGATTTAGCCCTGGCACCATGTCATCAGCCCATGGGGCTCCCCACAGGTCCAGACCCATGGACAGCATCAGGTTCTGGGTGGGATGCTGGATCCAAGCAGGCAGGGCTAGGCCCCAGGGCCCAACCCCAGTGCTCAGGCAGCGCCAGGCCTCTGGGATCCAATCCCAACATGTGGGGCACTGGGAGGAGGTAGTACCAGGCCCCCCAGGACCCAAATCTGTGTAGGGGATGGTACCAGGTTCCCAAGACCCAGTCCCAGCACATGGGGTGGCAGGATGGGGTGGCACCAGGCCCTTAAGACCTAATCCTGGCACATGGGGCGGGAGCAGATGGTGCCAGGCCCCAGGGCCCAATCCAGCCCGCAAACCAGCCATATACAGAGGTATAAAACCTTTATCTTTTCATATGTCCACTGCTTTTTCTTTCTTCCTTTAGTATACAAACTCATGGGTTTTAAATTACTATATAATAAATTGGTCCAGGATACAAACGATCCAAGATTTCATCCCACAATGCACCGGAGACATGTAGGGGGTGCATGTGCACCTTGAGAGCCCTGGTGTACCTCCTGACAGGTTGCGCTCCCCACTTAGGTGACAGATGGGGATGGGGCAGGTAGGAATGCCCGTGCCCCCCCCCTGTGAACACCAGCCAGGGACTGGGAGCACCGGATGAAGCACCACAGGCATTTCCTGGTCAGCAAGGACAGACCCCGCCCCGGCCGCTGACTGGTTGCTGAGGGGGCACATTCCCCCCCTGACCAAAGTGGTACCAGTCGCCCACCACAGTCTATCACAGAGATGGAAAGGAGTGTTAGTTTGAGATCTAAAGTTTCTGGATAAAGAAAAGAGCACTGCGATGCAACACACTGACCTTAACAAACATAACTGGTGATAATGCAATAAGACAGCATTTTGAATAATGTGCTGGAATTATACAATCATGGATTTGAGAATTATTCCCTTTCTCTAAGCTCAGTGAAAGGGGTTTAGGGCATTTTCAGTATTTATACAAAAAAGCTGTTTTGGGTTTTTTTTAACACACGGCATTTTCACAGGGGTACACTTTTGTCATGTAGCTGATCTTTGCCATGCTACAGAAGAGTACATAAACTACTATTTAGAGAAGGACAGCTAAATTAATCTGAACCCAGGAAAACTCCAACTATGAAACTGGAAGAATTAACAGAAGCAGACTGTGGACAAATCAAATCTTCGATGAAGACCTAAGGAAAAATATGGGTGCTCCAAGAACTGGTATTGACACTTTTCTCCAAATACTGCCAGTACAGAAATGCTTCAGAAGATACCAGATTACTCAGCACTATACCAGTTTTGACCAGTAAGTAGGTCTCATTTATTACCTTAACAGCAGCAGCACTGGGAAGCAGGAAAAGATGGGGTGATAGCTGCTAGGATGATACAGCCTTCCACTATCAGTAGTAACAAGGAAGGAAGCGACTAAAAAGTGCGTATGTAAACATTTATACTCCTCTGTGGTGGTGGCACAAAAATTTAAGGGTTGGGAAATTTAACCAGTCTTGCACATAGGAGCCTAGACTCAGAAGAAGCAAGACTCCTGCACAAATAATAACTGTAAAGAAGCACCATTTAAAAGAAGCTTTTAACATTATTATACATAAATGCTTAAAGTAACTTTGACAAATTTTCTAGATCTGCTCTTTTCTTGTATCCAACTTAGTCTAAGTCAACTTCTTTTGTTAAAAAAATCTAAATGATAAAAAAATACCTTGATGAAAGCAAAAGATAAGAAATTCCTTATTTACCTACTTGCATGTTTCAACATACCTGTCCACAGATCGACCAGGTCCCACACCAAGTTCTGGTCGTGCACTGGGTAAGAGGTAAGACAACCTATCCATCACAGAGGATGCTACAGGTAAGGCAGCAATATTTTGATTTATCTTCTTAAGTTCATTTACAATGGCACTGGCGACAGACTTCAATACATGATGAGGAAGGTGGAACATAACTGTTGCCCACTAAGTTAAGAAAGAAAAGCATCCAATTAGTGCTATTTGGAAGTTATTACAAGATACAGTTTGTATTACACCATATCACACCTAGCAAATGAACAAAAATAAAAGAATATTAATTCTTGGTTTTGAGCTTAATAAGCACATTTTAAATATTGGGATCTTAATGCTAATATAACAGATTAATCATAATTTAGGAAACCTAAGTATATTTATCACTGCCTGCAACTTGATCCTTCTGTTCTACATATGCCTGTCAAATCTCAGCAATGAGATTTCTAGAGATTCCCAATTCAGAGCTTCTGTGAAATATAATACTGAATTATTTCAATTATAAGCACAAAAAATGCAAGTGACAACTTAAAGCTAAAATCGTTGTTTTATACCCTAATGTCTTAGGGCTTAAAATTTAAAGCTTGTCATGAACTTAATTCTCATTAAAGACACTTTTCTTCAGCCATAATGGGGAAAAATTATAAGAACAATTTAAAATCAGAAATTCTGTAGAGATTTGGTGCAGTTTATTTAAAAGCACTTTTTTGCCAACTAATATGTTACTTGTTCATAATATAGTTTGCAAATAGGGGGAACTGATATTTAACTTTTTTAATGAGGTGCTGAGAATATGAAAACAGACTATCCTTTATTCATATTTTTGGCATTTGATAGAATATTCAACACTGCAAAGAAATGAGGAAGGCCATTAAATTAATAAATGTGTCCTTGTTTAAAAGTAATAGGAGTATTACAGTAACATCAAGGGTAACTAACTAGTATATTCAAAAACTATTCAAAATGCAACTAAGTGATTCCTTGGGACATTTAAACTTCTATCTTGCACTTGATAGTGGCAGTTCTGCGTATGCTTACAAGGAAAAAAGTTCTGTTCTAGAGTTACTAGAGTTCTGTTCTCAAGCTCCGAGACAGAATACTTCTAAAAGCCAGACTCCATTAAAATTCTGCTTAATCTCCCACAGACTTTATAAGGCAACTGCTAGGATGTACAAGGACAATTGCGGGGGGGAGGGGAATATACCAGACAACTGATTGAATTCTGAAAAATACCTCACCAAACCTTTAGTTACCCATGCATGTAAAAAAGCCACATGGAAGGAAACCATCACATGCAAGAACTAATGAACACATACTAAGGATCATTCCTATCTGAATGTAATTTGTCAGTAGACGTTGAGCATTAATCATCACGCTGGTGTTCAAAAGCTGTAGGACACAACTGAGCATAGCCTACCAATGCACTCTTAAGAGCAGCATATTAAAAGCTGCAGTTCTGCAGGGTAAGTGGTATACTACAAACATACCCCTTATCAAAACAATCTGGATGAAAAGGCTCACATTAAAAAGCACTGCATTCCTTAATTTACCATATGCTTTCTATTTTGACAGCTCTGAGCACTTTATGATCCCCAGTTTACCCTATGAATGCTACATGAATGCTTAATTTATGCAGATATTGAGACTTGACATACTTCAGTCTATTTGTCCAGTTGCTTCCAAATATAGCAAAATATGGTTAATCAATCACCAGAATTTATCGCTATTACATTATTTGTTTTTGCCCTCAAGGGCCACAGGAACCCTATTGATTTGCATGGCTAACATTTTGGCTGATTATTTTAAAGTGCAATTCATCTCGTCCAAAGCTATACCCACTGTAGATCGCAATAAAGTTTGCTATTGATAGATAGTTCATCAGTTTAAGGTGGCACTAAGGAACCCAGGTTATTTGTATCCAGGTGGTACACAAGCTACTTGAGTCATAGTGGGTTGCTAAATTAAGGACAAGCCACTCAGCTGTTTGGTAGAGCTTTTGTTTAAGAGATCCACTTCTTCAGTCTGCTGGGGATCAGCAGCAGCCCCACACAGCTGATCAGAGAAGCAGCACCCTGCAAGCAAAAGCCTCAGCAAACAGGTGGAGCACCTCAGTGGTCCCACACAAATCCTTGTCTTCAAAGGGGGGGAGAGATAGTAAAGAAGCCTAATCATGTAAAGTACCCAGGTCCTAGCAAAAGGATCTAGCAGCTCGTAAACACATTGCAGATTTAAGAGAAGCTCTAGCATGCAAGGCCAGATTAAAGGTAAGGACAACTATGATCCACAAGTGCCTAAATCTCTGATGAACAGTTGAAAATATGGCTATCAGTAAATAGTCATCTTTATCAATCCTCCTAGAATGATGAATCTGGCATTTATTAATACAGCAGTAAACAATTTTTTCCAACTGCAGGCCAGAACGACCCACCTCAGGCAAAAGAATGTGCGAGGGCAGGTAATTCTTCCAACAACGTAAAAAAAGGCCCACAGTTGAAGCTCCATGTTCGTGGGCTGGATCCAGCTCGTGGACCATAGGTTACCAACCCCTGTATTACTGTACCTATTTTATGGGTTTATTTGTTCAAAACCTAGAAGCCTCTCTTTCTCCTGTTAAGCTAAATCCTGCACTAGCACATGGAAGTATATAGCTCAAACCTGTGATTCTTATATTTATAGAAATAAGATTTAATGAATAAACTGTTAAACAGGTCAAAGTTACTTTTAGCTACTGGATATAGTGCATGTATTACAAATAGCAATAAGTATATGATTGCATTCTTCATCATGGCCTTCAATCAAGTCATCGTAGTTGCTCAAATCCATAATGAGGTTTCACCCACCTTTCAATATGGATAGGAGCCCTTCATCTTGGACTTGAGGACTCTGGGCCAGAGTCAGAGCTGCAACCGCTACCTACTCCCCCACCCCAGGCCTCTGCTCTCTTCCCCCACTGCTTACTGTCAGGTACAGCTCCAAACCCATTCTCTCCCAGGCACAAAGCATATGCAAACTCTGGGCTGTGCTTGGCAGCAGGGAGGAAGAGGGCAGAGGCTGCAGAAAGGGGCAGGTAGGGGACAGGCACCTGCCCCCTGCAGCGGTGGGGAAGGTGAGAGGGGAAAAATTAACATGATTCTCCAACAATTGACAATTAGATTCTATATAAATTAAATGGTAACTAAATTATACATTTTTCATACACAGAACCTAATTATTGGGGGTTGTCCTGAATTCAAAGTCATCTTGAATTCAAGTAAAATGAAAGTTGGACAATATTTTTTCAAAGAATTACAGTTGTTTTAACAAGCAATAAATGATTTAATAAGACATTGAAAGTACAAACATCACCTTTTCAGAATCACCCTGTTAAGAGAATCCAGAAGCAATTCCTTACCTTTGCAACTTTATGGTTTGCTGCTGTCTCATGTGAGGTATTTTTTAAACCATCTTTTAGCTGTGTGATGAACAAGTCATATCCTTCTGTGCTGGAGACATCTACCTTTTCCATACAAGCAGACAACAGTTGCTGAGCCTAAAACACACGTGTAAAAATAAAATTAGCATTTAGCCTCAGCAGCTAAATTGGAGAATTAGAACGTACTCCACTGCTCTGGAAAACATAAAACTTGGCCTGGCTTGATGGATTCCAGATCTAAACATAGATACACTTTTGGTAAAACTTTGAACAGGAGTAAGTGGCATGAATTGTTACTTCTGTCCATCAAAGTCATCCACGGAATTCAACACTCTACCAGAAAGGTAAAAATCACACCTCAAATTTGTATTTCAATGTTTTTAATTAAAAAAACAAACATACGAGACTGACAACTTAGGATATGATGCACTAGCATAGGGGTGCTCAAGCCCTAGCTCACGGGTCAGTTCTGACTGGCAGAATTCCCTACAGCAGGGGTGGGGAACCTACGGCTCGCAGGCTGGATCTGGCCCGTGGCATAATTTAATACAGTCTGTGGCAAGAACAGTATAACCTCATAAATCCGGCACTTAAAAATACGTCACTTCTTAAAAATACATACACATCTTAAAAATATATCAGAAGTAGGACAGCCGGTCCTGGAGCACTGGCCACACATGGAGCTGTGGTGTGGGTGGTGGCAGCAGCGGCTGCTGCTGCATTCAAGCTTCCCCCTCCGGGGGATGGGGGTAGCAGCAACCAGGCGAGGAGCAGCTGCTGCACCATGCCATGGTGGATAGCTGCAGTAGCTGCCCCCTGACTGGCTGTGGCTACCCCCCAGTCCCCAGGAGAAGCTTGCACGTGGCCATGTGCCACGGTCATCCAGCACAGTACAGCACAGCACAGCACAGATATTACAAAGCTCCCAAAGAAAAGCAACCTCAGCCATCACACTAAAGAAGCAGGTGAGTAAAATGTTGTGCGTTTCTCTCAAGTTTTTCACAAGTAAAATTGCTTTTTACTTGTGTGTGGCCCACGATTGATATTTCCTATTGTGGGCCACTGACCCATAGAAAAAAAGTTCCCCAACCCTGTCTTACAGGTTTAATAATTTGACCACAGGGGAGCAGTAGCAGCATTAACTGCCATTCCCCTGCTGCCAGATTTCCAGATCTGTGGAGAGCTCAGAAGGCCAGACAGCATGGACATGCACACTAGAGTGGATGAACAGGGCAGAGCTGAGCGGAGACAGTGTGAGGCCCAACCCTGTGTGCCGACTCCACAAGGGATCCATCTCGTGGACCAGTGCTGCACCACTTATCCAGTCTGCGGAGCCAGAGTGCTGAGCACCACTGCACTAGCATGTTTTTTCATGAATACTAAAGATGAATAGGGATGACACTAACCCCTTGAGTTCTCTTCTGCAGCAAGCCATGGATATAATCTCTGACAGCAAAAGCCTACCTGGAATAATCAGTTGTCTAAGATATTACTGAAGGCCAACTGGTGGAACTAGCCTCACTAATAACTACCCTTTGTTTGGGATGCTTCATGTTGCTGTGTGGAAAGCTTCTGGAGACTAGCTCAGTCACGCCAGTCCAACTGATTAGCCAAATCCCACACACGTAAGGAACCACCTCGCCTGCCACACCCACTGGCTCCTCGAGGAGGAAACTTAGCTACAAGGGCAAAAGGCAGGCACCAAAGGCAGCATCAGCCCCTGGAGCTTCACGAGCAATTGATCAGTTCAGTTTGTCACTGTTCTAATCTGGGAAGCAGATAAATTTACATGGATGGAAGCAGCAATTAGTCTAAAAAAATTACTAAGATTTTTCTTGCCGCACATGTTAGGGCCCCAGATCATCCTGGAGGATAGTTAAACTATTTCAGATTAACATCACAAGCTAAAAAAAAGTATCAGTGCCATCCAGAAATGCTCAATGAAGTCTGTGCTGTTTAAATTTTATCACCTCATTCTCCATTGTTCTTGGTTCTCCCCACTGTTACCTTTACAAGTACCACGTTCCTAGAGGCAGGAAATGTACTTTATCCATAATGCACAGGGCATCTTCTAGGAGCAATTAAAGCAGGCTACAAGTTGAACAATCTTTTGTTCAGTATTCCATATCCCCAAACTAAGAGGGTGGTAAATACTTCCAAGCAGTAAGTGCTTGCTGCAAACTGGACTTGAAAGGACCATTCATGAGGGAGTCCTGGTTCCTAATGAACGCCATGTGGGGCACGTTCAATTTGCTGCCTGCTAGCCACTGTTAGGAACATGGTATCTTGCAGTTTGCGGAACAAAAGCAATGAAAGCAAACCAACAAAGGCCCCCAAGATAACACTGCTAATCTTCCCCGAGTTCCCTGGAACAGTTAATAGAGATCTCTGGAAGTCCTCACACATCCTGAGTACTTGAAAAAAATAACTAAACAATGTATAATATAACTGATTTTATAAGACTATTTATGGAGGAAAAGACAGGCAACAATAAACTCGGTATTGTAACTGAATAAGTGGCCTACTGGAAATGGACATAAGATGTACAGAATATTATTACCAGAAATAATGCAATGAAGATGACGACTAGAGAAAGCTTAGGAAAACAAGAGAACACAAGGAGAGTTGCAATTTAAGTTCCTTAGGCTTTCCCACAGTGATGGGATTATTATTCCTTATGGACTAGTTCACATTCAGGCCACCTTGTCAAAAATTTACTGAGGCTCTCTGGGGTTTGTTATCTCTAACAACAGGTAATAACTGAATGTGGCTCTCCCTCCATATTCCTAGCTGATAAATCCCTAGACTCCCAGAATCTGTGCCTACTGAACTGTCAACCCAAATTCCTTTACCAGCAGCAGCCTATAAAAAGAAGGGTTGCTATTCTGATCTTTGGAAGAGAGTCCACACCCAGTGCTTTAAACCTGGGGAGAGATGGGGAAAGAGAAGCTAGTTTAAAGTCAGGCAGGGTAAAGATACACTTTACAGACTAACTGAATCAGAAGTTCTGGTGAGCTTTTGCTCACAAAAGCTTATGAATTTCCAGTTCAGACATAGGAATGGTCTTATTGAGGTTGAAATGGCCATGCATCGGGATACATCATGGATGACACTACAAACAAGGGAGCAAAACCCATGAACAAAAGCATGATGGACTAGAGTCTTCATATTTGGCCTTAACCTGTTTGGAGCACCTAGCAGGCATACAGTGCATAAAATTGAAATGGAAAGCAGTCATCTGAGGGACTCTAAAAGCTCCTCAGAGACAACCATTAAGAAAATGTTGTTAGTACTGTTCCGCCTTCTAAGAAAATCACTTGTTGCAAAATGAACACTAGCCATACATTCTTGGATTCAGAATATGCACCCAATATTCAATTCTCTGTAGAGGCAATGCCTTGGTAAGAGCTGGGTTTATCTGATTTACTTCAATTGCATCCCCCACTCCCCTACCACCCATTGGTGTGGTCCAGTCCCTCTCCATAAAGCATTATACAGATCCTGACACTGGCATTTTGTATTTGCACTGTATGTAGCATGCTACATATGACTGTAGATACCCTTGCCCTCAAGCACGTAATTTACCCTGAGATCAGAAATGTCCTACTGATTTATCACCTCCTCCTCCTGAGAGTTTGTCTTCCTCACTGGCTGCAGCCCATCTCTTGACTACATTTTAACACGTTAGTTAACATTATGATAACATCACATGTATTAATATCAAGACTCCAATATACACACATCTTTGTTTGCTTTTAACACCTACTAAACTTGTGGAAGATGTTGTGCTAATATGACACGCCTTAAATAATATCGATGGTCTTCCCTAGAATACATAATAGCTAGTTAGGATTCTTGGAAGTGGAACTCAGTGGTTACCATACTTGCTGTTACCTGCATACATCAAACAGCAGATTTATTTTTTGTTTATTTTTCTGGTAATCCCAGAAGGATCGTAATCCAAGAACTCCACACAGTCTAGACTGCAGTTTCTGAAACGATTGCTGAAGGCAAATACCTGGATGAAAAAGACAAAGCTGGAAATGGGTCCCTACCTGTAGCAATCACTGTAGAAATTTCTCTTGAAATACCACAACAGGATAGAGAGAGAAAGACGAGCTATGTACCTTGTGTGTTAGCAGGGGAACTATATTCTAGCAAGCTTTGGTGGAGGATAATTACAAAGAGTTACTGCCTTAAGGTAATTTAAATTTTTAAAAGTCATCCCACTTAATAACTACTATTACATTAGACATTCAGGACAGTAAATTTGTTTTAATTATCCTACTATAGAGTCATTACATACTTAAATGTTTCAAACAGCTTACCTCCGTAACTGGCAATTCAAGCTGAACCACATCATCTTGCTTTGAAACAGGTGTTTGCAGAGCTGTGTCCAGGAGCAAGATGCCATTGAGATCTTTCCTACATCCTACTGCATAATCATCCACAAAGATAACTTTATCCACAGCAGAAATATACTGGCATTTCACCCGTCCACCTGGTTTAGCTATAAATCAAGGAGAAAGAGGGAGAGAAAAAAAGAAAAAGCTATTAAAGAAAGCATAGCACCATATAATATGTTTTAGTAACATCAGGACTAGTAATTTAAACAATCTAAATGAATTTAAATCACTGGGTATGTTGCTACAAGTCCTTCTGGTAAAAGTTACTTTACCGGTAATTTACTTCACTTTCCTTATCTTGCCAAACAATTCATCTATGACTAGGGTGACCACATGGTACCATAGAAAAATCAAAAACACTGTGCCCTCCCCACCCATTCTCCTCAGTCAGCAGCACTGCTGCAGATGCCTGAAAAAATATTAACATAATTAAAGCTGCCCAGAACTTAAAACCTAGGAAAAAGTTGAGTCAAGGTACTGACTGATCCTCAAGTAAGTGTTGGTCACATGTTATAGGAGAAGTTAAACAGAAAGGGGGAAAGCCACTCTAGCTGTCAGAAAGGATGGTAAGTCTTACTACTTGCCATAGAGGAACTAAAGCATTTGAAAAAGAGCTGTGTCCAACATCAGGAACAGATTTCCTTGTCTGCCGTTGAACCTCAATTAAAATCCTTGTCTACAGTCAACAGGTGACATGATTAGAGAGAACATTTTTTTTCCTTGCAAAGGAATTGTATAGGGGTGCACCAATAAAGATTTTCTTGGCCAATACTGATAGCTGATAGATAGTAATAGTGCAAGGCATTTTAGACTAACATTAAAAAATTGTTCGTTTGTTTTGCACACACACGCTGCCTGCTCCAGCCCTCAATGGGGAAAATAGCAATCACCTTATTCCCACACGTCACCCCCTTGCCCACAGCTCCTACCCACAGCCCTGGTTCCCTGTTAGCCTGTGCTACTGTCCTGGGTGGGCAGAGCAGACCCTCATGTAGACAGCGGTACCAGGCATGGCGCTTCAGCAGGCCCTGTGCAGCCGAGCTCCTGAGGCCACTGGGGAGAAGCCATTTTGCAAAGGCATCCGGTGTCCAGAGGGGCAAAACGTACCTTGCGTGGCACCTTAGCCTGCCCACACATAGCCCAGTCTCTGCGGCAGCCCTGGTGCTCAGGTCCCTATTGTGTATGCAGCACTGCCATGGCAGCAGCAGGTAATAATCCCTTTGTTGGTGAGCGCAGCACCCTGTGACCACTCCCTGGCATCCCCTCCCTGTTTGCTGGGACCTGTAATCTTCCACAGGCTTGGGCCAGCGGTAGGGAGTGGGGACTGAACTACTCTCATCAGGATGCTCCAGGGACATGGCCATAATTATCAGCTACAGCAAGAAAAAAAGCCGATAGCTAATAATATTATTTCTCCTTTAATCAGTGCCTATTTGATGGCCAACCAATACATCAGGGCACCTCTAGAATCATAGTTATGTATTTTCAGTTCTCTCCCTTCATAAATCGAAATGCATATGTACATCAAGAGAGGCAAGGATATTTTGGCTAGTATCTTTTATTGAACTAAACTGTAGAGTTGGGAGAGCTTAAACAAGCTTCTGGGTACAAGGCATCTGCCAGGAAAGAGGTAGACAGCTTATGCTAAGTAGCAAACCCAGCAATGGCTGTGTATAAGACTCCATACGTAAATAAAAACAGTCTTCTAGAAGAGAAGTGCAGTAGCTCTTGCTCTGAGTGGGAGACGAAAACAATTTGAGAGGGAAGGACCTAACCAGCAGGGACCTACCAAATTCACGATTTTTATGGAAACCACAAATTTGGTAGGTCCCCCATGAAAAAGCTCAGTCCCTACGAGAAAACTGGAAAATGGCCAGCAAAGGTAAGGGGAGGGAAGATTTTTGGGACCGTCTGAGCAAAGCGCCACTTGCCATTTTCACAGCAGAGTAAGGTGGGGACCCTCCATGCCATGGATGTCCCAGGCCTCCCCAGAGATTGAAAGATGTCCATCTGTCAATCTCTGGGGACAAGTGGGACTTCCAGGACCCCTCGGCCAACAAGAGGCATGCCCCCCCTGCAAAAAAACAGCGACCAGCACCATATTTAGACTGTGAAATCTGGGAGCAGCCCCCGCAAAGTAGGTAGGTCCCCGCTTATCTCCCATGGGGTGCAAAGAAATTAGCAGAGATTCCAGATTGACTTTATGGCTCAATTCAATCTGTGTCTGTGTTTAGCCTCTGGTTTTTAGCACTCAGTAAGTAAGAATGTTTCCCCACAGGCCTATCGTTGACACTACTAGATACATCACCTCATCTTCCCTTGGTGGCTTATTCCTACTCAGTATCAAAGTTAGACAGCAATAAGTTAGTGATTCCTACTACATTCTCTACAAATTATCCATCCTGCCCCAAATATGCTTAATTTCAATTAATGTACATTTCAACTGTTAATACAGTGCTTTCTGTGATTAATCAGAACAGTGAACAGTAGATCACCTCATCACCAAAAGCGTCTAATACCTCAAGAGGACAATTCTAAAATCTTGATATAAGCAATTAAAAGGACAAGTTATTAATGGAAACCCCCACTTTGTGCCTCCCCTGCCCCCAGTCCCCAATTGCTTCACTTACAGGATAAGTTTAATATCCCTGTTGTTTTAAATAATTACTGTCATTTTGGAAAAGTGACAGCATCTCTCTCAAAATAAATAAATAAATAAAAAGATAGAATGCAGTTAACTTTTCATTCAAAGTGAATTATGTATCCCCCCCCATACCCAACATCAGATCAGCCTGCCAATTAGCAAAAGACAAGTCAAAGTTCAGGCTGAAGCTGGGAAGAGGGGCAGGGGGAAGGAGAGGAAATTCAGAAGTTAAGCATTCAAAATCCTAAGAAAATACATCAGAAATAGTCTGGCATCAGTTCCCCCATCCAATTAAATGAGGGCATACTGGCAATACTATTATAAACTTGCCACAAAAGACTGTTTAAACCAAAAGGAGCTGCACTACACTGAAGGCCAGATAACCACAAGTCTTATCTATTCCACTGACCAGTGTTTCTAAGTCTGCATGTACTGCTGAAGTTATTAATTGGGAGAGAAATCAAAAGCTAAGGAGAAGAGGAAAAGTACAATTGCAAAATTTCTTCCTTGTGAGCTGCCAGGAAGATCTGAAAGATGGAAACAAAGTTTCATCTTCCAGCTGTCAAACAGAGGTGTGGTACCTTAAGGTCAGGAGACATTCTTCTTCTTTGTGCAATGCATGAAGCCAGTTTAGGGCACAGAGCACCAATCCCTTTCCTTCCACTAGAGACCAAAAAACTTCACTGTTCAATTGTCCAGAGACCTTCTGCATCCACCTTGGCCACCAGAATGAGTCCTCCATTAGAATTAGTTCTCAAGCTAACGGTGCTGGGTATTTCCATGTCCAGCCTTCTTCTGAAATACCAGTTATAAGTCTCATAACCAAATTAAAAGCCTTGTCAGTACATTGACCACTTTACTTATTACTGATTACTTTGACCTATTATGACTGCTATCATAACAGGATGTGTGACAATGAACAGTAACATAACCTATTTAATGATTAATTTATAAACACAAGCTCTCCATTACCAGGCTCTTAAAGAGTATACATTTAATGAACACATTTACTCAAAATTATGAATAGTCGGGACCAGTGGAGGCAGGTGTGGTTGGCAGGACCAACTTTTTGGCAGGTGTGCTGCAAATTAGCCCCATACCCTCCCCAAGAACCACTGTGATCCCATTCTTCTGCCTGACTTCCTGCTCCGCTTTCTAGCCCATCTGCATCTGTGCTGCCTGCTCCCTCCCCGATTTGCCAGGCATCACATGTACTCTCTGTTTCACAGGTTGGCCACCCCTGGTTTGGACAAATGTTCATTTGTACAAGTTTAAAAAAATCTAGACTATTAGGTTTACTGTTTTAAAGGGGGAAATTATGTCTCCCAGATATTTCTGATGGGTGAGGTAACTAGACACCATGAACTCAACTAATTGAATTAGTTTTCCACGTTTCCACTTTACATCTCTTATCTACCACCTCCCCTCCGCCTCATCTTCTCAGCTACTTGGGCAGCAGTTTGCATGGCTTGGGAAAACCAAAGAATGCGCAACCAGTTGAAATATGAAAGACAAATCCATCTTGCTGGGGTCATCTGATCCCCGAGGTTTCTCCTGAGTGTGTGCGTGCGTGCGTGGGGGGAGGGTGGACCTGATGATCTGTAAGGTCCCTTCCAGCCCCAAACAACTATGAAACAAAGAGAGAAAACAACATTTATTTAAAAAATTACAGGAATTCCAGAGAAATCTCTTGCACTGGCAACAGCCAGGATAGAAAATCCATTTGCTCTATTGCCTACTCCCTTTACTCATTTAACAATATCTTTATGTCCTTCTACAGGTTTAATTCACTTAAATTTACAACTCATGTTTGTAACTTCAAGAACCAAGACACTATAGAAGCAGCTCACTCCTCGGTCCTTCTACATGAAAGCTCCAACTGAGATCTACAGTTCTGTAGTAAGAACTGGTTTCTACAACAAAAGTTCCACACTAGTCAATGCTAATGTCACAGATGTAACCACCTCTTTAGGCAATCTTTTCTCACTATGAAGTGTCAAAGCTTGTGATGACCGAATTCAAATATCATTAAGTTATATTAAGCCTATTTAAAATTGTGCAGAGCTGCTACTATAAAGGAGTTATTTGCTCCTAGAGGAGTAAACTGACGCCACAGTAGAAGGCTACTGTCATTCAACAATAAACGTGTCATTGTGTAAATGGCAAGAAAGTGGGCATGTCTTTTGTAAGGCATTTCAGAATCCTTTAAAAGTAAAAGGTAAGAATAACTCCATTTACACCATCTTTATGTAAATTTTAAGACAGAATACATTCAGTACAGAGAATAACAAATATATTGACCAGACCGTTTTAATTCTGGTTATGTAGCTGCAAGCATAATTCCTTTGAAGATGGGGCTCTTGGTTTATTAACATCCAACTCCCTAAGTTTTGTTTTTACACTAACAGGAAACATGGACTTTTCCTACTTGGGTGCCATCCACAAAAACTGTCTAACCACAATAAGTGTCATTCTTCAAGAGGTGTTGTCCATGAGATTTGATTCTTGGTTGCAAAGAGCCAACATGAGGGGGATCTTGCCCTCTTTCTAGCTAGCTATGTCTATTTGGGTCATACCTACCTTATCCATTTTTCCCCACCTTCCCAAGTACATGAAAGGCAGAGCATTGGCCAACCACCATTCCTCAGTTCCTCTTCCGGTCCAGAAACAAGTACAGGTTTCCCTCACTTTATGCGGGTTCTGTATGTGCAAATTTGCTCTCATGTCATGACCCTTTTTATATCAAAAATTCGTTATATGCGAGGTAAATTCACTCGTACGTGATCAGTGTGGTGAAAGCCCGCAGTCTGCTGCTTTGTGCAGTGCAACAAGATATAGTCTCCTGTGTAGATCTGTGCTCCTCGCTCGCTGTCTTGGACACGTTTCTGTAGTTGCCATCCCCATTATGGTGACATTCACCACTGCCCTGTGTTTGTGTGTACTGTCTGCTGTTGGCAAGTACCAAAACTGTCTTGTAAACGTGGTAGAAATTGGTCTGGGGGTCAGTACAGTCAAGGTCTTGGAACATACCCCTATTTGTTACATTGTAAAGAGTGGGCTCCCTTTATGCAAATATGAGTTATGTGCCATTTTCCAGGAACACATGTACA
This sequence comes from Gavialis gangeticus, assembly GCF_001723915.1. NCBI lineage: Eukaryota > Metazoa > Chordata > Crocodylia > Gavialidae > Gavialis > Gavialis gangeticus. Next base: position 33,543,463 of record NW_017729034.1, read on the forward strand.
GCATAAAGCAAGGGAAACCTGTGTAGGAGATCAGAGAAGCAAGAGTGAATGAGCAGGTTGTGGAATCCACATAGACAACACACCTCAAAGAACCTCAGTTCCTATATTAATAATTTTTATTTCCTGACGCTATTGTATACATGAACAAGAATTTTGGTGACTACCAAGCAATAATCTTAAAAATTAGGAACAGGCGGCAGCTCTATCAATGCAGGCACTGACCCAGAAGTCTAAAACAAAATAAGGGTGAACAAACTGTGGAACAATTGTCATGTAGCAGCCCTGCAAATTTCTGAAATATGGATGTTTCCTAGAGAAGGCACAGAAACTGCCTGAGCCCTAGAAGAATGGGGTCCAGCCTGCATAGATAGGTCCTGTTATGTAATAGCTAGATCTAACATAGTCAGATACCCATTTAGAAAAATTTGAGTGGAAATGTTTTCACTCTTAACCCTATTTGCTAAGGCTATAAAATAGTGTAGAGCAGTGGTTCTCAAGCTTTTGCACCTTACATCCCCACCAACCATTTTGTCAAAACACCTTGGTCCCACCATGATAAAAACAAAACCCCACTTTTTCCCAGAAGTATATTTTTACGTTTACATTAATCATTAATGGACATTTTCAAATCAGTTGAAGTCCCACCTACACAACCTTCATGTCCCACCAGTGGTTAAGAAACACTGGTGTAGAGAACAGCCTGGAGGGCTTTTTCTTGTCCAGGTTAAAGAGCCCTGACCACACAAAGGAACACAGTTCTGCTTCCCACTGGCCTAAGCATAGCGTGGAAAAACACCTGGAAGGACAACTCAACTGATTTAACTTAAAGGCCAGAAACAACCTTAATCATTTAGAGATCTAAGACTATTCTGATCTTTATGACTGCTCTACCTTAGCGTGTTCCATACGGTCCTACATTTTTCATATCCTTCAGACTTATGGCCACAAAATGTCTTCCACTGACACTAGTTAAAAAGGATGGGTTAATAAGTACTCAAGACAGTCTCATTAAGCTGACTGATATTATCAGAGCCGTCCCTTGGGAGGCGCAAAACAGGGCAACTGCTCTGGGCCCCGCACTTTGGGGCGGGCCCACGGACAGTGTCATAGAGGCCCCACCAAGGGCGCCACCACTCTATTCACACTCTGGCCGCTTGCCACCCCTGCAAAGGCTGATATGCCCCGGGCCCCGCTGCTATCATAACTGGATGTGTGACAATCCGGGCCCCGACACCCCTAGGGTCAGCTCTGGACCTTATACTGAGGTCTCAGGAAGGAACAGGAAATTGTAGGTTGGGAAAATATTGGCCCAAGTTGGAGAATAATGTTCAGAATAACATGCTATGTAAAATATGCTCTTATGAAACTGATGGGTGAAAAATGTTCAGGAATATTCAAGAGAGTCCAGAACTGCAGAAACAAGATTCCAAGATAGATAGAAGATGTGCTACCAAGAGAGAAAGCCTCTTCATTTTGCTGCTAAGAGTCCAGTAAAGATTTCTCTGCTATGCACAAAAGTGTTCTAGACTTTATTCAAACAGCTTATTTTCATAGTAACTGACCAGTAGGTAAGAATGTTAGATCTAAGTATATGGTCTGACTTCCATTTGACTAAACATTGTGAGGTAAAACAAGCAGCATGATCAGAGGCCAAGCTGACAAAGTCATCAGGATTCAAACAGCAAAACTGTCCATCTGAAGCTGAGGCTACCACAAACACTGAAGCTAAAATACTGTTCACGTTTCCTGACAACACTTGACAGTAATGAGATCAGCATGTAGGCATGAGTCCTGATGTCCACAAATTAAGAAACATGTCTGACAAGAAACCAAGGCTCAAATCTCCTCTGTGGCAAAATACATGGTATTTCATTTTCTGTTCTGTGAAGAATACATGCATTTTTGGACACCCCCATCTTCAAAAGATAGCCGTGAGCAGACTGTAAATGACTATCCGAAAAGAGTTTGCAGAGCTGATCATTAGATTCCAACTGGTGCCACCTAAATCTAGGAACCAGCACTAACAGTTTTCTGGCAAAAGGATGACTGCTTTTGTCCACTAACACAACACATGGCAGTGTATTTTCTCGCATCACTGTGGATTTCTACAGCAAAAATGTAAATACCATGTATGCTATAAATACAGCTCTGAGCTTCAGGATAGTTGGGAAGACCAGAGACCTTCCCACACAAGACTCATGTCTACATGAGTTCCCAGTTGAGTGTGGAAGCATCTTCACAAGTGGAAGCACAAAAAAAAAAGAGAACTTTATTGCTTGCATAAGCCTAATTTTGCACCAATCTAATGAGAAGAAGATATCCCACAGGTCCTTCACCTTCACGTCCAAGTGATGCTTGGTAAGTAAAAAGACTTCAGCCACCCCTGCAAGGAACACATGTGAAGTCTGGCACATTAGGACTAGCATCAAGAGACCATGTAATGCAGGAGTCTGAGCCTCACTTTTAAAGCTGTCTCTGGATAAGCTGGCAGATGACTGGGACCCACTGTGGCCTGCAATCCTTTGTTTGGTAGATAAGCTATAACAGATATAACATTGCTTCTATAAATTCTATATACTGGGTCAGCAAAAAGACCACTTTTTTCTCTGCTGATCTCAAACTCAAGTGATAAACAGCCCTCAGAAGTCAATTCAGACCACCCATTGTGGAGTTTTTCTAAAATGAGGTAGTCATCTACATATGGACATATCTGAATGCAACAACACAAAATAAACTGCAATAACCACTAGGCATCTGTGAACACTTTTGCTGCCATGGCAAGGCTGATAAGCAGGAACTTGTATTGGTAGGACCCTGCACTATAAATCTGAGACATCTGATTACTGAGTCTACAGACAGATGAAAATACAAGTTCTAAAAATCAAGAGATAAAAATCAATTCTGAGGATTGGATACGAGAACAACTGGGGATCTTCTGAACTTGGAGCGGATTAATCTGCTAAGATATCTGAACTTTAGAGCTGGTGTTCTAAAACCTTGTCCATTTAGGATTCAAAAATCAAATGCAGGGGAGCATACAACCTCTTATCTCCACGTCACATGCAGTTTTCCATGGTTCCAAACTGCAAGAGATAACCCATCCTATATTTTAACAGAATTTCATGAGAGGATCCCTGATAAGGGACAGGAAAGGAAGGCATGTAGTAAGGAGAAAACAGAACTGAACTAAATACAACCGTGGCTATGATTTTAAAGGTTTCTTGAGCCAACCAAGGTGGTAAGCCAAAGTGGTAGCTAAAGAGAAGGAAATGAAGTTTGGTTTTGAAAATGGTTCCGATCAATTCTCAAGTGGCATCAAGCCGGTTACTCTGAGATAAACATAGAGATTCCAACGCAAAAGATCCTCTATTTCTCCCTTGATGGTTCTAACCTTCTTTGCAAATTATAGTCGTAAGTAAAGGTCCTCTACTGAATGATTTGTGTCTAACCTGTATGCATCCAATGAGCCCAGAAGCTCTCAAACCCCTTAACAGACAAACAATTTAACCATATATCATATAGTCAAGAACTGTTGAAAAAGAGATCCTTAACAGTTGCTTGGCCCTTTGTAGGATTGGTAATCTTGAGGATCAGAGCTAAGAAATGCTATGTATCGTAATAGAAGTGGCTACTGAATAAGTTTGTCTAGAGGTCTCAGAAGCATCTAAAGTAGCCTGCAAAAATACAACTACTTCTTTAATGTTCATCTGGAAGCATCTATATGAATTGCCACACTCTGCCCAAATTCAGATAAGTATACTTTGACAGAAGCACCTGATAACTTGAAATATGCATCCAGAGACTAACAGGACACTAGGTCATGTAGCTGCCTGTCATACGTGAGCTTCACAGCATTATTTTCTCTCTTTAATATTATTCTTGGAGATTCCTGGTGTTTGGATCTTTCATCACATTCTTCTGCCACCACTATGGACCTCAGGATACAAGGGCTCATAAACATTTGTGTCCCTTACAGAAAACTTTAAGATCTGTCAGGTTTTTTGTACATGCATGACATACAGCCTTTGATAGTTCCAACAACTGATCTATCATTGTGATAAATATGGTGACCCTTTCAGCCAAGAACAAATAAGAACACATAATATTTACAGGGATTTTCTTTTCAATACCTCCAAGCTATCCAAGGTGTCTGCCATACATCTTAAGGGGTCTAAAGACCCTTAGTCAGTAATGTCAATCAGGATGCCACAGCACCACAAGGTGCCTTAAGACCCTTTCAAGGGTGCCATACAATATGAAATGTCAGGATTTATCTAACATGCTTAAATAGGAATCCAGTGTCAAAAATATTCTGGCTTGTTCTAGGTTTTCTGAAGTTCTTTGCATCAGAAGAACTGCTTTATTCTTTTTCCAAAGTCCAAAAAGGAGTGAAAGCTAAGAGCTGGCATTTTCCAAGGGGTGCCTCAAGTCCAAAATGGTTGAGAACCACTCACTTAAATTAGCTGGATCTCTCTCTCTCATCAGGTGACAAAGGAAGATTCTGCTGATGGAAGCCCATATGATCTTCTGTCCCTTGTTAGTTTTCTTCCTCACTATCATGCTCCTGATGGTGCAAGACTGAAACTGCCTACAACATCTTCTAGGGGAGGAAAAGCTAATTCACGATAATACACAATAGATCTTTTACTGTATACTTCTAGGAATACAATAAACCCAACAATTCAATGCTATAAAAGAGTTTTAAGGGGCTAGGACTTGTGTGTGATGTACGTCTCTTACGAGATCCCCAATGTTCTACTTTTAAGGGCAACTGGATAGACAGAACACTGTGCCAGATTCAGGAGTCTCAGGGGTTGATCTCTCGATGAAAAACCAGGTCAGTCCAAAGAGATGAAGATGACTGCTCAGGCTGGCAAGATCTTTCTTCAGGGTCTGAAGAAACCACACGCAAGTCCTCCAGTAGAAAGGGAGTGAGACTGATTCACCACACTTGTCTCTTCTTAAAGGAGACACAGATTGATATGTAATCAGGAATGTGCCTTTTGCTGTAGCAGAAAACACGCTCTTCACGTGGGTGCTGCAGGCAATAGTCTCATGAAAGAGAGGAGTTTAAAATTCCATGGATTTTAACTTCAGCCATAGCAGCTAGATACAAAATATGGAAGATACCCTTTAAGTAAGTGGATTTTTCTGGTTAAAAGGTAAAAAAAAAACACTGTGTACTGCAACCAACGTACAGAGTAGACTGATACTGCAGAGGTTCCATCTAACTGCAAGGACAGTTAAACTCACTCCATCCTTTGTGCTGCTATAAAGGACCAAGAGGAGCATCAGATCAGCAACAGCGTAAACACAGCACCAACAGACACTGGTAGCCAAAAAGATCTAATATCTTGTACACGTGTCTCAGAAATAGAATCCATATACACAATCAATCAAAGGTTCTTCAAACTAAATTAAGCCCTCAGTTACAACTTGCAATAATTCTGCATTCTGTGGGCAAATAAATGCAATCCTAGCAAGTAGTAAGTAGTTCTTCTTTTGATTACATTCAATGAGGAACAGATTCTATTGCTCTCTTTTATACTCATATTGATTTGATATGGCAAAACAGTGAGAAACTAGCATACATGACTGAATATGTAATGGGAGCACAGTAGTAAGTTACTTTTACACAAGCCCTGCACAGTCAGAACATTTACGTGAGTACAAAATAGTACCAGATCAAATACAGAAACCCTCCAAACAGAGTAACTTCACCCAATACAAAGGAGAATAAATCCTGGAAGAACTGAGTAGAATATTACTAGTGCAAAGTACACAAGTTAAGGCTTCACTTGTCCATATTTATTCTAAGACAGCAATTTGCTAAATGCAAATAGGTTACTATTCCTCTCCCATCACAGAGCAGCAAAGCACAGCAATAGCTGCATACTACATGCAGCTGCCCTGAGAGAGCAGCACATCTGTCTATTCCTAATCCCACTGCTTTACATAAATGATGTAAATTACACAGGAGAATGCATTCCTCTGTCCAGAAACAGTCACCACTCAACCTAGTACCACAGCTACAACTTTCAAATACTAAAGTGGCATCTATTACATATATAATTTTATGATACAAAAGAAAAATCTGGTTCAAACTGTTTACATGTAAATTAAGTTGAGGTCTCATTTTCTTCGGTATAAGTGAGAAATTATATTTCTCAATGAAATTAAAATACTTGAATTTTACCAATGTTTTGTTGACAATTAAAAAACCCAAATGAAATAAAAGTCAGACTAATCAACAAATTCAGAATGACTGATGTCACGCAGATTCATGAAGAAAAGATGTATTTTTCCACTGAAACATTAAACTTGTGCCTATCTTCCTTTCAAGTGGAGTGGTAACTGATTTCACACATAGCAGCCTCATGTGACAACAGCCCAGAATAAGAATGAACTCATTGGTTCATCTTTTTAATGTAGGTGCACATGAATAAGGACATGTGGAAACTGACACTTTCAGAATTACCTGCTCTAACTTATGAAAGGAAAGAAATGGTTTAATTTCAACTCTTGCTTGCTCACTAGTTAAATTTGATTAGATAATCTGCTTGATAATATTCAAGAAGAAAGTATCCATATTACTCAAGTCTACCTAGAAAATGTGGGGGAACCTGTCCAGTGCCTCACTGCTCTTATATCGAAAAAAAAAAAAATCAAGCTATAAACAGGGTGTGAATTAAGGGGGAACTTGGGGGGGGGCTGACCCCCCACCCCAAAGTGAAAGCTCCCCGTGGGATTTGAAAAACATAAAGGGGCAGGAGGGGGAAAGGTCTCCAATTGAACTGCTTCTTCAAGAGTAAAAGTGTATTTTGAACCCTGGCTATAACCCTCAAATCTTCACCAGGATCAGTCACCAAAATCCAAACGAAAGTTAAACGTTGTCATTGGAAGTTGAATAATGAAAGTGGAAGTACAGTAAGAGACCGGTCACTAAAGGCTGCTTCCTCAAAGTGTGAAACTCTGTGAAAATCTGTTTTTTTGTCTGTCTTTTTTTTTTTAAGTACTACAGTTCTGAAGACAATCCCTATGGTTGGGGTATCAGGTATATTCCTCACAGGCAAACTCCGTCCGAAGTTTGGTTTTCCATCCACTGCAGAAGAGCAACATACTAACAAACTGGCCTGACAATAACAACAGTAGCTCTTGACCTCCTACTCCTGAAGAACTGCCAGTGAATGATACCAAACCTTAAAATCAGGTTTTACTTGCGCCCATGAGAGTCAAGGGGCAGAGCAGCAAAAAGGACCAGGAAAAGAAAAGCATTCACCAAAAACATGAACCAGCAACCCCAAATTTAAATCTGTTCAAAGCAACAGCTGAATGCAATCTTTAACCCAATGGAGCCCCACAGGCCTGGTCCCTGTCATCATCAGCTTCAGAGCTGTGCTTTAATACTCAAGAGCAAGACTCAGCTGAGATGGTAGAGACACTGCTATGGCCCATCAAAACTGCACCTCTGTACCCGGTCTTTACTCCCAAAGTCACAAATGAAGTCATGCTTCATGGCAGTGGCACCTGGGGCTTTCAGTACCATGCCTGACCCTACAACCTGCCAAATCCACGGATCAAGGAGCTGCCTCCCTACCGGCTACAGCACCGCTGCCCACGTGAACCCCAGGGGCAGAAGGCAGGGATTGAGGAGCCTCATCAAGCAGCAGGAAGGGAAGCTGAGGGCAACCCTGGGGCATCTTATCCCGAAAGCAGGGCCCACCCCCTCCCAAGGGGCCAGCAGCCGGTGCCACCAGGCCTCCGAGAGCAGTCCCCAGGACCGCACTCACCGCTGAGCGCCGAGGCCTGCAGCGTGGCCCCCGAGGTGCCGTCGATGACTTTGATGGCGCCGCGGGCGGTCACGGCCAGAATGGCGTTGAGCGCCGGGTGGTAACACAGGCTGCGCAGCCCGTCGGCGTCGCAGCGCAGGCAGCCGTCCCGCAGCAGCAGCCACTCGCAGGCGCCCGGCCCCGGCCCTG
>NW_017729034.1:33551452-33552839 GCF_001723915.1 Gavialis gangeticus
CCGGCGCCCGCCGCCCCCACCCCCGCCGAAGAGCAAGAGGCCGCCGCCGCCATCTTCCCGGCCGCAGCCACCGCCGCCCAGGACAGGAGGCCCCGAGGGAGCCGCTCAGTGACAGTCCCTCGAGCCGCCGCCACCGCCAGCCACCATCCGGGTCCGGGGAGAGGGGGAAAGGGAGAGCGCCGGCGTGCGCCGGAAGTGACGCAATCGCGCCGGAGACGGAACTGACAGCGCGTGGCGCAGGAGAAGGAGAAGGGGGGTAACTACGAGCCGGGGCTCGGGAGGGCGTCCGGAGCCCCGCCCCCTGGTCACGTGTGCCGCGCCGGGGGTGTGGCAGTGCAAAGCTGCTCAGCTGAGTGGCGCGGGTCGTTGGTTCCGTGCCACTTGCGCGTGGGGGATACAGTACATGCCCCCCGGGCCTCTGCAGGCAGGCTGGACCCGCTCTGGGCAGAAGCTGCCTGCGCGGCCCACATCCACCCCTTTGCTCGTGCCTTGGGAAGTAGGGAGCAGCAGGCTGGGAGGGGCAGTAGTGGAGAAAACCACGATCCCTGCTAGCAGGGGATCTCGGGGCACTAGCAGGCCTGGAGGGAAGGGTTGCTAGCCCTCCAGGGTTGCCCTGGGGTTTTCAGGAATGAGATACAAGTCTCCAGGAGACGGCTGGCAGTCCCGCGGGAGATTGATGATAGGGCATTCATTAAAATAAATATAACGTTGAATCTAATTTGTATAGTAGTCCAGTGGGTTTTTAAAATGCAATGGTCGTGAGCTTTTGCCTCCTGACCTAGTGACTCATGAATGGCATTGTCATGTGATGAAACCTCCCAGAATAGATTCAGAGTTGGAGGCCCTACTGGAGGGGCTGTGGGTCAGGAGTGAGGGGGACTGCAGGTTGGGAGTGAGGGGCACCGGCAGGGCTGGTCAGGGCTGCAGGTCATGAGTAGAGACAACCCTAGCAGGGTGCAGGGCCCGGATGCAAAGAAGCTGGCTGGGGTTGGGGGCAGAGGCAGCAGTCACCAGCACTAGGCGGATGCTGCAGGAGGGGCTGCAGCTGCTCTAACCAGCTCCACAGGATCACCCAAAGCATAGAGCCTGGGGTGGTTGCCCCAGTTTGCCCCCCCCCGGCCTCCCCCCAGGGGTAGCCCTAGTCATAAGTGAGAGGAACCGGCAGGGCTGGGGGACTGCTGTGGCTTGGGAGTGAGGGGCAAGAGTATGGACAGGGGCAGTGCACCTGCCTACAACGGCTGCTCGGGACCACAAAGCAGCAGGGAGGTGGAGGACAGCCACAGCTGGAACCACTCCTAGGGAGTGAAGGGGGAGCTCTGATTTTCCATGATAAAAAATTAACAAAATCAAACCTCAATAGGCATTTAGAATTTATTTTATTACAATT
>NW_017729034.1:33557839-33563397 GCF_001723915.1 Gavialis gangeticus
CACAGCTGGAACCACTCCTAGGGAGTGAAGGGGGAGCTCTGATTTTCCATGATAAAAAATTAACAAAATCAAACCTCAATAGGCATTTAGAATTTATTTTATTACAATTATTGAGGTACTGGCAGGCTTCCAAATTGCTTTAAAATTGTAAATATATCAAACATTGCATTCAACTGATACCCACATGAATAGAGGTATTTCATTTTAATCATGGAAAAACATGGATTTGGGGTTTTTCTACTCAGAGAATTTGCAAATTTTATCCATCAGAAAACCACAATCCCTGCTAATAAGGGGATCTTGAAAGAACAGTGATCATAGGATGCATCTATGCATTTATTAATGTGCTGTAATTATGGCATGCTTAGTAATTACAGGTACTAAGTGTGCTGTAATCAGTGCTACCACACAGTAGCACTGGCACACGCTTTTTATGACACTAATGCGCAGTAGAATTAGTCTAGTACACCTGTAGCAGCTCATGTAGATGTGCCTACAGGCCAGGACTTAATATCCCTGCTCTCTCTCAAATTGAATTTAATTTTTGTTGCCCCAGAACTGCCTTATCTCAAGGAATGGAGAAAGCTGAACCTGAGCTGTATACATTTCCCCCAACACCCAGGCAGAGGGGTGGGAATCTGGAAGCAGTCTCAAAGCAAGGTCAGATTCTGAATAAGCTTGTGTATTCTCTGCTGTGTGTAGCTGCTCTTGTTCATATTGCCTGAGAACATCCCTACACACGGTTTGGCTTCCCTTGTACTTCTCCAGATAAAGTAAGAGTCTCTAGCTATCCTGGGTACAACAAGTACCATGCCCAGTGCAGGGAGATGGAGGAGTAGAGGTGGTGCAATCAAGTGCTTGGAGCTTTTAAAGTAAATGCTTCCTACTGTAGGACACAGATCACACTGGCACATTTTGAAGGATGTGCACCCCACCACTGCAACAGGCTAAAACTGATAATCTGGATCTCTCCACAATTACCCAGTAGCTAACAATTCAGGCATAAGGAACCATGATCCTAGGTAGAAAACTCAACTTGACATAGCCAGTATACAGATATAGGTAGACTGTTTCTAGAAGCTAGAAAGGAAGAAAGTTGAATAAGTATATTGGCCTCCTAGAAGTATGCAAAGAGGAGGCCTTCCACTGTGGATCATATAGGCTTCTTCCACCCCTAGATGCTGTAGGCCTAGTCAAGAGGTGAAATTGAGACCACCTCAGCCTGTACCATCAGAAGCACAATGGCAGCGAAGAAAACCAGCAAAGGACAGATCAGATGATCTTCCACCAGCAGGATCTCCGATCATCATCTGATGAGAGTTGTCGTTTCACTTCTTATCCAGCTGGCTAACTTAGGTGAATAGTTCTCAACCTTTTCAGACTTGAGGTATCCCTCAGAAAATGCCAGCTCTTAGTTTTTGCTCCATTCAGCTTTCTTCTTTTCCAGCTCCTGGAAGCCATCAATCAATTGACTCAAAGCAGTTAATGAATAAGACCTCTAGCATTTTAAATAATCAAAAGTGATTGATAAAGTTGACTCCCTCAGAAGACTGTGTGGTATTTTAAAGGGGAGTTTTGTTCTCTGGCTTCAACTTTAGACTTACTTTTAAGATGAGCACTTAAATAAGTAAGGTGCATAATTTTGCCCTCAAACAAAAAACCCAACAATGTTGAGCTCTTCTAAAGCTCTGAACCATTATCTTGACTCTTAAGTTATGCCCCAGCCTACTGTTGACTCTAGCGGCCTTTTTGTAAGGCTATATAAGCTTCAGGATGAAAAGAGTGCTTACCTGATACTAGAGATAAAAGCTGAATACCCCTACACTCAAAGCAAAGCATGCTTCTACAAACCCTATTTTTTTATATTAGAGAGTATAAAATACTGAGTTACTGAGACCTGACTGGAGAGGTACTGGCAACTATTTTTACCCAGATTCTCCTTTAATTTTTTCAAGCTGAATCCATTTCCAGCTGCAGTGCCTGTCTATTATGTTTCCAGAGATGGTAGTGGATATTTGACAAATGTTTAAAAAAACAAAAACACACACACCATCAACTCCATAGAATGCCCTGTTACAGCAGGACAAACTTGTATAACAGGATTCATTTTGCAGTAGGATTCAATCAAAGGCAGTACCTACTTCTCTTGTTGAATCAAGATTAGAATTCCGCTTTAAACAGATGGTATTTATGTAGAAGAGCAGGCAGAAGCACAAGGATAAAAATGGATGCAGGCCTGTGAAAAGCAGCTTTTTGGCATCCTCTCATTATTTCAGGGGAAATGAGACTCATAAGTGTAGTAATAAATAAAAAATATTCTATGCAAAAGTCAAACTACCCTATCCTCACCAAGTCAAATCACATGTAGCTAAAATAAATCTTAAAGCTAGTGTTTCCCTCCAATGACTATAGAAGGGAAAGAAAGCAAAAAGGCCTGTGTATATACCTGTTCACTATGCAAAAGCTTATCAGAAAAAGATGCCTCTTTTTTAGTATATGCCTACATGTTATCCACATAGCTCATTTTTTAACATTTGTCTAATTGTCAAGATGTCTGTTTTATATTTTTCAAGTATGACAAACATGTATACGCTTCATAATCCTAAACATTTATTTACAATTCTAGAATATGAAACTTATTACATGTATAGGAATGTAAATGTATGTGTTCTGACTCGATGAATATAAATAAAAGCTTTTTACATTACATAAACAAGTTTAATTCAAAATCTTTATAAAATACATCTTATGCTGTATTTACATACATACCTGATCTAAAAATACGAGTTATAACAAACTATTGGGCGCCATTTGAGAAGTGTTTAAGTACAGATTCCTTGCATAATATATGCAAAATGTGAAAGTAAACATTTTTAGGTAAAAGGTGCAAATCTGCAATTGTGTATAAAATATTTACTATGTCCAATGCATATATATCTATATTACATATTGTATATACAGATACTATATTTGCAGAAAGGAATAGTTAAAACAGCAACTAGAAGATAATAGCATAAAACAAAATATTTAGAGAAAGGGTAAGCCCACATGAAAAGGAACTGGGTATGTAAATAACACAATGATCACCAACTCCTAAGTATGCTAACCCCTAATGTTTTATGTATTTAATTGTAAATATTCACAAACATCTTTATTACTTAAAAGTTTAAAGTTGTAATTGGATCGCCCTATTAAAGATGAAAATATAGCCCTAAAATTGTAAAGATAAAAGACCACATCAATCAAACATGATTCTGGATAAAGTCAGAATACAGTTGTGCTGCTAGTGCACATACACCACTTTAACAGGGCACAAATACTCTCAAAACCACTGGGAATATGAACTGTATTTACTATAAAAGATTGTAAAATAAAGCAGCTGGGAAATACATCAGTAGATGTTTATACAGCTTCAATAAGCTGCAGTTACTTTTAGAACACTTATTTGTTGAAGTACAACATTTCTTATTTCCAATTCTGCCAACAATTACATTAAAAAATAGTTTAAAAGTTATTGTACTAGAATTATCCTTCTTTTTAGTGTATTGTGAGATGTATCCTAGCAAAGTTAGGATTTGCTATCGTAGTATTTGTCTAGTACCACCCTGAAATAATTTAGTCTGCAGTCTCCAGGAACCTAAGCAGTGACTTGACTAGTTTCCTTTGACTGAGAGTTTTTAAAGTTCAATTTTTTTAATCAATAATTCCATTACCAAGTATGAAATTATATCATTTAATAAAGTTCCAAGTTATGCAGACAAACATAACTGTGTAATATATGCAAAACAAGCTAACATACAAAAGCTTGTATAGTGTGGGAGCTAAAAGCCCTTCATATTACCTAGCACTTGATATTTTTGCATGTAATACATCAGAATGAAGATGCCTGAAGTTACCTCTTTTTTAAAAAGGGTTCCCAAAAAGATGTTTTTCCAACTTAGACACAACTTACCAATATTTGCAAGTGTTAGATACTAAAGATTACAAACAACTTTGCTTCAAGAAAGCTGGCATCATGCGAAGTTAGCTTCAACAGACTTACTATTTGTGAAGACTCATTTTCCATGAATATTGTCAACGAGGACAACTATAGAAACCATTTATACAACATACACAGGTAAATATTTAATAAGTCATAATGTTATTACATAATCTTCTGATAATCAAAAATGTGTTACTTATTATGACTATGATTCTGCCTCATCTACTCAGAGGCAGAATCAGGCCTTAAAAAAAAAAAAACATAACATTTTACTTAATACATGATTGGTATATTTGGTGGGGGGAAAGACCTGATAAACAATGTGCTACTGAAAGCAAAACAGAACAAGGATTTATCAAACAAAGTAAAGGAAGCATTCTGTTTATTTTGTCATTGTAAAACATCTCTCAAAAATCACAAAAATTTGAAAGATCATCTTCCTTCTCCCATATTACTACTCCAATACTTCAGTTGACAAAGTTTTTTCTGTGTGACTTAAATTCTCATTGTTAAGTATAAAATAAAGTGTACTGATTCTGCAAATAAGCCATTTAATGAATTGGTGTCACACTATATTACTTGCTCCTTCTCAAATAGTTGAGTGTTCAAGTGTTTAAACCGAGTGTACACCTCAACCAAAGAGTACCGATGATGTGCACAAGGAGTAGATACAAAATATGCATTATGTACAGTTTTTTTTTCAATTAGAATTTATAAAACTCAATAGCCAAATCAAAGATAAGAGGCACTAAATTAAAATAATATTTTAATAGCTCAATTTATACAGACCATTTTGTGAACAATCAGGACTGGTTCATAAATAGATATCTACAGAATTTGCTGTGCCAAAAAAAGCCAGCTGTATTTAACCAAAAAGAAAAATTGCACTTTGAGACTAATCTCTTTTCACACCCTTTCAGTATAACATGGTCATCTGGTATTTTTGGCACAGGTGTCAAGATGTATTTTTGCTACACAATCTTATAAAACACAAGATTCTTATATTTTGTTCATTAAAATCTGAAGAGTCTTAAACAAACCTAAAACTTTGATACAAATCTATATAGCTACAGTTGCTGAATTAAATAATATACACACATGGTTTAGATTTCAAAACCTCCTGACAACTGGATAGAGCACAGTTGCTTGTTATTTTCTGCAACCATTTTAATCTTATGCTTTACCAGTCTGCATGTGTATGAAGTATTATTTCTGACACATCCAACACTATATCACACCCCAGTATATAAGGACAAGAAATAGATATACAACAAAAAAATTGGATAAATCAGAAGGGGTTTCTTGGTCTTAAATTCTTCTCCAACCAGCAATGAAGCAGCACTGTATGCAGCCCAAAAGACTCCGAACAGCTTAAAAAGAAAAAAGACACATACAAAATTAACTGATAACACAAAGTAAGTACTTTCCTTTAAGCTCATTAAGAAAAAAAAGTCTAATTTTTGCTGTAAGGCTTATGTTGTCATTTCCTTAGAGATGCAATAAACTGGTTTCCAAATCTATGTCTCCTATATCCCTGCTACACCCAAGACTGCTATTAAGAAATGAGATCCACCTA
>NW_017729034.1:33568397-33573904 GCF_001723915.1 Gavialis gangeticus
TCCTATATCCCTGCTACACCCAAGACTGCTATTAAGAAATGAGATCCACCTATTCCTTCGTTACAATGCAAAGCATGCACTCAGGACTTGTCCAAACCATCTACGCTGCCTAATTACTGGGTTTAGGAGTGAGTGGGCTTGCTTATTTCCTAGCCCCAACTCTATTACAAGAGCTCACAGCTAAGAACACTAGCACATTTAAGAAGGCTCTATACCAGGGTCTCCTGTACTGACCCCTCTGATTTCATACATGAAGCTATTCCAGGAAGCTATTTGCAATTGCTACTCTGATTTCAAAAGTAACTTAATTAGCCATTATAGAGACACAGTTTTTAACCAAATAGTTTTGCATAGGCCATGACTTTGTACACATCCAACTGAGATTTTCACAAGTTATGAAGTCCAACTCTTAAAACTTTTGTTCATTACCAAGTCTTCTGTAAATACTGGAAGCAACACATTTTCTAGAACAACAACAACAAAAAATCACCCCAGCAAAAATCCCTTCAAAATTGTATAGAGGACACTTTAAATACATAGAAAAAGGTAAAGGTTGTTAGGCTGCTAGATCTGACAAAGAAACCCAAACTTGTGGGTATCAGTAGTGGGACTACAGTTCTCTACATCTTTGACTTAATGTAGCTAGGCCTCTAGGCATATGCATACAACCTCAATTATTCCGGATGTGAAAGCGTACAGTCAAAGCTCCATTAACCAGCACTTTACAAGCTGGCATACTCTATTAATTGGCATGCCGGCTTGCAAGGCAAAGTGAAACCAGAAGTGCCCACCGTGGCACTTCCGGTTTCGCCAAGCCCCCACAGTCCAGGGCAAGGCAGCTTATGCTGCCAAGCTGCCATGGCCCGGGAGCATGACTGGCTGTGCAGGGCCCACCTCTCTGTCACACGGGACCCACAGGCGGGTCAGCGATGCCCCAGACGCAGAGGGAGAAGCAATGGACTAAACAGGCAAAGACGCCTGTTCAGGCTGCTCAATTAACCAGCATATTTTGTTATCCAGCATCCCCCATTCATGGGGGATGCTGGATAACAGAGCTTTTACTGTACTATGTTTGCATACTTGTGAACGCTAAACTGGGGACCTGTAAAGGCAGATTCAAGGAAAACTCAGAATTTAGTGACTAAAGTTCAGTAAAATAGTCTTAGCTCTAAAAGACCACTGAAAAAATTATTTGAGGTGTGTCACTTGGAACTACCAGGGATTTCTTTTGGTAGCTGTAGCTAAAAAAGGATAGCTAGAAGAAATGTGATTGGCATACTTATCCACAGAGCTTTGGAATCAAACCAGAAGCATCCCACGTGGCCAAATTATCTTAGATCTAAGGAGAAGGTCCTGCAAGATATGCACTGGTAACCCAAGAATGAGAATTCTGTAGAGTTTCAATGCAAAGCTATAAAGCACTTGTGCTTAGGTAATCTAGGAGTCACACACAACTTTGAGCCCCCTCAAGGAACTTCTCTCATGATACTGCACTTCATAGGATTATGTCTACATGGCACAACACAATGCCACAGAGATACTCTGAGCTAACTGGGAACACGCTAGCTTAAATATCAGCATATGCACACTGCAAAAGCATAGGATGCAGACACCCAAGCTAGCTCTAGAACAAGAGCAGGACAGCCATACTGGCACAGTGCAGCAACAGGGCTAAGGCTTGCTTCTCAGCAGACCTAGTTAGCCTGGGTACAATGCCATGCTAACATGCTACAGTGCCTCTGGTTTGGGAGCAAGCACATGAAGAGCTAGCTCATAATTTTTGCACAGTTCTGCCTTGTGGTGTCTACCTTATCAGTTCTCTACTACCAAAAAGTCATGGTGGGTTTCTTTGCTTAAGTTATTTTTGCTCTCTCTACCTTTGTTTCCCCATCTGTAAACTTGCCTTCTTCGTCAAGGGCTTGGAGATCTATGCATTACAACAACAGGGAGGTCTCAGAATGACCACTGATGTTGCTATTCACATTGCACTAACTAACATAAAATTCTGAATTTTGGGGTAAGGGGCACAGACAACCTTAACCCAATTTCAGGATTGTTCATTTTGAGACTTATTAATGTTTTCCCTGGTAAATGCTAGTTCTGTACTAGTACTCACTGAATTTTTTAAAACATGTAAAGGTGACAGTAACAGCCTGAAAACAGTGGACAGCAACAGCAGCATGTCATCTCAACCCAGCTGCAGTGCAAGGCAGGCCAGTGCTTCCAACCCACCTGCTGCCGCTACTTCTCCATGCTCAGCATGGGCAAATGCACCCCCTGCTGTCAGCCAGGGCAGGCAATATGCCCCCTCCTTCCAACCATGTGCCATAGGCAACCAAGAGGGTCTTTCACCTTGGCTAGTTGGCAGGGAGAAATGGTGGCTGCGGTGGCTGGGTTGGAATCTCCACAGGTTGATTTCAATGGCTCCACGGGACATATATGTTACCAACCTCCGCCACAGAACAGGGGTGGTCAACCTGCAACACACATACCACAAGTGGCGCTGGCAGCCTCTGTGCCTCGCACATAGCAGATCAGGGAGAGGGCAAGCAGCACATTACCAGACAGGACAGAAAGCAGAGCCACAGAGGGGGCAAGAACACAGGGAAGGAAGCAAAAAAGCAGAGCAGCAGGAAGAAAAATGGGACAGGAAGCAGAAAGCAGAACAGGCAGGGAAAGGCAACTGAAGTGGCACTTGGGGAGAGTGCAGGGCCAAGATGAAGACCCCCTTGGCTGCCCATGCCGCATGGTTGGAAGGATTTGTGCGACACCTGCCAAAAATGCTGGCCCCCACTGCCCTTAAAAATACTGGAAAAATAAAAGCTTAAGGTGCCTCACTAATAATCTACAAGGTTTTTTTTTTAATAGCAAAAAGAACCATGTAGCCCAAATTCAGAATTCAAAGGATAAAACTCTTCCCCCAGAATCTGTCAGCATGACAAACAAGTGACTGCTGGTCAGGGAAGTCGCAAGACTTTGTGCAGTTCTTCCCTAGATGTATTGACAAGTTACTATAACTTATTAGTCTGTTCATAAAATATTATTTCGAAGCATATTAGCATGGGAACTATTAAAAATAAGATTGTTCTCTATAAAAAATACTGAACTTACTTTTATTAGTGTAGATACAACTTCAAACGATCCAACAACCAGAAGGACAGGTGCTATTACAATGAGTGGAAGTAGAGAATATCCTATCACACCAAGAACTTGGCCATATGCAACCTGGAAATTTCAGGACAGTTACTACACGATATGGACAAGGTTTGTTTTTCATCTAACTCAAACTTTTATCAACAAAGGAACATCATTACATTTTTTATGACTGAGTTGGCAGCTATACCAGTTAGCTTGTGTGCTGCTTCAATTAAATGTGTTAGAGAGAATGTATTTGAGCACAAAACAAATGGTTTTGTGTATTGTATGTAGCCCAGGTTTTACAAACAGAATATTATAGGGATTCACTAGTTAGTTCAGGTACTTAACCTAAACATTACCTAGTTTTCTCACTTAAAATGACATTTTAGCACTTCCAAGAGAAGGACATGGATGTAGAAGTCAAACTAATAGAAAAAAAATTAGTAGCAGTGTATTCTTTCATGCTCCACCCACAAAATAAGCTTTGCATATAGGAGATATCAAAGTGCAATGCCCCTCAGTTGTTTGTACAACGTCCAAAATTCATACTTAGAGCTTTACTGGACTCATCACACCTGGCTTTTTGTTGGTAGTTTGAAAATGCTCAGGTGCTCTGCTAGTCTCCTTTGGTTTGGCTTTAGAAATGTTGGCATCCCCTACAAAACAGCAACCACTTGTGGCAGTATCCATAGAAAACTGTATGACCTGTAGTCTTCCCTTTCCTTTCCTCCCATATAAATAATTAACAGTACATATATTTAAATCACTAGCATTTGTATTAACAACTTAAGTTTATACCATGGTTGTGAACCTCACTTGGAACTTAGACTAGATCCAGACCATACAGCTCCTTGCAGGCCACATCCAGCCTGGGCTACCACAGCAGGAGTGGGGCAAGCAGCTGCTGGCCATTCAGCCACAGCAGATGCATACAAGGGGCAGCAGGCTAGGTGGTCACAGAGCAACCAATGACTGTACTAGCAAAGGCTTGCTTGTAACTTTTGGCGCTGAAGTCCATGTAATCTGGCAGGCTAGACTGAGTAAGACTGCAGGCCACATATTTGACATCCCTGATTTAAATGACTGGAGCAGTTCACATATTTTAAGCATTTTTTATGTTTTCTTCACAATAAAAAAAAAAAAAGCAGCTGATTTTTTGGATTAAGTTAAAGTTTTCTCAAGAACAGGACAGTTTCAAAAGGCATACTGTTATGTTGTACCTCAATGGAACAGCTCAATCCAAGTCTTTGATACATTTCACGTCCCTCTGAATTTATTTGTCTGATGGCTCAGAATTAAGGTTTTTTTTACCTGTGAACACTGTCAGTAATTGAAATATAAACTCCCAGAGGAATAAAATTATGTAAATTATGATGTCTAGTTGCATCCAATCCTTATAATACCTAGACACTTTACCAGTTGAGTTGTATAAATGCATTTCACAATAACGTACAATTACACAGCTATTGCAGTATAGTTAAAAAAATATTTGGAAATAGGTACAGTATAAATAAAATGGCCACACTGCAAAACAGCAATTACCATTTAAACAGGACCTACTCACTTAGAAAATAATCTAGCTGCCAGCTAATTATAATTTTTCCACTGAGAAGCTGAAGCTACTGATTTAGGTTTTAGTTGGTAGTAAATATGCACTGATACATCGGTCCAATACCAGATCAGCACCAATACAAAGAAAATTGACTGCATCAGAAATCAGCTTTTTTTTGCCTAATGTGTCCAACAGTGTGGCTGATAAATGCCCCATGCATGCATGCAGCCACAGCACGTAGGTGACAAGGAACAGAGCCTGGCAACCTGGAGAGCTGCATTCAGCTGGTAAGTCTGTTGTGGTGGGAGGGGAGAGGAGGGGAGGCAGATCGAGGCCCCCCACAGTGAGGGAAGGGGTGGGGCTGGGACAGGCACCGCCCAGCTGGAGCGAGGCAGGGTGCAGGATGGAGCAGCAGCTCGTCCAGGGGGTGGCTCTGACCACTGCACACACTCTGGGAGGGTACGGGGGGGCATGTGCCCCTGGATCTGCGTGGGGCAGGGTGGGCTATGCTCAGGCCAGATGGTAGTGGCACTGCGAGGGGGAAGTGGGGGGAGGGGGGGCTACAGTGAATTTTGTGGTGGCTGCAGCTCCCCCGCCCCTGTAGCCCCTCTCCCAACGCTGCCCACCCCAAGCACAATCCAGCCGAACTCCCTGACAAGAAGAGCCCAGCACCGCCCTGGCCCCAGCCCACAGTGGCAGCCCACCCTGCCCCACATGCAGATCCGGGAAAACACCCCCCCCCATGGCCTCCCAGGGTGCACACAGTGGCAGAAGCCACTGCTGCCCCCCCGCAACCCCCCCATGGACAAGCCACAGG
>NW_017729034.1:33574156-33580776 GCF_001723915.1 Gavialis gangeticus
CCGCAACCCCCCCATGGACAAGCCACAGGTCCATCTTGTACCCCACCCAGGCAGCACTTTCCCCAGCCCCACTCCCTCCCTCACCGCAGGAGCCTCAATCTGCCCAACCCCACCACACAGCCCTTCCCTCCCCCTCCCACCACAGCAAAACATACCAGCCAGACACTGTTCTTCAAGCTGCTGGGCTATGCATCAGAAATCAGATCAGTAAAAATTAGCTTAAAAAAAAAAAAAAAAGGCTATCGGTATCAGCCCAAAAAAATATCAGTGCACCCCCAGCCATAATTAGAGTGGAAATGCTCTGATAATTTAGCAGTTCTAGCACATCCTAGTTCTGGCCATGCTGTAAGTAATATGTAAGCAGTCTAAATGAACAAATATAAAAAATTACCAATATTTTGGTTTGTTACTTTAAGCCTAAATATTGGTCACCTTTAAATGAGTTACAGCTGGAATTTAAGGTTCCTGGCAGACATTATTTCTATCAAGTAACAGGTAATGTTGCTTGATGAAAACTATCATGCCATTGTGACCTGCTTCCGGTTCACTGGGCAAGATATCCTGAAGTGGGGGGGAAAAAAAGTGCCCTAGGAACTTCCTCTGCCTGCACTTGCCAGCAACAGGAGCTGGAGAGCTGCTAGCAAGGGCTGTCAGGCCCCATCTTACACCTTCAGATGTGCTGCTAATAAGAAGTGAGCTCTGAGCTCCCCCTGCAGGAAGGAGCTGCTCCCCTGACCTTTGAAGGGAGACCAGTGCAAGAAGGGGGGCAGGAACAGCACAAGCAGCAGGGCTCAAACCTCCTGAGAACACCCTATAAATAGGGTGACCATACATCCCAGTTTGGCCAGGACAGTCCTAGATTCCCTAGGCTGATCCCAGCTGGTTGGTCAGAAGTCCCACGCCATAGTCTGGTGGGAAAATGGAGCGGCATAGTGAGCCAGGCAGGCAGCCACTGCTGCTCCTGTGCAGGAGGAAGGTGAGCAAATATATGGTCATCCTACCTAACGTACCATATCCAAGGTCCCTACATTCTTTGTTGGAGACCATCTATAATGTAAAAACCCACCCTAACCAAATCAGGGACTTGTGAGCCCAAGCTCACTTCAAAGATGAGATGCATCCGATTCCTGGGCTAGGATCAACAATCATCCAATTGTCAGTCCCAGCCCCAAGAATGCACTGGGGCTGGTTCAAGATCCTGATGCAGTCCCAAGGTTGGAACCACCAGTAAGCTGACTGCTGGTCTACCGTGGAGCCAGTTTAAGACACCAGTGCAGTTCCAGGGCTGGCACAATCAGCTGATTGTCAGTCCCAGCCCTGGGACTGCACCAAAACCATTCCACACCCTGTTGCAGTCCAGGGGCCAGGACCATACTGGCTTTGGTCACCCTATCACATGTTCAATTTAAGGTACAATGGAGATCAGCCATAAAAGTGTTCCACATCTTTTGTACAGTATTTTTTGTGGCTGGTTTCCCATTGTGTCACATCATTCACTCCTTGAATGTGTGGCAAGGTTTCTACTTACTGTGTGATTAGTAGGGTAATCCTATTTTAACTCTAACATCTACCAGGGGCCTTAAAAGGAGCATCTTTTGACTAGCTGTCAATTTCTATTGTGCAATAATTACTCTGCGTGTGTAGCATGTCTAAATTTACTCTGCTATTTCCTGGTTAAATGCACAACGAATGTCACGTGTCAGGGGCCTAAGGCAAAGATTTGGACTGATAGTTAAGAATTCAAAGCCTGTTCATTCATTGCTAGCTAGCTCCATTTCCTACATTCTTTTTTATTTTACTAGTTCTAAAAATATACTTAGAAACCCAATTAACAGACATTGCATATGATTTATAGCACAATAAATGGGAGGTTGTGACTTACAAAATAAGTAAGTCTCTATCTTAAGTCAGGCACCCAAACACCCTAAAAATGTAGCTAAGAAATTTTACACATCACTCATTTTCATATGCAAGTACTTACTTCTCCTCCAAGAACCCTGGCCAATAAAAAAATTGTCAAGGATCCAAATATCCAAATAGTTATAATCCAAGAAACCACCTTAGGAGAAAAAAGAACAAATAAGGGTTATTTCCACAACAGTGTAATAGCTCGTTTGGTTTGGTAAGCAAGTCTAAACAACAGCAAACATTATACTACTTAGTATTACAGCATAACCAGGAATCAAATTCACAGTATATTTTATCATTTGGAGAATAACTTTTTTTGCACAAGTTTATGGTGTTTGAGTACTCAGAACACAAGAAAACAGTAAAACCAGTATTTCACAGGGAATATGGTTTTGTATCAGAACAGGAAGATGTTGGTAAAACTATGTAACCAATTAGTTAAACAAACTTTAGTCAGTGCATCTCAAGTCCACTCATGAAGAAATTTAATCAAGTTTCAGATTTTACAGCATGGAAAATATACTGTTTTCACTCTACTTTGAAGCATAAGGGGAAACCATTTTGCCTTTATCCCCAAGAAAAAGCATGTTTAGGCTTTACCACAGGGTTAGCTTAAATCAGGATAGTCCAACAGGAGGCTCGCAAGTTGCATGTGGCTTCTGAGGGGTGAATTTACAACCCCTACAGTTCCTACCCAGCCCACTACCTGTTCCATTGCCCCATGGGCAGCAGCAGCCAGGGTCTCCAGGCTCCTCTTCCTTTCTTTGACTTCTGCCTCCTGCCCCCACCACAACGCACAGGGTGTCAGGGGAGCCCAAAGGCAGGGATTTGAGAGTATGGGTACCCAGGTGGCCCAAAGTGCTCATGGCTTATGTTGGTGTGGCCTGTGTTGCACTCAGCCCCCAGCCACTTAGAAGTTGGACAGCCATAGCTTAAATCAGGAGGGAAAAAAAAAAAACACAAAAAAACAACAACCTATGGCAATTGAGAGTTCTACCCCTCTCTCTTCTTAGGTGAAAACAGTACTCTCTAATCCCTAATGGTAATGTGTTACACACAAGCCCACAAAAAATAAAAATAAAAAAAATAAAATAAAATGACAATTTAAGTTAAAACTCATAATTCTAATTCCAATTTGATAGTTTCTATCTTAGAAACTGGTCATTGCCTCTTGGCCTAAATCCTACAACCAATTTCTGTTCTTCACATGTTTTTTCTACTCCTCAGTGCTTAGACTGAATATGAAACCTTAAATCAACAAATTTAAAGTCACCAATCCATAATTAAGTTTAAAACGGAGGTGAGATTCTTCTGGAATGCAGCCAATAGGAGGAGAAAAATAGATGGAAACTGTATTCCCATAGTACCATGGCTCCATTCTATGATACTTATTTTTATGCTAGAAACCTTAACTGGGTACCAACTTAAGGTTTTATATTCAGCGTCAGAATCATAAGGAGGGTAAAACAATCATTGCAGGTTTCATCTCTGCAGTCAAAGTTATGTAGTTTTTTGTGTAGAGGTACAATAAAATCCTCTTTTCTCTTTGCAGCCATGTCTCACGTCCAAAAAACCAACACAAATTAATACATTAACATTTGTGAGCTATACTTAACAGAAGTAAGCCATTTGACAGCGTGCTTCAGTCAGCAATTAGTGCAAAACTTAGAGAAGTTGAAAAGCAATCCCATTTGGGCTCATGCCTACACATCCACTATATTCAGCAGTAATATAGGAGCAGTGCCAACATTGTCCCCAATCCCCAGGGAGTCTGCACCCCAGCAGCAAGAGCTTTCCTACAGCGTTTCTCTTGCAGAAGCAGCCAGTGCACAGTGCTGCTGCTATAAAAGCAAGAGCCAGGGTGTGCAGAGCCCTCCAGCAGCCACCAGGGACTATTCTGCATACAACTCCTGCACCCAACCCCCACAAAACCCATGCAGGCACCCCCTTTTCCCCCACTCTCAGAACCACATGTCCCACCCCCCAGCCCCAATCTTCCCTACAGGGATTGCCCATGGTATAAACCCTTCTTGTTATACCAGTCTGCTGTAAAAAAAAAAAGCATGTCCTGATGGCTCGTTGCTGAATAAAGACCTAGTTAAAGGCATTTACTCTTTACTATAACTGTGTTTCACAGAGAACCCACTTAGGTCAAGAGATGGGTAAATGCTATTAAGCAGAGACGCAGGCTCATACAGGCAACCCCCGCTTAGCGCTCTTAACTGGTTCCTGAAAAAAAACAAGCATTAAGCGAAACGAGCATTAAGCAAAACAAAAAGTATCCAACCACTCAAGATGGCGACCACGAGTGTTATAACAAAACTCGCTGAGCGCTAAGTGAAATCAGGTACTTTCAAATAAGCATTATAGTGAAATAGCACCAAGTTAAACACCATTAAGCAGGGAGTTAGTTGCCTGTATCCAGATCGTATCACCTTTTAGAGTGAAAATGACTGGTAGAACTACTAGAGACATCAGAATCAGATTACAATGGAGAAGTGAAAAAGGCAAACTCTACTGAAGGCCAACCAAATCTATACAATAACTGGGTAATCAATCCCTGAGCTCTGAAAGAACTGTGGGAAGAGTTCTAGGAATAAGGCATGTTTATCAGGGAGTCAGAAAAGTTATTCAGCTGCAGGGGAAAGGAGAGTAAGAGGGGAAAAGATATTTTAGAAGACAACAAGCAGCACACAAAATTGTGTTACGTCAAGGATGGAGTTAGGTATGTGGCCTTATTCACAAAAATAAAATCACAAAAGTTTAAATAACAAGAATAATTCAGTAGCATGATTACACTGAATCAGACTTAACAGTCTATCAATTTCAGCCACAATATTTTACTTAATGTATATGACCAAGTATTGAAAATATTTCATCTGTTACTTTAGCACTATGAAAGTATAGGGCAAATAAATTGGCATTTTAAGTCAATCATATTAGTATACGTTATAACATTTAATAGACTGCATTATCCATATATGTTTTCAGAAAATATATCATCCTTTTAGCTGCATTATGGCAAAATAAGTTTGTCACTGTAACTAGTTCTATAAATGTAATACAAGGAATATTCATGTAAATATTTATTATTTAATTACAAATTAGTTATATCCACAAAGACTAATCCAAGAAATAAGCAAGGATTTCTTTGGGTGATCTCTTTTATTGGATCAACTGTACAGCTGAAATAAAGTTAGACGAATTTTTGACTGCACTGCATTCAAAAGCTTGTCTAACTTTATCCCAGCTGTATGGTTGGCCCAATGAAAGTTGTTATCCAAAAAAAAAATCCTTGTGAACCACAAAATTCCTGGACCATTCTGGCTAGATCACCAATAGTAATCCATGAAAGAAGTATGTTTAGAATAAGATACTATTTCTTCTCACAGTACACACAGAGAGATGGAGCTTTTGTTGTCTATGAATAAATAGAATGAACAGTTCAGTAATCAAGTCAGTATATTTGGTCTGGGATTCTATTTAGATAAAAAGGGCTATACTCACCTTGAATTGTCCATATAATGAAATCATAGAGAAGAAGAGAACAACTGCCAGAGGACCCCAAAAATCAGGATTGTCTCTCACTACTTGTCTATTAAACCCAAGTGATGGCATAGGCATCAGCACACATCGAATTTTGTAGTAAATATCTTTCAGATCAATGTCTAGTTCCTCCCTACAAGCGCAAAACAAAAGCATTACTATATATTCTGATTAACAAAGCAATTTATGCAAGGAAAAAAAAACTAATTAAAGCGCAAGTTAATGAAGCAACAAAAGCTTATGGAGTGTGTTCATATCCAGAATGCTTAAATGTCACAAGCTTTGAAGTCAATAAAGTCAATTTTTAATGTGGAAGCCCTGGAACAATTAACACAGAATTGTGCTTTATTGTTTTGGAGCACCATCCAAAACAATAAGAATATAAAAGAGCATCCATTTCTCTCTATCCACTGGAAAATTAGCAAGTATTGCTTTTTATATCTCATTCTGTATGCTGTTTCATTTCACTTCCAGAATTAAACTTGCTGAAACAGCAGCCACCCAGTAACATGGGTATATTCCATCTTGTGAGTATAATCCTCTGGTACCTCAAGCAGACAGTTCTATTATTTAAGAGAATAGTAACTGTCAAAGGCAAACGTTGCAAGTGTGACTGCCCTTTACTAGACAGGCTCATTACATGAACAGACTTTTCTTATCTTTGAGGCCAACACCAATTTAACTAAAAAGGTTAATAAACATAGCCCTTTTGGGTGAAGAACATCTAGTAGCCTAGGATGATTAAAACCAATGAAAAATTAGTTCAGGAGCTTCACTCCCAAACTGTGTTATAACAGTCAAACCTAGACATAATGAATGTATAACTGCCCTGTGGAATACAAACCTACTCTTCATAAAGAGCAATGCCATATAGTAGAGGGAACCTATGCATTGTCACCCCACTATTTCGTTGTATTTCGCATTAGTTCTCTAGAAGAAAACTGAACATGGATGTTTCTTCTATTCTGGACAGGAAATACTATTTAAGAACCTACCTAGCTTTGTATGTGGGAAAAGTTATACCATTCTTGGAGTAACAGATTAAGTATTATGTTCTCTACAAATATCGGTTCTGTCCCAGAACTTTTTATTTCAGCATCTGAAAACACTTTAAGATGAGGTTAATCCACAGTATCCTCTTATGACAGAATTGGGGGGGGGGGGGG
>NW_017729034.1:33580900-33584932 GCF_001723915.1 Gavialis gangeticus
GAAGGGGGGGGGGGGGGGGAGAAAGAAAAAGGCATGGAAGCTAAGTGACCTAAAGGTGACAAATCAAACTTCTTGAAGAACGAGTTTCACATTATGAGATCACAAGTCTTCCTTTTCCCACTACATTTCTGTACATGATTCAGACAGAGCTGAAGTTTGACAGATCTGCAGTACTCTCTGGCTTAAAAATTAGTATTTAAATGCAAAATATGAACAGGATAATATTTTTAAATGTAGAAGTATAACATGAAGGAGTGTAGAAAGAAGGCTGTGCTTGATTTTTGCTATTTCCAAAATGAAGTTTATTTTACTGAACTCAATCAGAAAGTTCTAGTCTGTAGCAGAGTAACTGGTTTTTTCTAGCATTCTGATTAAGAATGCCATGAAGAAATGTTTATCTTGAAGTTAAATCTCAACTCAAAAAACTCTTTGCCCACCTGCATCAATACTACCAGTTGTCATCATCAGTGTATTTACCATGTACTTATTTCAGGCAGTAACTGCTAGCACTCATTTTACATTATAGAAGACTCTGAGGTTGTTTCTTGGACAGGGCTCAAGGAACTCACTTTATTGACAGTGCGCACACACACATACACACACACACACACAAAGAGGGAGAAAAAAAAGACATGATCTAAGGCTCAATTTTTTAATCATAGTGGGTACACTAAAACTCTGAACTGACCAAGGCTACTTAAAGTCTATTTTTACCTCCACTTTCACCCTTCCCCCAGGCAAGGTTAAAGTAATGTATTTTAGTTTTCTTCTTTCTCTCATGATAAAAAGAAATCTGAATGAAAGTGTAGTAATATAGGTCTTCATTACAACACCAAAAATACAATAACAAAATTAAAATAAAGTAAATTGTCACTATGAAATTCTATTCATGAAAGGAGAATTACATAGGTCACTGTTTTTCAGGAAAAACAAAAACATCTAACCAGAAAATAAAGACAGATATCAAAGAGTAATTCTGACATACAGAAGTGGCTTGTTATCTTCTGGGTCATCATCATCTTCTACTTCCAGAAGCCAGCCATACCCTCTTTGTCTCAGGAATGTAGTTGCAGAAGATTCTTTGATGAACTCTCCTCCTCCACCTCCTAGATTTAGTTTAACATCTGGCGATGCTATGGAACCACTAAGATCTTGGAACAAAGCAAAAGAAAGACATCCATGTTCATACTCTCCCTAAAGTCAGTTTTAATTTCACCAGAATGAGAAAAAGTTTTAAACAGCTACCTGCTACATTTATGAACTTTTCCAAGTTACAGAATAAAACTCTATACTATAAAAAGATGTATGATTTGAACGTGATAACATTTTTATACAGAAAAAAAAAAGTCTCCCTCTTGACCAAGCTATCCCACTGCTGTACTGCCAACATTTTAGTAGCTAGCATTACCCACCCGGAGGGTGGATAGATATTTTGATTTGACAGTTTCAGTCTTGTCTTGTAATACAAAACATTTCAAGGTATAAATCAATCAATTAACTCACTGACTATACTAGCTTACAGCAAAACAGTAGCCATTTGTTTAGTGCTTAAAATTAATTACACTCAACCTGTTTTGAAGTCCATCTTTGCATACTGTCACCTTTTCACACTACCTCATTTCTCCTATGCATAGCAGCTTTTAAAAGAATAATATTTCATGGATAAATTTAAAATTTGTAGCCCCAGTTTGACATAAATTAACATTTTTAAAAGAAACCTAGAACTGCATAGGCCCAACTTTTGTTCATTCAGATACTACACAGGGTCTAAACAAACAGTAGGACTCTTCTCCAATATGACAATGCACTAGAAGAAGCAGAGCAGCCTTCAATGCACTGCAGGTGTGCGGCACAACATGAAACTTGCAATAAGTTTTACTTAAAACTTTATTCTGCATTCTGAGACAAACCAAATGAGATGGTGTTAGAATGACAGCTGAAAAGAAAGAAACCAACTGAGAGAGAGAAGTGGAAAACGAAACAGGGAAAAGTTAAGAAAGATAGGATGGAATTCACAGAGTCAAAACATCAGATTTTTCCTCCATGTTAATGCTTTGAGAAGAGGGGTCAACAACATACACTCTGCAGGCAGAATCCAGCCCGTAAAAAGATTTTATCAAGCTTGGAACAATTATGACCACATCATGGTTAGAATTCCTTTGCCTTCGCAGTCTTCTCACAGAGAAATGTATAGTTTATTATGAACCGTACAAAGCTTATGGTGTCCTAAGCACTGTACAATAAGGCTACATGTTAAAAAACAGATGACAGCGAAGGAAACAAAAAGCAACAAGACTTTCCCCAACAGGGAGGTGCAGTGAAGTTACTGGTAATGCCAAACTGGTCAAATGATTTGGAACTTTTCTGAGACTTGGTTTTGATGCTCCTAGATTTTGAATCTCCTAGATAGCTTTCAAGAAAGAATCTTTTCTCTCCCTGTCTTGTATGACTTTCATCTTCTTTGCCCAGTAAGAAAGGGAGCCTTGATGAAAATAAATAAGATTAGACCAGCATAGTAAGTTTAAAAAAATAAAAAGGAGAGAAAAAGCTTATTCTATATGCTAGACAGCAACATTTGCCAGCCTGGGTAAGTTGAATGTTTTCCAAATGCAAATGCATCTGTCCCAAGGTGATACCATTAGTGGACACATCAGTGTAGACCTGGTGCAGGTATTAAGAACAAAACATTGCCTAACCCTGCTTATATTTTTCTTCTTTATTATGCTAGTAGCAACAAGAGAGAAACATACATAGCTCATCTTTTGCAAGCCTCCAGATTCCTTTGGCTAGAGGAACATACAGTATCTATGTAGAGTCAGCCTTCTGCAAAGATTCCCACACCAATTCCAGTTTCCGGGTATAGGGCCCATGAATCGGAGCTTACAAGGCTGCAACAATATATGGACTGATCCATTAACTTTAACTAGAGACCTGCACATGCTTTTCTGCTGAAAAACTGCTGATGTGAACTGAGGCAGGGAGAAGACAGAGATCACCAGGAAGCCCACCTCTAGCCAAAATATCAATGACATTATAGTGCTCAATATAAACGCACATCTTCCTGGAGTTAAGGCAACAGCTCTGAAGTATCAGAGTATATCATATCCAGTTGTGAAGATCTCCAGAGTATAACAAAAGATAAGCTACAAGCTCCAGCTAATACTCGTCTCCCATCAGTTACTGCTCTCAGTAAGGTAACCCTGTGTGGGGGCTGGGACACAGCATATCTAAGTCACATCAGCCTTCACCTCCAACTGGTACCACCTCAACTCACAGACTATGGGCTTTGCTACAGGTTCAAATGAAAGCTGGGTAGAAACCAGCAGTAGAGTTATTACACATTTCCAAGCACTAACTTTGCAGCTGGTTGGCTCTGTACAGCCAAAGAGTCACTTTTCCCAAGTGACAATCACTTTGCACCTGTGGCTAGCCTACATTTGCTGCATGACTTACCAGTGAACTGCAGAATGTATAGTGCACAGCAAAGGCCTAAGTAACATCTACCTAGAGCAGGGGTACTCAACCTTTGGTCCGCAGGCCAAACCCAGCCCATGGAGAGGACATCTGGCCTGCAGGCATCTTCCACTGGGATGGAAAACATGGTGTTTCTTCTATTCTGGACAGGACAGACCACTTAAGAACCTCACTAGCTTTGCATGTGGCAGGGAGCGGTGACAGCTTCATGAATCTGGATCCAACCTTGCCTCGGCCATCAGCCATGCAGCAGGCTCAAAACCAGACCCACTTCCCACCTGTCTGGATCAGGGTTACTCTGCTCTCCCCACCATCCCTCAGATCCAGATTGGGGTCACTCCACTCCCTGAGCCCATCCTGGACAGATAGGGGAGGCCTGCACACACACTGCAGTCGCATCAGGCCCATGGACCAGATCCACCCCACAGAGGCACCTGGCACAGCCCAGGCCCTGGCAGGGCAAAATGTTTGGGTACCCCAACCTAAAACAGCTCATTTTTAAGTGGGATGTGCCCCAAGGGCATTTATAGATGTGCTCTGGGGGGGGGGGGGGGGGGC
>NW_017729034.1:33585010-33592687 GCF_001723915.1 Gavialis gangeticus
GGCCCCCCAGGGTTTTTTAATGTGTGCGGGGGGGGGGGGGGGGCGGGCAGTGCTCTAATTAACAAGCCAAGCTAATTAAAAATACCCAAGTGCCACATGTACCAAAAAACGGCAGCAGGCACACTTAACTAAAGCTCATGGAACGTGTTCGAGTTTGAAGTGCCCTGCTGCCATTTTTCAGCGCAGGAATGCTGATACAGGTGACACTGGTGATCATGGACAGATAAACACACTGGCCAATGAAGCCCACTGTTGCCTGGGTTCAGTGCTGCCTGATGACTATTCTTCAATTCTGACCCAGTGCTCAATCAGTCAGGGTGAGCGATATAAACCAAATAAGAAGGCTTATTCGCATATTTCTCTGCATACCAGGCACCAGAAAATATGCAAACAAGTTCTCCGGTTATTTATTTTCTATTGCTCACAGGAACTCGCCAGTGAGTGAGCACTGGGGCACCCACCTCCGAAGCACCAGCACTAGGAGGGGAAGAACCCCAGACAGGCCGGGGGGGGGAAGAGTCCCCTCTCACCGTCGGCGTCGGTGGAAGAGACGAAGGTGAAGTCGCCGCTACCAGGAGCGTAGAGCGGCGGCGCAGGGCCCGGCGGTTGCATGTCCCCGCCAACGCGGTGCCTGGAAGGCCGGGGCGGCGCGAGTACGCGGCGGGGCCTAGGCCCGGGGCTCGGCGGCAGTTGCGACGGCTGCTGCCCAGCTCCCCCGGTACGGCGCCCCGACTCCACCAGCGCGGCACCACCCCGCCCATAGACAGCCTGTAACGCACCGCCTGATTGGCTGCTTGAGAACCTCGCCTCCAGAGACTCCCCGCCCTCTCAGCTATGCTTCCGGGTGACCCGAATGTAAGGCTGGACTTGATTGGAGAATACAGAACTCTAACCCCCACCTACCTATGGTGGGGTTTGATTTGTTCCAGAATCACCCCCGCACTTTTATTTGGATGTTTCCTCGCCTTTCCGCCTCCGTCATCGCCACGCCCCCAACTGCCATGTATGTAGCATCCACGTCACCCACCCCGCCCCCACCCGGGTGCTCACTGCGCAGGCGCAGAACTTGGCCTGGGGCCGGTGGCTGAGTCTGCAGAAGCGCGAGGTGCTGGTGCTACAGGGCAGCTGGGACTGGCTTTTCGGCCGGGTCGCGAATGAGCCCGGCGTCCTCCCGCACTGCCAGTTGTCTGGTTTTTCCCCTGCCTGAGCTGTTGCTCCATTTGCTGCCTCTGCTCCCGTTTTCTGCTCCCTGCTCTATGTCTTTCTAACTACCCTCCTGCTCTGCTTTCTGCTCCGTCGTCTACGATCCCTGCCTGACCTGCTCCCTGCCTGTTCTCTTTCTGCTTCATAGTTTATGCTCTCCACCTGGCCTCCTGCTCTGTTTTCCACTCCTTAGTTGATGCTCTCTGTCTGACCTCCTGCTCCACCTTCTCCCTTTGCCTGTGCTCCCTGCTCATTCTCTTCCCTACTCTGCTCTCCCTGACCTGCTCCGCTTCCTAATTATGCTCCCTTCCTGACCTCCTGTCCTACTTTCTGCTCCCTGCCTACTCTCTTTCCTGCTTGCTAATCTGTGCTCCCCCACCTGACTTCCCACTTCCTAGTTTTACTACCTGCAAAATGGGTAGGACAGGAGGACCTGAGCAAAGCCATTTTATTTTATGTAGTGGTTGGTAAATTTTTAAGATTCCAAGTACCCCTTGTTAGACTTGAGGCACCCACAGTAAAGGCCACCACTTAGTTTTCACTTGTGTTTTGGCTACAGACAAAAATAGAGCAGTTCTGTTGTGAAGATATCAGAAAGGCCACAAGAGGTCAGAATGTTTTTAATGCCAGAGAGTTCAAATAGGAATCTGTGGGTTTATCTTGTCATCTCATGACATGCAAGAGACACAGAGGACCTGTACAGAAACTTCAGCCAAGCATTTTTGTCTTTTCCTCAGTATTCACATTGATAAAAAGCATCATGTAAAAAATTATCTTTTTCTGTAGATGCCATTAAAGAACTGGTGTCCTTTTTGGGTTATGCCACCGGAGGGCACTGTACTATTTTTGCTGCATCAAATCTAGCCAGTATATCAGGCCCAGGAGGATATAATGAGCAAAATGTTGTAAAAACATTATAGTTCAAATCTGCCATGCTATATATTTGCTTGTATCTAGCTAGATGCATCCATGTATAACAATGTGTACAAGTGGTGGTTACAACAGATGTTTTTAATAACAGGGATGATATATTTGCATGGCAGAAAGAAGTTTAATAAGGCACTAGGAAGCAACACCCTGGGTTCCTAGCTTAAAGGTTACCTGCAGTGTAGCCCAGGGGTTGGCAAACCACGGCCTGGGGCCTGAATGCATCCCACCAGGCCATTCTATTCTGTTCATGGGGCCCTTAAAAAATTTAGAAAATTAATATTTATCTGCCCTGGGCTGCCTGTCATGCAGCCCACGATGGCTTGCCAAAACTCAGTAAATGGCCCCCTGCCCAAAATAATTGCCCACCCCTGGTGTAGCCTCTATAAATAGTTTTCTTAGTCCCACTTCTGTTTTCGAAGGAACATGCAATACAAAAACTCAGCAGAACATTCTGCAAGGCTTCCTGTGCAGTGCAAAGTCACATGTAGCAGTGGTCAGAACCTTGTGCTACTTACTGAGGGAGGGTCTGGAGCTCACAGATGAAATGCAGGAAATAGTCAATGTTGTTTAGGAAGAGGTACGCCAAGTATCTCACAGATGGTGCCAGTTTGGCACCTCCTTTGTGTAAAGTCTGGCAGACATTTTTGCGAGTAATGAGGATGCATCTAACCTTGGCCCCCAGTAACACCAGTAATTAAACCAGAACTTGTTTGAGAACAAGAGCTACACTGAGAATGCCAACATAGCATCATCAACAACAGGATATTGCCTAACCTAAACCAGCAGAAAGCAGAAGTACTGAAAAGCAGTAGTCAGCTGGGACATATTGGCAGAGTGAGATAACTGGTTGCCTATTGAGAGCATTTTGTGACTGAGCACCACCTGATTTAGGTAATTAATTTTCTTTCTTATTTCTGGCTTATCCCTTGAATGCCTGTAGCATAGGAATGGGCAATTATTTTGGGCAGAGGGCTGCTTACTAAGTTTTGGCAAGCCATTGAGGGCCACATGACAGGCAGCCAGGGGCAGATAAATATTAATTTTCTATTTTTTTTAGGGGTCCCACGGGCCAGATAAAATAGCCTGTCAAGCCGTATCTGGCCCATGGGCCGCATTTTGCCCACCCGTGCTGTAGCAGATGCAAAACAGTAATCTCAGAAGTGTTTTAACTTATATGGGTTGTAAAAGGCATGTATACTGTGTCTTCAAGAAGCTTTGGATTCTTTTCTCTGGGGATAGGGACAGACTTTCAAAAAGCCCAAGCTTGAACTGATTCAGTATTTGCAAGTTGGTCTAACCTGCAGAGAGTGAACTGGTTTGCAAGTGGATAGACGTTCAGCACATGCCTGCAGTGGCCCAAGCCAGAAGCCCAGGGCTGCTAGTGCAGCCCTCCCTTCCACAGGGAAACTGAGCTGAGCAGGGGGCACATGGCCAGGCCCCAGCAGGCCCGCCCCAGCAGCTCCATGACAGCCAGGAGCAATCTCGGCACAGGGGTGCCTGGCCCCAGAAGGGAAACCTTTCCTTTCCTCCCCCTCTGCCACAGGGCCAGGAAGGGGGCCCTGTTCAATGCTGGGGGGGCTCTTTTCCCTCCTCCTCCCCTGCTGCCACTGTGGGGAAGGGAAGGGAGGGGGGCTCTGTGAGGCTGCCTGACCCCAGAGGGGAACTCTTCCCCCTGCTTCTCCCCCATTGCTGCAGGGTGGGGAGAGGGGCCTCTATGGGCTGCTGTCCAGCCCCAAAGAGACTCTTCCTCCCGCTCCTCCCCCACCAGGGTAGGGGAAGTCTCTGTTCCCTGCTGGGGGGAACTCTTCCCCCTTCTCCTGCTCCCCTTGGAGGAGCAGCGGGAATGCGGAGCTCAGCTGTGCAGGGGGCGGGGGCTGTAGGGACCCACGCACTCCCCCATGGTGTGCAGGCCCAGCTACCTGGCAGCAGCAGCAGCAGGTGGGGACATCAGGGCACTGGTGCCTAATGCAGGCACAGCACTGCAAGGAGGAGGGAGCAGAGCTTGCCTTATCCCCAAGGCTCTGCTCCCTGCACCTGTAGCTCCAGCCCTGGCAGTGGGGGAAGCCCCACATTGGAACCTCCTGTTTCCCTTACTCCCAGCTGTGCAGTCCCTGCACTGTGCCAGGAGTGGAGGGAGTCCCCTCCCCTGTTTTGCCACAGAGTCTAGCACAAGGCTTCGCCGTGCAAGTGCAGAGCTGCAGGCCTTCAGTGTGGAGCCCTGGGGATAGAAGCGGCCAGGCAGGCAGCACGGGGCTGTGTTCCTAGCCCCCAATGCAGCAGTGGCTGCCTCTATTGCAGGGGTTCCATGCTGTGGGCCTGCAGCTCCACACTTGCACAGGGAAGCCCCCCACAGTCCCTGACATCCCCACCTGCTGCTGCCAGGTATCAGGGGCTGCACGCCATGGGGCAAGTGTGTGGGGGTCCCTGCACATCCACCCACACCCTGCCTATCTGAGCTCTATGCTCCTACTGCCCCTCTGGTGGGAGGAAGAGGAAGGGCAAGAGTCCCCACCAGCATGGAACAGAGTCCCCCTCCCCACCCTGCAGGACAACCAACCCAGCATAGCCCCATTAAGGTGAAGGGGGCAGGGAGAAGGGTTAATTCCTCCCTCCATCCCTTCCCTGCAGCTGGGGTCTGCCAGCTCCAGGGGCCACTGCTGCAGCCCCCTCTCCTCTACTCCCAGGCAGACAGGGAGACCCAGGCTCAGGTGGGGGAAGAGAGGAAGGAAGAAAGAATTAACCCCCTCCCTGCCCACTTTGCCTGAGCCAGGGTATGCCCACCAGTGTCTCTGCTAGGGCTGGTCCCTGCTCCAGCTAGAGAACAGAGGGGAGGGGCCAGCCCCACTGTGGAGCAGAGAGCCCCACCCAGCCCAGGGAGCATTCTGGGATGCTAGGAGTGTCTGCTTTATCTTAAGCCAGCAAGGGGTGTGGGACAGACATTGCATAAACCGGTTTGAACCATATCAGTTAAGTCTGATACTACATTCAACCAGGTTTATCTCATACCAGTTTCAGCCATTTTGAAACTGGTTTATGTGCACTGACTGTCTGTTCTGTTACAGGTTTATAGAAGTTTCTGATTGCTTAAATCAGTTTGTGTGTAATGTCTGTCCCTAGCCTGGGTGATTTAGTACCCTACTGTTTACATTAAGTATTTTTTGTATCAAAGAAAAGAGTTGTGTAATTTTTTTTTTTTTTTTTTTTTTTTTTTTTTTTTTGTGTTCTTTGATTTTTTTTTTTTTTTGTGTTCTTTGATTTTTTTTTTTTTTTGTGTTCTTTGATTTTTTTTTTTTTTTGTGTTCTTTGATTTTTTTTTTTTTTTGTGTTCTTTGATTTTTTTTTTTTTTTGTGTTCTTTGATTTTTTTTTTTTTTTGTGTTCTTTGATTTTTTTTTTTTTTTGTGTTCTTTGATTTTTTTTTTTTTTTGTGTTCTTTGATTTTTTTTTTTTTTTGTGTTCTTTGATTTTTTTTTTTTTTTGTGTTCTTTGATTTTTTTTTTTTTTTAAAAAAAAAAAAACAAATCAAACAACACACAGAACAAACAAACCACACATACGATTTCAGAGGTGATTTCAGCTGAATGTTTGTTTACCAGGGACTTTTAAGACAGTATTTGTGTGTAGCACCTCATTCATTAGATCTCTGATAATGCCTGCAACACACTGATAATATCTGGCAGTATTCTTGCAACACTAATATTAATGAGAGAAAATTTCCCCTCTTCCAGTCTGTCAGCATTTGGTACCATAGAGTGGCTTATGCGCCTATCAGTTTCATGCCCACATTTCTTGCAACAATATGATGTCATCACCTTAATGTTCTGTTACAGGAAAATTTGTGCTAACTCATTCTCCAGGCACAATAAAAGTAGCAGTGGTCAGATATTTCCTACTACTCTTAATGAGGGTTTGACTTGAAACATACTTAATGCATTCTCCATTCCTAAATTAGAATAATCATCCTTGTTGACCAATCAAGACCATTTTCTTGATAATAAAGGATTGTGAGATTTGGAAAGTGTAGAGTTAGGAGTGCCAGAAGCTTCTTGGGGAAAAAGTAGCTCCTAGATTGTGTCAATATTTATCACTGTATTAATGCAACAAATAAAGGAGGCAGGTGCATCAGCTGAGAAAAAGTTATCAAGTCAAGACTGGTGACAGATATAAACCAGAGCCTTGTGCTGTTCTCATTAAAATTTAAAGCAGCTGCCATTGCCTTTAGGATTCTAGTAGGATCAGAAGCAGACACAAAATGACTAATATGCTCTTTAGACAATTTTAATTACATGGAGGTACCACCTTTTTGTACTACCATGTCCTACTCTGGCCAAGTAAGGGAAAAAGAATATGTGAAAATTAATTTAAGGCAGTGTAGGGTTATTGCAAACAAAATTAAATAATACATTCGAGACAAACTATAACAACATTAGACAGTGATGAACAGTACATGTGCAACTGGTCACAGAAAATACTGCTTGATTAACTGAAATAAAGTATATGATTAAATAATAGAAGATTGTCATAATACCTAGGCACCACAGAATAAAATAAATTTTTGGTTTTCCTTGGGCAAATCCTGACCTGGTTTAGATTGACTTAAATGGAGCCAAGACAATTTAAACCACCTCGTGATTTTTTTTTTTTTTTAAATCAAAATTAAATATTTTCTTCTTTTAAAAAAGAATAAATCTTATTAAAAAATTAAAGTATGACAACCTGTACCAAGACCTAAACTTATTTATTAAAATAAGTTCAAAACTAAAAAGCATGGTGCATCAATAACCCCTTCTCAAATTCAGTAGTGTATGGATGTAGACAGGTGCTAGGGGCAAAGCAGAAGGGACAACTCTGGTTGCCACCAAGATCATGAATACCAACACACAGCTGCCAGCAGCAGCTGCTTTTCTTTGCCTCCTCCCCCTGCACTCCTCAAGTTGGCGTTCAGGGCGATTGCCCCCATCCTGCCCCCCCCTCCTCAGTTGTATCACTGCTCAAATTTAAATGAGTTAAAGGATTTGGCATTCAACTATCTATAGAATTGTGGTGAGGAAACATTTAAGTTTTAAAGTCAGTTCAGGATTCATAACTGTCAAGTTGTCACTTAAGTAAGTTATATTCAGTAGGGATGTGTGAAACTTCAGTCCTTGATTCAGTTCAGCGGAGATTCAGCCCAATTCGGTGGCTAAATCTCCGAATCAAATCAGAGGACTCTTTAGTCTTTCCGAATTGAATCAGAACCTTCCAAATTGATTTGGAGAGATTTGGAAAGATTCAGTGATTTGGACATAGATACAGCTTTAAATGTTTTTTCTACATACCTCAAGGTACAAGCACAGCTTGTGAATGCTGCCATGCTGGGGCACACAGAGCATCCCACAGGAGTCCAGGGGGGGCCTCTGTGTGCTCAGTGGTAAGCCCAGAAGTGAACTAGAACTACTTCCAGTCCACTTCTGGGTCCACTGGGGAGCACATGGGGGGGGCCCTGGTGCCCCCCCAGCTCAGTGAGGCACCAGTCGCAGAGCTAGGAGGATGCTGGGGGGCAGGG
>NW_017729034.1:33597687-33621280 GCF_001723915.1 Gavialis gangeticus
GCTTTAAATGTTTTTTCTACATACCTCAAGGTACAAGCACAGCTTGTGAATGCTGCCATGCTGGGGCACACAGAGCATCCCACAGGAGTCCAGGGGGGGCCTCTGTGTGCTCAGTGGTAAGCCCAGAAGTGAACTAGAACTACTTCCAGTCCACTTCTGGGTCCACTGGGGAGCACATGGGGGGGGCCCTGGTGCCCCCCCAGCTCAGTGAGGCACCAGTCGCAGAGCTAGGAGGATGCTGGGGGGGAGGGGAGGGGCAGCGTGCTCCCTGGAGGACCCGGAAGGGGACCAGAAGTACTTCCACTCCCCTTCCTGGTTCACTGCCAAGCACATGGAGGGCCCCCCCTGCACTCATATGGGATGCTCCAAGTGCCCCAGCATCACAGCATTCACAAACTGTGCTGGTACCTCAAGGTATGTAGAAAATACATTTAAAGCTGTGTCTATGGCTGCATCACTGATTCTCTGAATCAGCATTGAATCTTCAGATTTGGATTCAGCCAAATCAAATCACTGTCCCCGATTCAGGCCAAATCCTAATTGAACAGGGCCTGCTTTGCACACCCCTAATATTCAGTCTTCACTGTCTGCAACTACAGGAGATGCTTTACTGCTCAGTAGAGCAAATTACTTCTCAGCATGCATCACTGTTTACACGTGCAGATGCTTACTGAACAGTAATTTGCCCTACTCTGCAGTTAATTTACTACCTGAGTAGTTACTAAAATTAAAAATCAGGTAGGAAAGGCTGAGCTCAACTAATTCTAAAACTTGAAGGACACAGGAACAGATTTTAGGCACTTAAACACAGATAGCTGCTGAACAGATTTTCTAAAAGCACCTAGTAGTATGACTGCTGATACCCCTCACTCCCAACTCACAGCCCCCTGTTTTCCCAGTGTTGCTAGTGCCTCTCATTCCTAACCCATAGTCCCCAGAACCCCAGCTCTGCTAGTGCCCTGCACTCTGGATCTGCACCTTCCTGCTCCTCCCCAAGCCCTGCTGATGCCCTTCACACCCAACCCTCAGCCCCCTGTCCCCCAGCCCTGCCTGGGCCCCACACTCCAGACCCACAGCTCCCTGTCCCCCCCCAGCCCTACTGGTGCTCCTCTCTCTTGACCTGTAGCCCCTTGCCCCCCCCAGCCATCTTAGTGTCCCCGACTCTTGATCCACAGCCCCCTGCCCTGCCAGTGCCCCTCACTCCTGTTTTGGTTCCCCCCCAGCCCTGCTACCCACACACATGCACTCTCTCTCTCTTACCTGGGAGCAATTTACCAGGG
The DNA here is from genome assembly GCF_001723915.1 of Gavialis gangeticus. NCBI lineage: Eukaryota > Metazoa > Chordata > Crocodylia > Gavialidae > Gavialis > Gavialis gangeticus. The sequence goes on from NW_017729034.1 coordinate 33,598,968, forward strand.
CCCACATGCAGAACGTGTGACCTCTGACAGCCAGTTACCTTGCCCACTGCTCCCAGCCCCAAGCAGCTATGCTGCTAGTGCCTAGGAAAGCAAAAAGGCAGAGCAAAAAGCTGGACACTTGATCGTGTTTTAAAAACCCTCCCGGACATGAGAACAGGGGGGATGGGCATTCTAAGCTTTAGTACTTTTAGTAGATACTGAGAATGAATCTCTTATTAGGAAAATAATGTGTGGAAATGCACATGAGGATGAAAATGAATTCTTCACTTCACTGATTTGAATCAAATTGGGAACTGGAAAAGCTTGATTTGAAAAAATTTAATTTAAATCAATCCACCCTCTTAGAAGACAGCTGCATTCTGAATTACTATGCTTTTCAAGCTCAGGTGTGTATGCAAGGCCATGTATACTGTTTTCAGATGAAAGCTTTATGACTGGCCACACTTTTGTTTTCTATTTTAGAAGGAACCATACTTGTAACAGGAGGGCCTTCTCAGGGCCAATTTGCCTTTGGCCCACCCACCTGTTTCTGGGCCAACCTCCTGCCTCTCTCACCTGCCACACCTTGTTGTGGTTTAATTAAATTATCTTAATTAGATAGGAGGCTGCCCATTTTCTTGCCCCAATGCCTGGGGCGCTATCTGCGGCTCTGTTCCTCCCCTACACTGCAGCCCATGCCTCGCAGATGGCATCCATAGTTCTTATGGTCACCGGCCCCACACTTCTCCAGTCAGGACCCCTTTAAGATCCCTCTATTCAGGCACCCTACCCCATCCTCATTCAGGCTGCCTAGCTCCCTGAAACTATTACCCCTCTCAGGCATGGTCCCCCCAGGACTTTTGGCCACACAGGCCCTGGCCTTGCCTCCAAGGCCAGTCAGGAACCCCAGGCCCTCAGCTCTAGGCACCCCTCGCAGTGGGCCCTGGCCCTTTTGACCGGTCTGGTCCTGGCCCCAGCACTGACTAGTCGAGGGTACTCTATATCAGGCCTCTGAGCCTCTAGCTCCACTCTCTTTCTCTGGGGTCTACCTTCTGGACCCTACTAGCAGGTGACCCACCCAGTTGTGGAAGCTGGGGTTAAGGCACTCTGACCTGCCTTTCACCAGGGTGATAACTGGCCTGGCATTTCCTGGAGGCTCCTGTGTTACTGAGAGCCGTACCAGGCCACCCACTCCCAGCAGGGTGCAGTTTTAGGTCATGCCCAGGACCAGGAGCTTCCTAGCTATCCCCTACAGTTCCTCCCTTACCTCCAGAAGGATGTAAGAAGCCTCACAGCCAAGCAATGTTGCTGCCAGTAGGGAACTGATCAGTTTATATAGGCAGCCAGGGATCTAAAATGGCTGCCGCAATCAAGCACCTGCTGGCTGCTTGGCTCAGGTCTTAAAGTGGCAGGCACAAACAGTGCCCTGCCACAATACTGTACATAGTTTGTACTGTTCTGATCTGTTTTTGTTTTCAGTTTAGATGCCGTATTCCATGCTGCATAGTTCAAGCTGTAAAACTTGACTCTGAATAAGTAAGTCCTTTTTTCACAAGACAATGGCTTCTTATTGTACATTAAGGCAATCAGGACCTGGATATCTGACTATTTTACATTAAAGATTTTATGTGATAATACATCTCCCTAAGACTTAAAATGAAGTCAGATAAATAAAACAACTTTTAAATGAAATACATTTTATTGCTATATGTACAAATGTATATAATAAAACCTTTTAATATATATTGTGAAACAAGTTACTTTGTTTTTCTGTAAATAAACTTGAAATTAGCTTTCAAGCAGAAGTGTCACAAACTATAAGCAACTTTAATTACATTTCTCTATTTTAACCAATTATAATACAAAACTTTGGGTTTGTCACCACCTTGGACAGAATATTTTCTGAGATTTTCACGCTCCTGGGGTAAGGTGCCTAAATGTTAGGTGTTGTGACAGCAAGGTCAGTTTAGAGCTATACCCTCATGGAATTCGTAGGAGTGCCTACATGTGTTACATGCTAAGTTCTCACTGAAGTCAATGGGAATTCAGGCAGTAAGCGGGCTTTACAAAAGTGTTAAATGAATTGGGTGTATGTCTGTATCTTCTAAACCCTATTTCTAAGACTTGGACTCTTGGGCCATTTTGAAAAATTTTCTCCATGCTTTAGCAGTTAAGAGAAGTGCATTCTAATCCTGATTCTAACACTGGATTACATGGGACCTTGGGGCTTTATATCTCATTCTAATGGTTTTTGATTTCCTATCTGTAAAGTAGGGATACTAATGTTTACCTGCTGCAGAGTGGTGCTGAGAAATATAAATAAAGAATGTTTGGCATGACCAATATAACTTAACTAAGATTTTCAAAACTGGGTTCATAAAGTCTATACTTAAATATGTGAATAAGTGATGCATTTTTCAAAAGTGACTATCTAAATGTTGTGCTTAACAATTTTGAAAGTCAGGCCATTTTTTTTAGGTGCCTGAGTAAGGACTTATGATGCTAATTTTGGACACCCATTTATGAAAGACTTGGCCCATGTGGCTTCACTCCTCCTGAGAAACATGCTGCTTTCAAAGTCTTAATGGCAAAACATTGTGCTCCCTACTCTGTCTATCAGCTAGTTGGCCATGCACATTTTAAAAGATATTTTAAAAGTTATATTCCTAACATGGTGTTCTCTGCACATCATCTGCTATAATTGATATTAGATTATATTGTATTTGCTATCAAATGTAGCACCATGCACTCCTAAATTTTCAAGGGAAGAATTGATAATCTTTTTGGCAGCTACAACATACAATAGATCTAGAGCTAAAATATTCTGTTTTCTCAGTGGATTTCATTAAGAAGAACAGTGTTCACCTTATTCAAAGAATGGGAATGGTCACTGTAAAGCAGCTGGTGGATGACCTTTTTGCTAGCAATGTCCTGTCTGGTGAAGAAATGAATACTATTGTTTGTGAAAAGACTCAACAGGATGCTTCAAGAATGATGATTTTCATGGTTTTGAATAAAGGTTCAGAAGCCTGCAGAATTTTGGTTAAAGCACTTGAGAAACAAAACCCTTTCCTCTATCAGGATTTGTATGGATACTGTAAGTACTAAAGTTTATCTGTAGTGCTCATTGTTTTTTTATCTCATGCCAAGAGTTAAATGATTTTAGGAGGTGACCATCAGAACTTGCAATACACTAGTTTTTTAGATATGTATATTCTGATCCTTTTTATGGGATATAATCATTCATCAGAGAGAATTAAGCATTGAAAACTCCTATATTTTATGCAAAAGCGATTTAAAAAAAAGAAACAATAACATCCTCTGAAAGGTCCTCAACATACTGAAATCCTTTGTAATAAATGGCATATAGTTCTTCAAAGAATGAAATGCATCTGATTATTTGGAAGATGTTTGCAGGGTGAGACAATGAGGTGAACTCATGATTGCAGCTGATCACTTTGTTGTCAGCTGCAAATATTTTAAAGCATTTAAACCTAACTGGTAAGGATCTAATATTAGGAGTTGTTGGAATTAACAGAAGTTGCATGTGTTCTACTCTCACTGAAATTGTTGGGGTTTGGGAGCAAGTGTCAAGGCATGAACAATCTTCTGTTTCAGTCTTTGGCAAAATTCTTACTGACTTCAATGGGAACAAGGTTATGCCTTAAAACAGTGTTTGTCAGACTTTTGACAGAGGAGTTCCCCTGCAGGAAACTGAACTAATAGTGCCCCAGCTACAATCTCACATTTTTTATTAAAGGTCTAACCATCTTAATTTACATATTTTCCCCACACATCCAAGCTGGTGTTTCACACAACTCCGGAGGGGTATGCCCCACCCTTTGCAAAATACTACTCTTTAAAATTATCTCTGAGTTCACTCCCTTTTCTTATTTTGCATACATTCATTTTAGCTGCATTTGCACCTTCTAGGAAAACTTGGCAAAAATTTAAAACAAAAGAAAAATTAAAATTGTTGTCTACAAAGGGTCAAGCTTCCTGGATTGCATTACATTTATTTAACTGTAAGGAGACCAAGGAGAATCAAAAAAGTTTAGCTGCAAACCTGAAGAAAATGAGGGCAACTCCTAAACTGAAGTGTTCCAAAGTTCACTTAGTCCAGGAGCAGACAGAATACTGCCTGCAAGCCAGATCTGACCCACCAGGCCATTCTGTCTGGTCCACATAGCCCTCCAAAAAACAATTATTACTGGCTCACAGCTACCCCTTGGGAAGTCGAAAACAGTTGGGCTTTCAGAGATGGCATGCCATTGGACCAGGCAGGCTTTGTGTCTCCACCTCCGTGAGGCTCCCCGTACTCCAGCTGGAAGCCCCATGTGGAAGCATGGAGCACAGTGGTGCACAACTGGACAACTGGTGAGTGGGGAGGGAGCTCCTGCCTGCAGTGCCGGGAGCTCCATGTGCTGGCACAGAACCAGCCCCACTGGCCCCATAGCACACAGCTCCTGGAAGGAGAGCCAGGAGGCACATGTGGCAGCATGGAGCCCACCCGGCCCAGTGGCACATGTGGGTGTGGAGTTTGTGTGGAGGTGTGGGGGTGGGAGTGTGTGTGGGATTTGTGGATTGATGTGGGCCCCCACACCACATGTCCCCCACATGGCACACAGCCCCCATTGCTGGTAGCAGCAGTGGCAGCAGGCAGTGGTCCCTCAGGGGACTCATGCCACATGGCTCTGGCTGAGCCCTGGGAGCTGTATGTGGTGGCATGGAGCCAGCCTGCTGGCATGCACCTTTGGGGCAGACCAGGTTGACTCTGTGCCAGCATATGGGGCTGTGAGCACTGCAGCCATCGGTCAGGGCTGAGCCAACGCCATGCCTCCATGTGGGGCTTCCAGCACTCCAGCGGGGAGCTGCACATGGTTGGCATGAAGCCAGCCTGGCCAAGCCCAGTGGTGCACTCTCCTGGATGCAGTGCCGGGAGCACCACATGAAGGCATGGAGCTCCCCACCCCAACCTTTATGGTGCATGGACCAGGAGCTGTGGGGAGTTGTGCCATCAGGCCAGGTGGGCTCCGTGCCTCCACATGGAGCTCCAAGCACTGCAGCCAGGAGTGTGCACCACTAGACCAGGCTGGCTTTCTGCTTCCATGGGAGGCTCCCCACTGAAATACTCAAAGCCCCACATGGAGGCACAGAACTGACCCATTGGTGTGCTGCTCCCACCTGCACTACCAGGAGCCCCATGTGTTGGCACAGAGCTAGCCCAGTCTGGTCCAAAGATGTGCAACAATAGGCCAAGTTGGGCTGGCTCCATGCTGCCATGTGCAGATCGAGGGACTCAATTGCAGTTGTGTGCCACCAGGGGCTCTGCCTGCCACAGGTCACAAGTGCCCCGAGGGCCCGCCACCTGCTGCTGCTGCTACCACCGACAGTGTGGGGGGGCACATGCAGCCACACACCCCCAAACCCCCCTGCAAACCTACCCACACACCTTCCACAAACCCCACACCCACCTCTTATACTTCCCCATGAACCCCACACTCACCCACCTGCACACACTCCCACATCCCCCACAGACCACCCCCCACAAATCCCCAACCCACACATGCACACATCTCCACACCCCTTCACAACTACTCACCCCACCACAAATCCCCCCACACATGCACAGCCCACACCCACCTCCCCAACCACACCCCAAACCTTGCACACATACAATATAAAAGAGTACGGCTTTATTTTGAGCTGTTATTTTGAGCTATTATGCAATCACCTCTATTTACACTATGGGAATGCACGGGACAAAATCTTTTTTGAAATAAAATTAAAATACGTTATAGTAGATGTTTGATTTTTAGTATATGATTTGGGTTTTTTTCTGGTTCCAATATGGCACCGGCCTCCCCAGGAGTACTTCCGGGGCAAGGGGAGGGACTTCCAGTGGCAAAGGTCAGGGGTTAAGGAGTGGGACTTCCAGTCACAAAATAGCGACCAGGGGGCAGGGCACTTGTCAAAGGGTAGGGCCCTTGACAGCTCACCAAAAATCATTAAGCAGCCGTCCAGCTGAAATAATTGCCCACCCCAACCTAGTCCAAATTTCAGGTGCTATCAGTTGCTCCTAAATAACCTTTCAGATCCATTTGCTACTGTTTCATGAACAAGTAAATCCTATTCCCGTCAGATACTTGTCTGTGTTCACACAGATACACCTATATTTACCCTTGAGCAGAGAATCAGTTTAAAGGCTCCTCAAGTAAGGACTGAGGTGGAACTGATGGAGTTCACACTGGATGCATTTACAGGAGACACTTTATTCTACATAAGACTAATCTAATGAGTAGAAAAGCGTCATCATTTACACATGCCCAGCATTTACTGCACAGTAAATTAGTCTACTGCACAGTTTGCTATTACCTGTAGAAACAGGTAGATTAGCCACACTGTAGTTACTGTCCATTAGCGCATGTGTAGGTGCTAACTGGGAGCAATTTTGCTGCTGCCTAGCTAAGCCCCCATGTGGGTGAACCTGTGCTGGCTGCAGGGTCAGCTGTCTCCTGGTCCCATACATAAGGGGACCCATTCCCATATGCACAGAGCTGGGAGAGCTGTGAGCCTACAGGGGCAAAAGTGCATGGGGCTAGGAGACAGCTGCCCCTGCAGCCACACAGCTCTCCCTGCCCCATGCACATTGGGACTGGCCTCCATGCCCCCTGCTAGCCCCTGGCTTTGCACCTGGGGGAGCCCAGAACTCCCCCTGGCTGGCACGGTGGGGCAGAAAAGGGCAGAAACAGTCTTGGACCGGGCTGCTCCTGTTGGGTGCAAATCTGTGCCTGACGGGGTACATGTGTAAATATGTTCTCAGGATCAGTTTACTGTGCCTTTTTTACTGTACAGTAACCTTACTGCACTTTAATTGAACATGTAGACACACCCACCATGCTGGTCTTGTGCATAAGAGTGATTTGATCACTTTGAGTTAAACCTAGTCTATTGAATGGACAAGTAAAGCAAATCATGTCTCTGACTTATCACCATTTGGTCTATAACCAACATGCAAATTTAGCCAGGTTTTCTCTAGATCAAATTTTAAATGCAATTCTAATCAACAAAACCACTGATTTATTTAATTCAGCCTATATATGCTCTGTTTGTTTTAGGTATCACTAGCCAAGTGAAACCAGACTTGGATGACTTGGCTCAGGATTTAATGGACTTGTATCTATCTCCATTCTTCCAAAAATTTCATCCATTGGGCAGTGATATTGACATCATTTTTGATTTGAAAACAACCTTTACAGACATCTTGCTTTGGAATAAAGATACGCATAACACCAGGAAAGGGCAACTCACTTTAAGCATCCTTTTGGGTGAATTAAAAACCCCCTGCATAATAGAAGGTGAAGCTGGCAAAGGCAAAACAACCCTTATGAAGAGAATTGCTGTACTATGGGCTTCTGGGAATTGCCCTGCTTTGACTCATTTCAAATTTGTTTTCTTTATCAGCCTAAGCAGTGCAAAAGAAGGACTTTATGAAACTGTATGTGATCAGCTTCTTACAGTTCCATATACCATACCCAGGCAGGACTTCATGAGGATGTTGCTGGAACTAAGACAAAAGGTTCTTTTTCTATTAGATGGATATGATGAATTCAGGCCCTCAGCCTGCCCAGAAATAGAAGCAATGATTAAAGAAAACCACAAATTCAAGAATATGGTCATTGTTACTACCAGGACTGAGTCTATTCGTAAGATCAGACAGTTTGGTTCACTCATTGCTGAAACAGGAGATCTAACAGAGGAGAATGCTAGGCAGCTCATTAATAATGTCTTGGAATATGAGCTGGCCAAGGGTCTGCTAATTCATCTAGAGGAAACTAATTTCATGAAGAATCTTATGAAGACACCACTCTTTGTTGTCATTGCCTGTGCCATCCAAATGGGTGAAAGTAATTTTAATTCAAGCACACAAACAGCACTTTTCTGCACGTTGTATGACCTGATGGTGCAGAAAAATAAGTACAAGACAGAAACAATAACAGCAAATCACATTAAACTGAGCATAAATCATTGTGGAGACCTAGCCCTAGATGGAGTACTTGACCAAAGGTTTGATTTTCAGTCTGAGGATTTGTCCAGTATCAAAGAAGAAGTTCTGCTGGCTTCAGGTCTTCTAAATAAATACACAGCTCAAAGGCTAACGCCAGTGTATCGATTCTTTCATAAATCCTTTCAGGAATACACTGCAGGCAGAAGACTCTGCAGCCTATTGACATCCTCTGAGGACACAGAGGTGGCTAGAGGGTTTAGTTACCTACAAAAAATGGACAATATTTCAGATATTACCTCTACTTACTGTAATTTGCTTCTTTATACCTGTGGATCCTCTGTAGATGCTACTAGAATAGTCATAAAACATCTGACAGCAGTCTATCAGCATGGAAGTCTTTTTGATCTGCCTTCACTAAGTGATCCATCTTTGGAAGGAGAACCTGAAAAGGTGGAAAATGCAAAGCAGCATGAAGTTTTGCAGGCAACTAACCTGAATTCTTTTGTGGAATGTGTCATTAACTTATTTTATGAAAGTCGCTCAAAATCATGCTTGAGTGGAGAATTTGAAGAATTCTTTCATGGTAAGAGACTATATATTAATACTCAAAGCATCCCAACATACCTCTTTGGGTTTTTTAAACACTTACCTAATTGTGTCAGTGCACTGGAACTCATTAAATTAGATTTTTTTGGAAATTCCTCACTGGATAACATGGAAGATGAGAACACAAGAAATCCCCAAACTTATATCCCTGAAAAGGCTGTCTCCTTGTTCTTCAAATGGAATCAGAAAATCAGGGCTTTAGAGATTACACTCCAGAATTTTAACAAGTTAAAGAAAAATGATATTAAGTATCTAGGTAAAATATGCTGCTCTGCCTCAAGTCTCAGCCTGCAAATCAACAGAAGTGCTGGCATTGCAGGAACATTGAAGAAAGTCCTTGAAACCTGTAAGAATATGCAAGACCTTATTGTAGAATCCACGCCTCTTACCACAGAAGATGAACAACAAATCATAGCAATGACAAAGCTGAAAAAAATAAATATAAGAGATCTGCAGAGCAAACATCTAGAAGGTACAGTATTGTGATCTGTAAGTAGCTAGTGCAATCTCTGGGAATAATGTGGACCACAACATGTAGCTCATTGACACCTTTTTCTTTAATGTGGAAGATGTCTGGCTTTGATCATTATGGGAACTACTAATATCACTGGACCACACTTCCACATTCAAGATGAAGTTGACTGCAGTCTGTTGTATCCTTAGCCTTTGCACTCCTGCAAAGTGTCATTTCAGCTCCTTGTTGGGCAAAGATTCAGTATTCTTGCTGTAAGATTGTTCAAAATCTCTGTAACACTGCCCTTTAAAAAAAACCTGGATGTTTATTTACACAAGAGATACATAGATGGGATTTTTACATAGGAGAGATTTTTTACATTTTGGAAGATCACCAGTACAAATAATCTAGAGTAAATGATGATAAAGTCTGTAGATGAAACAATTATACTCTTTTCACAGTTTCATAGTAGCTAGGGTCAGGAGGGACCTGAACAGATCATCTAGCCTTACCCCCGCCACAGGCAGGAATGAATGCTGGGTTCACAAGACCCCAGACAGGTGATCATCCAGGCTCCTCTTGAATTTGCCCAAGGTAGGGGCGAGAGCCACTTCCCTGGGAAGTTGATTCTAGATTTTGGCCACTCTAACTGTAAAATATTGCCTTCTGATCTCTAACCTAAACCTATCCTCCATCAGCTTATTACCATTGTTCCTTGTCACCCCAGGTGGTGCTGGGGAGAAAAGGGTTCTACCTATTTGCTGTTGATCTCCCCTGATGAGTCTGTAGGCAGCCACCAGGTCCCCCCTCAGGCTCCTCTTTTTGATGCTGGCTGCTGCATATCCTATCATAGATATTACTATTTCTTTACCTTAGCTTTCACCATAGGTTCAAAGATTTTAAAGGCAACAAGGGACTATTATGATAATCTTGTCTAACCTTTCCCAAAATATAGGCCAGCAGCTTTCACAAAGTAATTCCTGCATCAAACTTAGAATTTCTGGATGAGCAAGCACATACATTTTACAAAAATATCCAGAATTAACAACTTCATATGGTAGACTATCTGCTACCACTTTGATGAGTTGTTCCATTAATTAATAACTTTTCTAATGTTGAATACATTTGAAAATACTCCCTTCCTCTCAAATTTGCAACCCAGCACTAAGGGATAGAAAATAACAAGCCCCAAGCACAGAAAAATTGCACAGGTTCTTCAGTGTAAGGTGTCTGGTTTTCTGGAATTAGGAGAGGGACATACTCATTGCTACAGGATGTGAGGCCTACCTAACACAAGAGCCTTACACAGTTAGAGCATGGCAGAAAATAAGTGGGGGGCTGCTGCAGCATAGACCCACTAACTATTGTGCTCCAAAGTCTCTTTCATTTTGATTTACATCTTTGAATAGATGCAACTTTCAAATATACACTCTCTCAAAAGTTTCTGCATCCATTATACATCTAATATGACATTTCACTCATATTTCCTGCAGAACCCTAAAAGTCTGCAATAGGGAAAAGCATTATTGTCTGGTAATAAAACAGTGCATATGCTTGAGTACTTAAAAAAAAAACTTGAACAAATACTAAACAGATTTTAATCAGAACGTGAAAAGGAACATCTTCCATCTGGGATATATTTTGTTGCCAAATTGCAAGTTTCTGACAATTTCTATTAAAACACTAGGGGCATTTTTACACATAGATGCGCCGCAGCACTGGGCGCTTTGAAAAGCACCCTGCGCTGCAATGCTTGCAGTTGTATAAGCAGTGAAATCTGTGCCAGTGCTGAGAAAATGGTGGCGGTGCATTTTTGAACTAAAACACATCAGAGGTGCTTTAGTTCAAAACTGCACTGCCGCCATTTTCTGTGCAAAAATAAAAATCTCATTCTCAGACAGAAACCAAAGGTGTCTGAAAACCTGACACTTAAAAAAAAAAGGTCTAAACACCTAAAAAAAAAAGTCCTCTATTGAATTGGCGCACTTATGCAGGACTTAACCACAGGCATTACTGTTTCTGTAAGATAATATCTGAAGAACTACTATTCATTACTGTTTCTGTAAGATAATATCTGAAGAACTGTCATGTGTAAGAAGAGATGGTAATGAATTACAATTTCAACAGGAATCACAAGTTTCCATTTTCAGGTTATTGCTTGTTTAAATCTTAGTTTGAATTTTGCATTAACACTTTCTAATTTAATCAAATTTTAGTTTGCTAGAAATCTGCAGTCTCTTGTCAAAGATTGTACTTAGAATCATATTTGGAAACAGCTTTTTTATTTACTTTTTACAGGAACTGTTATTACAGAACTATAACTTGACCTACAACTGAGTTTGTTACAGTGCAAAAAATGGCAATGTGACTTACTAATTTATGGTTCTTTTCTGGCAGGTGGACTTATTGATGGAATACACAACCTAATTAACATTGAAAAGCTCATCTTTGACAATATAAAGATGAATGAGAGCGATGCTAAAAAATTAGGTAATACACACTTTAATATTTCACACAATAATTATTTGCTTTTCAGATACTGAATGTATAGACAGTTGGCCTCACATTCCTGCACTGTGAGGACGTGAATATTCTATCATCTGTTGATAGAAAAGTCATTTCTTCTACATGTGCAATAAGGTCTTGATTTGACCTGCATGACCTTAGGCTCCTGGCACATGTTCATTTTAAGGCACCATGGGATCTGATCCCCAATCCCAACAATAATTCCTCCTGGCATTCCACATGTGACAAGGCAGCTGATTGTTAGCCCTAGCCCCAGGATAGCACCAGGGCTGTTTTAGGATTGGGGCTGGGACTGTTGAAGGGTTTTACTCCAGGGAGTTTAGACCCTGCACCTGACAGCTTCAGTGTCCAGCAGCAGTCCAGTAGGACTACGAATTGTGGGCTCCTGATTTAAAGTCACTAGCAGAAGTGCTTCTCCCTCTGGGAGCCTCTAAACCCCATCCCAGGAAGAAAGGGAGCTGTGTGTTCTTGGGTTTAAAGTCCCCGGAAGGGGAAGCCCTTCCTTCCGCACAGCAGGGAGTTTGGTCAGGGGAGGTTAAACTCTATAGCAGGGGAGTCCTTCCTGCCAACAGAAGCCCTAGTTGGAAAACTGGGGCTGCCCTGGTAGCTGGTGCCAACAATCTGCTGATTGTCAACACTAGTTCTGGGACAGCCCCTGGGACATGCCATCTGTTTAAGTTAGACTACCCTACAAACCAGCCATACAAATATTATACATGGAAATTTTTATGGCTGGTTTGCCATTTTATGGTGCCTTAAATTGGATGCATGCATAGTATCCTTGCTATTGATTCTGCAATTAACACATTAATTGTGGCATAAATGTAACATGTAAAGGGACCCATACTGTTATGAGGTATTAATGTCCTCCAAATAATATATGCCATAGTCAAACGAACATAAAGGGTCAGATCCTTTTCTTTCCTGCACTTTTGCATTTTCCGGGATGGGACATTATGTCAAAGACAATGAAAGACACTTCTCCCCCATAGAAAAGGTCCAGGTTTTCCAGAGGTTCTAAGATATTGCCAGGCAGAATGATTTTGCAGTGGCCAAGGCTACTTGCATTGACCCTCTTTATATTCTTTGGAAATTAGATTTGGGGGGAGAAAGGTATTTACAGCTGGCTGTCAACAATAAATGGAGAACTTCTTTGACTAGACTTAGGACCAAACAGATGCCCACAGCTGTTTTGGCTGGATGTAGACTTTCCATTCCAAGGGCTAAAAGATGTTGCCCAGCCTGTTTAGAAGTTTTGGAAGACACTGTTCATTATGTCTTAGAATGCCCTCTATATAATGACGTAAGGAAAAATATTTATCACCATTCTTGCAGAAATTTATATACTTCTCAAATAGAGAGAAATTAATACGGCTCCTTCAGCAAACAGATCCATATTTAGTAAACTATCTTGCAATTTTTTCTTACAAGGCTGAAGCGATCAGAGCTAAACATTCTTTATTGTTCATATGACTGATAAACTTTATCACTGTATTAGCTTTTTTACTGTGTTAATTGTGGACCTATGCACAACATTTTTATAGATTCATGATCTGATTTATCACCATTTTTGCATTTGATTATACAGGTTTCCCTCATTTTATGTGGGTTTTGAATGTGGGAATTCGCTCTTATGCAGTAACCCTTTCTATACCAAAAATTGTTATATGCGAGGTAAATTCACTCTTATGCAATCGGTGTGGTGGAAGCCCACAGTCAGCTGCTTTGTGCAGTGCATTGTGGGAGTGAAGTGCACCAAAATAGAGTTTCCTGTGTGGATCTGTGTTCCTCGCTCATTGTCTGCGACATGTGTTTCTGTAGTTGCCATCCCCATTATGGTAACATTCACCACCACCCTGTGCTTGTGTATACTGTCTGCTGTTGGCAAGTACCAAAATTGTTTTGTAAAAATGGTAGAAATGGATCTGGGGGTCAGTACAGTCGAGGTTTTGGGACATATCCACATTTGTTTCATTGTAAAGTGGGTTCCCTATATGTGAATTCAAGTTATGTGCTGTTTTCCAGGAACGCATGTACAACATAAAGCAAGGGAAACTTGTATTAATTCTATGAGTAGGAATAATGTTTTTATAATTGTTGGCCCTATTTTATTATTATATTTGCATTTCTGTTATTTTTGTATAAATTTATACTATGGTTATATGTTATGTTGTTTTGGGGAGCTTTCAACCAGAATCCTTAATAAATTAAATTGAATTGAACTGAAGGGTTGGATCCCTGGGGCTGGCCAGCCTACTTAAAATGCAAGTCAGGAGGTACCAGGCGTGGCTTGTGAACACTGAGATGGTGGGGCAGATGGAGTGTCCCATAGGGGTGTGTGGGGGGGTCCTCCATGTGCTTTGTGGGAGACCCACAAGTGGACCAGAAGTATGGTGACCGGTGCCTCCTGGGTCTGGGGAGGCACCTTGGGTTTCCCTGTGGCTGATTGCCAAGTCGGGGGGGCACAGGGGAGTCTGCTGCAAAGCACACGGGGGACCCTCCCCCATGCTCCTGTGGGATGCTCCATCTGCATTACCATCTCAGCGTTCACGAGCCATGCCTGGTACCTCAAGGTACATAGAAAAAACATATAAAGCTATGTCTATGGCCAAATCGCTGATTCTCCAAATCAGAATCAAGTCTTCAGATTTGGCCAAATCAGATCAGGACAGTGATCCAAATCAACAAATCAAATCACTGCCCCCCCAGCTGGGCTGAATCCAAATCTGAATCGAATACTGCCCACTCTCCACACCCCTATTATACAATATAAACATAAAAGTAGTAGTGATATGTCCTATGAATTAATCTCTACTTTTTTCCTCACTCAAAACATCACTAAACAAATATTGGAACAGGGTGTTCTTAGCACCGTTATCTGCTTTTTCTCATTCCATTCATAGCTGAAAGCATCAAGCTTTTGAAAAAGCTGCATTTGTTGCATTTGAGTCATTTGACTGACATTGGAGATGGAATGAGGTGCATAGTAAGAGCCATCTCTGCTGAACTAGGTGATCTTGAAGAAATCCATCTAGTTAATTGTTGTCTCTCTGGGGATGCTGTGGAAATATTGGGTGAGTATAGAAATGATGGAATATGCAACATGAACAGTAGGAGATGAAAATAAAAAAGGAACTGTACAGAAAGAAGAATACAAATAGGGATGAGTATAAAGCAGCATTTCTTAAATTTGTAGACCCAAGGCACCCCTCTAAACTTTTCTGAATTTAAGGACACCCTGTTTCAAAAAAACAATTTCACTTGTTTATTGACTACGTAAAAATAATAGAGCACTTCTTTTATTACAAAGAACTCAGAAAGACTACAACAGGGAAACTCTTCTGGCACTATGGATTCTTGTTTGAAATCTGAGTTTATCTTGTGAAGCACATATAGGTGTTTGCATATGTAACAGTGCTAATATTGTGCAGCATCCTGCAGCACATTTAAAAGAATTTCTTCGGATCCTAGGGTACTGTGACACCCCAGTTGAGAACCACTAGCATAAATAGTGCAAGCATGCAAGGGAAAGGCAAAAGTGCAACATGAATTTCATTTAGCAAAGGACAAAAGACAACTGGGCCGTTTTCTATACATAAACTAGAAATGAGGAGCAGGCAAACTAATGCTCTAGTCCATTTATAAATAGGAAAGGAGAGCAAACAACAGATGAGGACAGAAGATTGAAGAATCAATCCTATTTTTTGGTTGAGTCTTCACAAAAAAGTGAATTATGATCAAGGAAGTTAATTTTAAGAAGTAGATAGGAGTGCAGGCAGGAGTGTGGAAAGAACAGAGGGTATTTAGATACAGATACAGTAGATGTATTAAACTTGGCAGAAATTGATTAAATGAACTCTACAGTAAGTACTTAAAGAATTAGATGAAGCTATTTCTAAACCACTGGCAATTGTCTTGAGAATTATAGGAGGACAGGGGAGGTCCGCAAGTACTAGAGAAGAGCAAAAAAAGTTGCTATCTGTAAAAAAGGGTCAGAAAGAAAATTCAGGATATTATACACTACTTAGCTTAATTTCTAGAAATCTTCTGAGCTAGGGACAGGCATTCAAAGAGCCTGAGCCTGAATTGATTCCATCTTTGCAGGTTAGTTTAACCTGCATAGATTGTACCAAT
The DNA here is from genome assembly GCF_001723915.1 of Gavialis gangeticus. Taxonomy (NCBI): domain Eukaryota; kingdom Metazoa; phylum Chordata; order Crocodylia; family Gavialidae; genus Gavialis; species Gavialis gangeticus. The sequence continues at coordinate 33,614,675 of NW_017729034.1, forward strand.
TTGCTAGTGGATAGACATTCACTTTTGATTCAGGAAATGCAGGCACATGCCTGCAGTGGCTCAGGGCAGAGGCCAGGGGCACTGAAGTTAGCCCTCCCTTCCTTTCTGCAGTACTGAGCTGGGCAGGGCAGGGGCTGTGTGGCCACCCTTGGCAGGATGCTATGATTAGGGAGAGGTTTAAACTCCCACCCTGGCCTGCACAGTGACCAGCTGGGGTGTGCCTGACGTGGGAGGGGAAGCATCCATTTTCAGGCTTTTCTCCCAATTGCAGCTTAAGGGGCAGGGAATGTTGCCAGACCCCAGCCCCAGCTAGCACTGTGAGGCAAAGGGTGGGGGAAGGAGGAACTGCTTGTGTGGACTGCGTGCATCTGTATTATCCTGATAGCTAGTGCTTCGTATTTGCTGACCACACGAACAGGTCCCATTCATTGCAAACCAGGTAATTTTTTACACCTTTCTCTGTCCCCTATTGAACACTGACAAATTGTGGGACAGGGAAGCTGCACTCTAACCAGGCTCAGTAATTGATGGATGGAAGGAATCACCAGCATTATTTGCTGCATGGTGAAACTTCATTTGATGTAAGAGTTTCAGGGTGGGAGATGCCTCTGGCTTTGAAGCAAGCCAGCAGCCACCAGCCTGCAGGGAACTTATCAAAGCACAAAGCTTGTCAGCCCATCAAGAAAACAAAAGCCTCTCACTCATTAGTTCAAGCTCTTCTTACCACAGGATACAGTCATTTTCAAAGGCATTTGCAAGCCACTGGTTTCTTGCTCAGGAAGAAAGGAGGGACGGGGGCTCGCTGACAGACATTACCAGCTGACCTTCTTATTAATTCCAGAAAGCCCTAAGTGGAGACTGCCTTTGTTCTGTCTGCCTTTGTTCCAGTGAAATTGCAGATATGCGCATAGACACCTCTCAGCATTAGCTAGCATAAAGGGTGGTGTCGCTGAGGTCCATGCTGCTGGGGTCCCTGCTGTGGGAGAAGGGTGAGGGGAAATCCCTGCTTGAGCAGCAAGTGGCAGGGAGAAGAGGGAGGGCAGAGGGAAGCCTGGCAGATGCTGCTGTGCCCCTGCCAGGCAGACCCCAGCTGCTGTCTCCCACCCCTTCTCAGCCAGAAGTTTCAAAAACCTGTTTGACCCAAATCAGTTTAGTCTGATACTACATTCAACCTGGTTTATCTTTAAACAATTTCAGCCATTTTGAAACTGGCTTATGTGCACTGAACTTATGTTCTGTTACAGGTTTAAACCAGTTTCTGATCACTTAAACTGGTTTATGTGTAACTTGTGTCCCTAGCCCACTGGAGGAAATGGTACAATCAATTCATAAGTACCTGAAAGCTAACAAGATGCGTGGACAGCCTGGCCTTTTCCAGTTGCATAGGGAAGGGAGTATGGCCTGGACCCAACTGGGCAGGATAGAGGGAAGGGGTCATGGGGGGAGACTTGGCTCTAACCAGCTATACAAGGGGAAGAGGCATGGCTAGCCCTATGGGAGGAGGAGGGCATGGCCTGGTGGAGGGAAGGGGGAAAAAGGGGCGTGGTCCAGTCCAATGGGGGGGAAAGGGATGCAGCCTGGCTCCAACCCAACTATGCAGAGGGTAGGGGACATTGCCTGGCTTTGATCTGGTCATGTAGTGGGGAGGGTCATGGCCTGGTTCTGACCTACTGCTCAGAGCTTGAGATTTTGCAGCGGGGAAGGGGTGGCAGTATTAACTGCCACTGGTCTCCTGCTGCCAAATTTCCTGACCCATGGGAAGCCCCACAGGCCAGATTTCAAGGCTCCACAAGCCACATTTTGCCTTCAGGCCAGAGTTTGAGCACCCCTGCCATATATAGTTTTGGGCACTGTAGATAAATTGGTGAGAGTCCAGGTAGAACATGAATAAGTGGTTTAGAAAACATGAAAAATGGAAGAAAATTGGGTTGGCTTTGTCTAGAAAAGAGGAGAGAGATGTGGGGGGAATATAACAAAAGGCTGTTATAAACATGTTGGTGATTGATAGTTCTCTATGACCACAAGGGAAGGACAAAAAGAAATCAGCTTAATTTGCAACAAAGAAGATTTAGGTTAGATATTAGGAAGGACTTTTTAACTGTTATGGTGATGAAACACTAGTACAAGAATCTGACTGCAATTAAAACAGCAATAATAAGTTTTTTTCTTTATATCTCTTAGCTCAGAATCTTTGTAATTTACCAAAACTGAATGTACTTGATTTATCTGAAAATTATTTGGGAAAGGATGGAAAAGTTGCAGTTCGCAAACTAGGTAAGACAGAAGATTTCTTTTGATGAAAAGTTAAATTGAGGGATACACCTCATGTTGGGGTCTGTACAGGTGGTTATAAATTAATTAATTTCTAAGTGAGAAATAACTCTAGAATCATTCCATCTCAGTATAGCAGGTTGCATTGCACAGGATGGCGGGTGACAGATTATGAGTGCAACTGGCTGCTTTGTTTGCTCAGTCATTCGTTGCTGAGGCACTTAGAGTATGAAAGTCAGTGTAATTTAACTCTCTTCTATGATTTTACACTGAAATGTAACAATCACTAAAATTACAGTTATCATTTTATATAGCTAACAGCTTGAACATCCTTCCAAACATGAAAGTACTGATGCTTCCTTGGGGAGATGATGTGAATATCTGCCTGAGTGAGCTGCTAGTGCAGCTCAAAACAATGCCACAGCTGACAAAACTCGGATTGAATAGATGGAGCCTTACTGATGTTGAGGTTAAAGTTCTAGGTAAGTACAATTACTGCAGAAGGATGAAAGTTGGACAAAAGCAGAACAAAAATAAATACTGGTAAATTAGGAAGCCTCAAATGATGTGAAATGAATTGAAAGTTAAGTAGAAACTCAGTTTCATGATTTCACATTTCTATTCTTAGTGGTTTCTAATAATAAAAATGAAATAACAGTGGGTTTGTGTGGGATAGAAATAAAAATGCAATTTAATTAAACAAATTGCATAAGCAATGCAAGGGACCCTAAAACAGCTGGAGACTGTTGGAGCAGAATTTCCTGTCCACTAACAGAGGCAATTGTTCCATCTCCTGCACCAGCCACAGAGGTGAGACAAGTGTAGGGCTGAGTGGTGTCCCAGTATGCCTCATCTTCCCTGATCTGACATCTGTTACAGTTCTTATCCCAGTGGCAAAGTTAGGTCAGACCCCTTGCTGAGCTAACGCTCTGCAGGAGGCAACAGCTGAGGATCAGAAAGCTGCACCCAGTTTCCTGAAGCTGCCACTGTCCACTACATCTGAGCATAGCAAAGGGAAAAGCAAAGTTGAAATGAATGACAATTTTCCATGGCCCTGACCCTGTAATGTTTTGTGCACTGGTGGACCCTGGCATGAATATGTAGAACAACTAAAGTCAATTAATCTTTTTGTGGGTAGAAGGATCCCATTTTACTCAGCAAACTCTGTGTTTGAGACTTAATGAAGAATAGCTTGGGATTGGTATGAGTAACACAATGAGGCCTGTGGACATTGATACTTTAGCTTTGATAGTTCTTCACGCAGAAACCCCCCCAACATGTAAGCCTATTTTTAAGTCCAAGTCAAGACTGCAATTTTTAAGCATGCATTAAGTCCTCATGGCTTCAACAAAACTAGAGCATGTGTTCAAGTGTTGCCCTAAATAGGGATTTTTTTCTGAACTGGGGGCTTAATTAAAGTCATACCCAGTCACTTTTTAATGTATACTTATATATGTTCACAGGTACATTTTTTGAGAAAACACCATTGGAAGACCTCCAGCATTTAGACTTGGCAATGAACTGTGTGACAAGTAATGGCTGGCTTTCTTTCATTCAGGCACTGGTAAATCTCAACAAATTGAGATTTTTAGACTTTAGCAGCAAATGTGACTTGGTACCTGACCCACTGTTAATCTGCAAAATGAGCCAAGTGCTAACTACACTGAATTACTTAAAAGAGATACGGTTGACTGGCTGGAAGTTAGATGATCATGATCTGGGACTTATTAGTGATGCAAAAGTGAGCTGTGGAAAAGAATTTCAGCTAGTGAATTCTTAAACAAGGCCAGCCTCAAGTGAGAGCAGCAACTTGAGCTCTTGTACTTTGATAACCTCTCTTACACATGGCCATGTCCTAGTTCAGCAGCTCCAAGGCTGACTGAATCTCCCATCTGTCAGCAAGACTGGAGAGAGAAAACCCTGATCAACTCCTCTGGCAGAAAGAATAAGGAAGGAGAGAACTCATGGACTGGTCAGTGTCACAGGGGCACTCAGGTGCCCTGTTGCTATGAAGGGATAAGGGCAGCTGCCAATCTTCAGGGCAGCACAGGTGCCGGTTGCTGGGACAACCGTACTGGTCAGGTGACCAGAAGGGGGCAGGGCCGGGCCCTTATAAACAGCCCAGGCCGAAGCCTAAGAAGCAGTTTTCCTCTGGCAGCCTAAGGAACAGCAGCTCTGCTGCAGAGCAGAGCAGAGCAGCCCGACTGCCCGAGCGTCTGCAGCATGGTATGGGGTGGAGAGAACCCTAACAGGGAGGCTGGGAAGGCGAGCCATGGTGGCACAGCATTCGCGTTCTAGCCAGGGGGTTTATTTTGAGTTATAGCTGGTTGGCTCAGGGCTTTATGTTCCCTGGTTTGTTATTGTTATAGTGGAGGACCGGGAGAGGCTGTAGGGGTTGGAGGAGGCCTCAGGGGAACTCCCCAGTAGCAGGGGGGTTCCAGGTGCCCTGTAAGGGCACAGCGAGCGGTGCCAGGAAGGGCACAGCTGTTTGGCGCTGGGGTGGGGCTGCGTTAGGCGTGTGTTGACCTCAGCCCTGCGGGGGCGATAGCCGGAGAAGCCCGAGCAGGGCAGGAGACTCAGATGGAGGGTCAGGAGGCCAGGCACGGCTACGGCCACCTGAGCCCCAACTGTGGGAAGCGCGGGAGACAAGGCCCGAGTGCATGCAGGACCGTGGGAAGTGCGAGGCGCAGGCCTGAGTGCAGGTGACCATGGGACGTACGGCAGGCAGGCCCCAGTGGGGCACTGCCTGTAAGGGAGAAGCCCCGGAAGAGGGGCAAGCCCATTGAGAAGCCCCGGAGGGGGAGCAAGCCCAGTGAGAAGCCCGGTGAGGGCAAGGGGCGCATGAGCGCAGAGAGACTGGCCCCAGTGGGGCACTGTCTGTGTGCGAGAAGCCCCCAGGAGGGGGCGCATACTGCGAGAAGCCCCCAGGAGGGGGTGCGTATGGGAGAACAGATTGGCGGGATAATGCCTGGTAGATCTGCGAGGCTTGGGGCGTGCTAAAGGGGAGGTTGGAGGCATGCGTAGCCCATAAGGCTGGGGGTGCACCAGGTCACTCCTTACAGAGTAGAGGCCAGGACAAACATAGCACCATGTCCGAGGGGACAAAAGGCAGCCTCCCTTTAAAATTATATAACAACAAGACGTGGCAGGACAGAAAGAGGGTTTTGGATCATCTACTTGGCACGGTAGGTGGCACTAGAGAGATCACAGCCGCTCCTAGGCCCCACTCCGTGACAGTCAGCTTCTGTCAGATTGACACCCTGCACATTGGAAGCTGTGTTTTTTAGGTGTATGTACATTTTGTGGGTCCATTTTTAGCACTGCTGCTAATTATGAAATTAATGGAAAGTTCTTAATAAAAAGACAAAAGTCCAGTGCTTCTGGTAAAAGATATAGTTTATAGAAGCCCGGTGTACTGTGCCTGACATTGCACAAGGAAACCTACTGTCTAGTCTAGTCATGCCTTTAAAATAGCTGTAAGCACAATCTGTCCTTTAGGATGCCTATACACATGCAGGAAGGCATTCTGACGCACTGTAATTACAGTGTATTGGAGCAGACTTGATTAATTGAGTCTGCTGGAGGATGGTAATTACTGCTCTCCAGCAGACACCAGTTTCCCATGTATCAGCGTCCCTGTGCTGAAAACTGGTGGCAAGGGTGCTTTAACTAAAGCTTGATCAATAAGCTTTAGTTAAAGTGCCCCACTGCCATTTTTCAGCACAGGGATGCTGATGCACAAGGTGCTCCAGGAGCTTTAAATTACAGTGACTCTTGGAGCCACTCTAATTAAAGCCACCCTTCCCCCTCTTCCCCCCTCCACTCCCGAAGCAGGTGTATAAACATAATTTGGTTCTGTCGGATACAGAGAACCGGACTAAAACCATCAGCAGTGATAGCCACCACAGGGTGGGCAGAACGGGCAAGGAAATGGTTCTGGCCCCTTGCCACATCAGTCTTCTCTGCAACAGAATACATTGGGCACTGAGGCATTCCTCTCCCATTCTGTACAGAAATGTAGGAGAGAGCCTTTTCTTGGAAAAAATCTTTAAAGGATAAAGATGCACGAGGGAAAGGAGAGAACAAGCACAGGAATAATAAAAGGTGAAATGGAAAACAAAGCTGTCAGGAATAACTTAAAATTAAAAAGCATTTCCATCCTGTCTGACAAATGATGTTCTTAAAAGTTTTAGACTTACCTGTACACATGTAGTTTGATAATGCTTTCTGATTTTACTGCTGCCTTCATTTAGATGTCAGAAACATTCATCCTAGCCACCCTCAGTGTTGAAGTCTGAAAACTTTAATGGTTCCTGTGAAAAATTAAACCAAAAT
>NW_017729034.1:33626280-33628431 GCF_001723915.1 Gavialis gangeticus
TATGTATTCTCCTGAAGAGAGCCATATTTCTATTTCATTGCCCAAACTTTGGAGTTTTAACACATCAATTCCTTGGTTATGTAATGTTAAATCTAAATCCCTTAATAAAATTTGCCAAAAAACTGCTTGTATTAAAGTAGATTCTTGTATTATCACATGTGCTTTTCCATGATGAATATAAATACTGTGTCCTTTATATGTAACTAAAGAACTTTCTTGAATAATAGAACAATTAAAATCTAGGCATAAGACTGTACCCGAAGTAAATTTCCATGTATGCAACCCTCTGTGTTTTAAAGTTAGAGGTGTCCGACAATCTCCCACAGCTGATATGGAAGTTACATCTGCTGTCCATTTCGGATCTTGATGCACACATAATGTGTAAGTAGTGTTAGTCAAACACTTGGTCTTACTATCCTGATTACATATTACTAATAATGGTTGTATCATTTGAGGAGTAAATAATTGACACATTATTCCATCAGGAATTAAACCTTCAGTGGTTATTCGACCTGTTGATTCCTCCAAAATGCCTCCTGGTGGGGTACAAAATCTTAATGGATTTAATCCATCTATCCTGGGGGTTCTCGCCATAACAGCTGTTAACAACAACTTGGGAACTGTAACATTTTTAACTAATTGATCACAAGGTTGTTCCTGAATTATTTTCCATAATGCTCTTCCATATATTGAAGTTCTGTTTGCTTGATCTAAGTCAATGGAAACTAATTGTTGCACCTTTCTTCCCAAGTTTTGGGTATACGTGACAATGCTCTGTAATAATTCAGTGTTATTTTTGGTCGTTGCCAATTGGCTAATTTGAGCAAGTGATCTTTTCTGCTTACAGACCACTTCTAGTGTAATTTTTTGTGGGGGGTTCATAGAACTTCGGTAACAATCTACAGTTGAATGTAGTTCTGTCAAATTATTATGAGATAATATTAAAGTTAAGTTTAATTTCCAATGTTGTTGAGCATACCATAATGAAGCATTCAAAGATGTTTCATTCTGGGTAGTACTCCATCCATCAACAGCTGAATCTGTCTGCCATGTATTGGGTCCTATAACATAATACCCTTCCATTTGCCTTATCCGATATGGTTGATCCGCTCCTAATACCATACCAGTAGCTCCATGCACATACGTAAAATTATTTAAGTAAAAGCATGAAGAACAATTATTATATTGCGAACAGTTAGCCTTATTTTCTTCCCAACAGTTAGATTTATACCAGACCCATGATGAGTCTGTACTATTTACTACTGGGTAACTACCTGAATAGTTTTTATTTTGTTCATACTTAGAAGTTCCTGCAATAAGAGAAGTTATATATCCGACACCTTTTTCCTAATGGTAAATTAACTATTTTGACAGTAATATTAGCCTTTTGACACTACTTCGAGATAATACCTGTTCAAAGGTTGAATAACAGGTTTTAGGTAACTTAACAACAGTACCCGTAGTATTTACATAATTAAATTAGTGACATCATATGAGCATAAAGGGTTCCAAATACTATTATAATATCTTCTTATAGGGTTACTCTCTTGCCGAATCACTGGGACTGAACATTGATAAAATGTCCAAGGAATCTTCTAATTCTGGAGAGTTGCATAGGTTATAATTACATTGGTTCATAGTCCAAAAAACTGTAAGCTTTCCAATGGGTGTATTTAAAGTCAGTCCATCCATTCCAGTAAGGTTATAAATCAGAGTTCTATTCCCATCCAACTTACAGTAAAAATGTTGAAAACATCTAGCAGGAATGCCCAAATCATTAAACCATTGCATATAGAGGTCAGTTGTAAAATTAGTGCCATTGATTACTATAAAACATGTTGTATCAATTCAACATATTGAATCTTGTGTGCAGTCTGTACACTTATCTTCAGCATTCATTAGGACAAACCATCCCAGGATACATGGAAATATTCTAATACTTTTCATAACGACAGTATCTTTCTTCTTCCTGCAATTTAAACACAAGGGAAGCACTCACTTCTCAATTACTTTTGGCTAACTTGATTTTACCCTTCTCCTTCCTAACTAGTATTGGTAAGGGTGATTCTTCGGCTTCTGCTACCTTAAACATGGCTATAAGGATTCTTTTCCTTGGCTCTAATCCTTTTAGGCGGCAAGACAATTAGGTTT
>NW_017729034.1:33628485-33630989 GCF_001723915.1 Gavialis gangeticus
TCCATGGATATTTCCCGTCTCAGGATTATTCTAATCAGCCATTTGTGTTGCTACTAGAATGATCTTAGGGTTATCAAAACACTTATTTCTCTGACAACACAAATAATCTTCGGGACTAAGAGTACAATAGATTTGGCAAGGGACGTTTCCCGCAGCAGTGCCTGTTTGTCTAAAAAACACTAGACAGCAATGCAAATCTGGCAAAACGGACTTCCACTGGGGGTAGCTCTATGATGATAAACTACATGATTTAACTTTGCATCCGATCCAATTACTTGTAAGACACCTCCTTCCTGATCCTCTATTAGATTATTTGAATATCTACTTGCGTTATCCTCAAGATATCCACATTGGGATATAGAATTTCCCGAGGATTCTTGGCCCTGTAAGACTTCTGTTAGGTCTGCAAAAGGGATTCTACTGTGAGATCCTGGATAATTTGAACGAGCCATAGTCTACCCTTTGTCTTAATTTAGCGCAGTCTAATCCACAAGTTAACTGATCTAATTTTGCCAAATCTAATCAATTATATTGTTACAACAGAACCAATTTGCACAAATTTTTCAAGGATGGTAACTCCCTGGGATGTAATATTCCTATTTTTCCCCAATCAGTGTGTTGATGTCCTAGTAGCTGACAATTACTACTCACAGTACTTATTTCATATTCATAATAACTTTGAGGAATAAATTTCAAAGGAAGCAAAGCCTTCCGTATATTTGGGATCCTTATTTTTGTCCAAAACCTTCTGGCAGACCCTACAAGAATTAAAATACCAGAAGCTACCGGATAAATTGCTTTAATAGCTCCACCAACTTTTCTCAGAATTGTATCTAAAGTATACAATTCCTTGTGGTGACAAAACCACAAAGATCCTCTGACAAACTCACAAAAATCCCTACTCCACACCAATATTTCTGTTGATATTCCTTTTGTCTTTTTTTCCCAATTTTTGTTGCTTAGCTGGCAATACTGGCATCTCTCAGTCTTGCCTATCCAACTGATATTCTTAACTACTAAACCCAATCTTTTCCATAACTGCAGCCCCCTGCTCCCCGTAGCCTCTGCTTTCTCCACAGCAGTCTCTGCCTGCTTCTCTGCAGCATCAGCCTTCTACTCCTCTTTAGGCTTGGTCTGTGTGCCAGCAGCCGCCTCCTTTCATGCAGCCTCTGGCACTGGCTCTTTTGTCACTACCTTCTCTTGTTACCTGTTTCTCAACAAAACCTACACTCTGGTGGAAAAGTATAACATTCTTGATGTAACTGAATTAAATGCTGCCTTTTGGAATAAATTAAGCAAACGGCACCCCCCCCCATTATCAAAATGCAAAATCCAATAACTACTAGGCTATTTTTAAGCTTTTTGTCTAGCTTTTGGAAGAACTCCCGATCTGCCTAGTCTAGCTTTTCACAAGGATCTTCTGATCCCTTATGTGGGGCTAACTTACCCTCAATTTTCTTTGATCCTACCAAAGGCAATATACCTGTTACCATTGGGCAAGTAAATAAATCTTAGCTTCTTTTCCCCTTTCTTTGATACTTTTTCCAAAGAGTATCACTATGGTTTCGTAACCAAAGTATCTTTTGAGGTTTCTGTACCTCCCAATTGACAGGCTTCTCCTGTCAATGCCTGAGCTTTATTCTAAACTTTTCTCAAGCAATTCCTGATCCTCTGTTTCTCAACAAAATCTACATCCGAGGGCACATGTAGAACAGCGGTGATATTCCATTAACAACCACCTTCTACTCGTACTTATTCAAGTCAAAACTGACAGAACTTGGTCAAATCCTTAATCAAGTTCTCTATCCCATTATTGTGCCCGCCTTTCTCCGTAAGGCTTTCTAATCTTGCCGAAAGGCCAATTAATCACCTAGGGCCGCTATACTTCTTTCCTTGAGGGGTATAACTACTGTTCTTGTGCGTAGATACTTATCTACAAGCACTTGGTTATTTTCCTATAACCAAACTTATTATCTAGGCCCGCTATACTCCTTTTCTTAAGGGGTATAACTATATTCTATCACAACTTCATCTCTTCAGCATGGACACCCATCCACAAGCACGGGGTTAATATCCTATAACCAAACTATTCAATAGCTGACAAGCTTCTCCTGTCAACTCCTGGGTTTCATAAATCCTGACTATCTCAGTTTTATTCTCCGTAATTACTCTATTGTGCCCTCCACAATAGGTAACCCTACTCACACTCCCGTGAATAGGCAAGTCTTACCCGGTCAAATCCGGAAGCCAAAGTCTGAAAATCCAAAAATTCCTCGCTGTCCTCTAGTGGGAATTGGGATGCTCCTTCTTCTTTCTTCACCTTGTGAAACAGATTCTTTGGATACCCTCAACCCCAAAGAGGTTGTAGTGGTATCCTGCCAACTATGCCAAATTGTGAGAGTTCGTGCCGAATTATATAAGGACTGAATTAAGCACAGGCTCAGACCTGGATGTTCAATTTAAAACTTTTATTGTTTCACAAAGTCATAAACTAAGGAGATCTG
>NW_017729034.1:33631384-33632171 GCF_001723915.1 Gavialis gangeticus
ATAGAAGCTGCTTGCTTGCAATTTTTATCATACTGTCAGCATTTTTATTCAAGGGTCAGATAGTGATCACCAGAATGTCAATCACTGACTTCTCAACCTCCTTGAAGCATTCTGGGAGTTTTAGTGCATTGTTAATTACGCTAGGCCTTGCTTAGCATAAGCATTATCTCACAAAAATATACATTATTGCATTTTCCCTGGCATCATCTTAGAGCTGATGGCAATAAAAAAAAAAAAGAGAACAAGAGCCTGGGTATAAAAGCTTAACCAGTTACAAAACAGATAAACAATCATTCCTAACTCTTCAGTCACAGTCAGATCTTACAATCTGATGCTCTTACTGGGGGTTTCCTGTGTTGTCCTTCTCATTACCTCATATCTCCTGCTTTTTGTTGGTACTCTGCTGCTGGTTCCCTTCCAGTTGTAGCCACATGCTCTGCTTAGCCTCTGGCTTCCTAACTCACCACCCCAGGATTTTGCTTACTACTGAGCCACAGCCATCCATCTTTTTATCTGATGTCAGTGGCCTTGGTGATCATTGCAAAGTCCTCCCCCATCTGCTGAAGTGCTTAAGTATTTTGTCTTTGCACCTCCTGGAATGATGTGTGGCCTAATTATTTTCCTCCAGGTCATTCTGGGAATAGCAGCATGGGCAGGGTAGCTAGCAAGGAGCCAGCATACTCATTATAGTAGTTCACACAAATACTTCTTTGAGCTAGAAGGAACTTTTCATGTCTTACACTTCCATTCACCTTAAAATGTCTTCTCTTTTTACATTTCTTTATTA
>NW_017729034.1:33637171-33637512 GCF_001723915.1 Gavialis gangeticus
TCTTTGAGCTAGAAGGAACTTTTCATGTCTTACACTTCCATTCACCTTAAAATGTCTTCTCTTTTTACATTCCTTTATTAATTATATAAACATTTCTCCAGTAAATTTTTTTTATAGCATTTCTTACAATGTGATACCTCTTGAGACAAAGTGCCACATTACATTTGAGTTAGAGAGGGACGAAGCAAAAAAAATCAGAAGTTTGATTTGGAAGCTCAGTGGATAAGCAGCTATGCTAAGAAAGGGTTTCACTCATCATGACTTAATCAGCTGCAGGCAAGGAAGAAGGTGCAGAAATAGCAGGAGGACAATGCAGAAGGCCAGACCCTTCTCTGAGTGAG
>NW_017729034.1:33642512-33644946 GCF_001723915.1 Gavialis gangeticus
CAGGAGGACAATGCAGAAGGCCAGACCCTTCTCTGAGTGAGGTATAGTAGGTAGGGGGCCCTAAGAATTAGCCACAGAGCTGTGTCATGGCAGAGCCATGGGAAGGCTGGGTCCTAGCACGCTACAGTCAGCAAAACAGGCCGCACAGCTATGTCTGTTTCCCTGCTGACACAGCAAGTTTGAAGAGCTAGATAGATCCTCTCTAAGTGAAAAATAAACAAACAAACAAAAAAATTACCCCGGGAGCTGAGAACCAGAAATGTGTCTTTAGTAGGGCTGTGTGAAACTTGGGTCCCTGATTTGATTCGGCTGAGATTTGGTCCAATTTGGTGGCCGAATCTCCGAATCCGAACTGAATCGGAGGACTCTTTAATCTCTCCAAATCGAATCGGAACCCTCCAAAGTGTTTCAGAGTTATTCAGAAAGATTTGGAGATTCGGACATAGACACAGCTTTAAATGTTGTTTCTACATACCTCTAGGTAGCAGGCAGCTTGTGGATGCTACAATGCTTGGGTGAATGGAGCATCCCACAGGAGTGCAGGGGGCTCCCCAGTGTACTTGGCAGCAGACCCAGAAGTGGATCAGAGGCACTTCTGGTCCACTTCTGTGTCCACCAGGGAGCATGCTGGGAGGTCCCCCCCACGCCATCCCGGCTCAGTGACTGGTACTTCCTGGGTCTGAGCACCCGGGGTCCCTCCAGGGCCAATCGCCAAGCCGGGGAGGTATGGGGGGAGCCCCAGAACACTCCCTGGCAGACCCAGAAGTGGACTGGAAGTACTTCCGATCCACTTCTGGGTTCACTGCTGAGCATGTGGAGGGCCCCTCCTCACCCCTGTGGAATGCTCCATGCACCCCAGCATCACAGCATTCATAAGCTGCACTGGTACCTCGAGGTATATAGAAAAAACATTTAAACCTGTGTCTATGTCCAAATCGCTAATTTTCCAAATCAGCATCAAATCTTCAGATTCAGATTTGGCTGAATCAAATCAGGGACAGTGATCTGAATCAACTAATCGAGCTGATTCCAAATCCAAATTGAATAGGGCCCGCTTTGTACACCCCTAGTCCTTAGCCACCTTTGCACCTCCCCCTACCCATCAGTGGCTCCCAATTTTCCTCCAAGCAGTTGTGGACCTTGTTCTATCATCAAATTTATCATGGTGGATAAAAATACAAACAATACACTCTCACAATATTCCTGAAAATGGTAACAATCCTTGAATTGACTGACAATGAGTGTTATAATCATATTACTGCACATTTCCTATTTACTGGGTAAAAAGCTGATGTTGAAATGCTTAACATGTCAAAACACAAAGTGCTGGAAGCTGCAGCATACAAAAGATCACTGCTTTTACAATACATTGTAGTGTGAGCCTGCACTGATTTATGAGCAATCGGGCTATGTGCTTTCCCAGCCCTCAGGACCTGAATTAATCCCCCAATAGCTGAGATTATATTTTTTCTTTCAACCATATAATAAGCAATAAGAAGCTTTTGGGTTCATTTTATTTGAACTATTTCCCACAAGTGGTATAAATGTGTCCTTAATGCTGCTGAGAGGCTTGCTAATATGATTAGTGGGATGACTGTAATGTTTGTAGATGACTATCCCATATATGGCTAATCTAAGATGGTGGGTAGTGGGGCACAAACTGGTTTTAAGTGCAAATCTCAAACAGTAGCATTTTTCAGCTTTCAGCTGTCAGCTTTCAGCAGATTATGAATTTTATTGTGATCATTGCTAATTAAAATTCTTACACAGCAAACTTCCTTCACCCTGGGCTTGACCTGCCTCATATGGTGCACTGAAGTTGCATTTGCCTTGAATTTGGGTAGCTGGGGCATGTGACAAGTATACTCTAATCACCTTCCTCACTTTGAGCCTGTAATGACCAACTAGCACGCAAGGAGAACATTAACCACGACACTCATTTAGCCCTAAACACAATTGCTTCTAGTAGAAGCATAAAAGAAAGGGGCCATTTCTAATTTAAAGACTTCCCTTCCTAAAATGAAACACCCCCCTCCCATACTATTTTTTTTCTTATTCTCCTTCCTTTTTCCCTCTATGACTCTTTTGCACCAGTATCTTTCTATCTTAAGGGCTTCTAACTAAACTCACAGGGTGTATCTACATGTGTGCTTTACTGAGGAGTTGATTAATTAATGCCTGCTTGCCAAAAAGGCGGCATACGCCTGGTGGAAGGGGGGTGAAATCTCCAAAGAGGAGTATACCTCCTCTGCTCGGGCCTGTAGGCGAGCTGTTAGGAAGGCCAAGGCGGACATAGAGCTCGGACTAGCGTCCAAGATTAAGGATAACAAAAAGTCCTTTTTCAAATATATTGGGAGGATGAAGAAGGCGCCGGGTAATGTGGGACCCCTGCAGGATATGCTGGGCAATCTGGTGGTTGCGTCAGAGGAGAAAG
>NW_017729034.1:33645362-33670899 GCF_001723915.1 Gavialis gangeticus
GGCGGCTAGGAGCTGGAACCAACTTCCAAGGGAAGTGGTGCTGGCCCCTACCCTGGGGGTCTTTAAGAAGAGGCTGGATGCCTACCTGGCTGGACTCAAATGAGTCCCATTTCTTGTTTTGGGGTTTTGTTGTTCTCCCGCCCTGGCGGGGGGTCGGGCTAGAAGATCTACTAGGTCCCTTCCGACCCTAAATCTATGAAACTATGAATTAGCCCCACGTTAAAGCATCACTGTCTACACATGCCAGTATTAGGGCACAATAAATTAATTAACTCCACTTTAGGATAGTATTGCCGGGGACAATACTATCCTAAAGTGGAGTAACTTACTCCACCAAAACGCATGTATAGATGGTCATGGGCTGGGTGGGGCATGAGGGTGCTAAAGTGCAGAGGGCTACCTGCCACCTAGCCTCATATCATAGCCCCTTGTGCCCCAGCCAACCCTCCACTGCTCTATGCTGCCACCTGGAGCCTGGGGCTGACACCCCCAGGCCCTGTGCCAGTCCAGGGCTGCTCCACCCCAGCTCAAAGTGCTGCTATCCCATGTGCACGTGTAAATGTGGTGCCTGGGAGCAGCTGGCTCTGGCACAAACTGCACCAGAGTTTATTTCATAGCACTAATAGCTAGGGGTCTGTGAAGTGGGCCCTGTTCGATTCAGATTTGGCCCAAATCAGGGACAATGATTTGATCCATTGATTTGGATCACTGTCTCCGATTCAATTCGGCTGAATCCGAATCTGACAATTCAATGCTGATTCAGAGAATCAGCAATTCAGACACAGCCACAGCTATAAAAGTTCTTTCTACACACCTTGAGGTAGCAGCACAGTTCGTGATTGTTGCAATGCTGGGGTGCATGAAGCATCCCACAGCAGTGCGGGGGGCTCTCCAGCATGCTCGGCAGCAAACCCAGAAGTGGACTGGGAGTACTTCTGGTCCACTTCTGGGTCTGCCAGGGAGCACGTGGGGGAGCCCTCCCAGCCTGGCGATCCACCACAGGGGGACCTTGGGTGCCTCCCCAGACCCAGGAGATACCAGTCGCCCTTCTGGGAGGGGGTGGGGGGCCCCCAGCATGCTCCCTGGTGGACCCGGAAGTGCTTCTGCTCCACTTCTGGGTCTGCTGCTGAGCACGCAGGGGAGCCTCCCACGCTTCTGTGGGATGGTGCATCTGCCCCAGCACTGCAGCATCCAGAGCCCCTGCTACCTAGAGGTATGTACAAAAAACATTTAAAGCTGTATCTGTCTGACTCACTGAATCTGTCTGAATCTCTGAATCAATTCAGAGGGTTCTGAATTGATTCGGAGAGATTAAATGATCTTCTGATTTGATTCAGATTCGGGGATTTGGCTACTGAATTAGGCCGAATCTCCACCAAATTGAATTAGAGACCAAACCTTTGCACAATCCTACTAATAGCACATGTAGATACACTCACAGGCTGCATCTGCACAAGTGTTGGATGTTTGAGTCCCCAGGGAACACTTGTGCCATGTGTCTTCTGGAGTGTGACAGGTTACCCCAAGTGAGGTATGGGAGGCTGGGGCCAGCACTGGGCTGGCCCCAGCAGCCTTACCTCAGGTCTCGGGGTGTGCCTGGGGCTACAGCAGCAGTGATCCTGCTGCTTGGAGCCTGGCTGGCAACTGGAGTGTGGCTCCAGCAGCCAGGCTCCACTTTATTTTGCGTGGGTTTTTCTGACTCCTGGAAATCCAGGGATCAAAATAACCCACTGCACTGCTCCCTTGCAGTGCAGAGAACAGATGAATGTGTGGTATGTGGCATCATAGACGTGTCTGCAGCACCACATACAACATAGCCGTGGTAGTCTGCATTTGGCCACAGGGTCTAACTTGCATTGGTAATGAGCACCTGCCATTTACCTGTGACTTTTCTGGGACTCTGCAGATACTCCGATCTCCTCACAAAGAATTTAAATTTTAAACCTCTCAGAATTTTCTCCAAATCACCTAGGCACTGTAGAAAGCTGGGGAGAAGTTGTTCATGGGTCTTTTAATTCAGGAACGCCCAGATACCCCAAAAGACATCAATGAACCTTGAGGACAACTACAGAAACCTACCTTATTTGTAAACTCACATGTGCCAGAGTAGCACAGGCCTCAAAATAGCTGTCTTCTCACAAATTGAATATCTAACAGTTTGGGAGAAATGTAAGAGAAGCATCAGCAGGATGAATGTGTAAGTAACTGCCCTCTTTCTGCAGTATAAGATTGAACCTCAGGATTTCCCTTTCAACTTCTCACAAACAAATCTGTAAAGTTGGGGCATTTTTCAAACATCTCATTAACCAGTATCATTAGCCTACCCTTGGACAGAATGGTGTAAGAATGGTAAACAGGAATCCATTTAATTTGTTTAATAAATTTCTCTGGTAAAGGGGTCTGACGGGAAGACAGGGCCATGAGGTTTGGGAGAGCCAAGGACTAGAACATGAGCTGCTCTACAACCACTACTGCAGCTTTAATGTACTGGACTAGACTGGGTATGTATCCTCCCTAACCTCAAGGGATTTTATCTGATGGATTTGAACAAAAATAAATCTATTGTCCTGGCACTTTGCCAAACTTAGCCTAAACACTTTCAAATGCCTTGTCTGGCCCTATTAACCTCACTGGGATTGTTGTCCTCAACTTCAATGGAGCCAGTATGTTAGTCCATGACTTCTGAGTACATGGTTTCTGAACCTTAACATTGAATTAATGCTAGTTTTTTGCATGACCTATATAATCATTTTAGATTGTTGAACTGCTAGTACTGAACTATGGTGTAGTGCATCTGTTCCCACTGTAAGTTTTCAGGAAATATTATACCTAGACCCTTCAGACCCAAAGCATAGACCTCTACTGTTTGAGCTAATGGAGTAACTATTCATTTGCAAAAGTAAGCAGCTGTCAGGACAAAGTGCACATTTCACAAGAAAAATGCAAAAAACTTGAAACTGAGGGGAAGTAAATTACAGGTTTGCCTTGATTTATGCGGGTTCTTTATACGTGACTTCTCCCTTATGCGATGAGCAAATTTAGATCCATAGTTTGTTATATGCAAGGTGAATTCGCTCTTATGCAATCAACATAGATGCCCCTCCCTTCCCAAGCAGGTAAGTCTGTGGGGGGAGGGGAAAGGGCTGTGGCCCCACCCCAGGTAGTGGCCCCAGGAGCTGCCAGCACCAGCTGCCTGCACCAGGGCATGGTGCAGCCCAGTGGCTACAGGAAGCTGGCACCAGCAGCTCCCAGGGCCACTGCAGCTGGGGCTGGGGTAAGTGCTGTTCTGTCCCCTCTGTTTTTCAGACTTGTACAGCTCTGGGAGCAGCACCCCTCCCCCTGCCGCTTCCCTAGTCCCAGCCTTCCTCCCTCCCTGCCATGAGAACATATCCCTATTTCTTACATTATAAAGTGGGTTCGCTTTATGCAAATTTGATTGATGTGCCATTCTCTAGGAACGCGTGTACATAAATCGAGGGAAACCTGTACAGAGCTTCTCCTCTACACAAATCACAAATTATCATCTGCTCACTTGACAGATTTGTCAGGAACCTTTGCAGTTCACTTCGTTTCTATCAGGAAGTGGTTTTTGTCTCCTTACATCATGATGGAACAATGTGATTTGCTCCTGAGTTATAGCTGGCGTTTTTCATTATATGTCTGATTTTTACCTCAGCTAAAATTCACGTTAAAACCCCCACATGAACTTCAAAAGAGTTATACTTGTTCTAGAAAATATAAGGTGGATTTCATTCATTATCGTTCTCTAGGAATTAAGCTATTAACCAAAATTCTATAAACATTTTGCAAAATAACAAACCAATAAAGAATCTCTTAGCAAAGTTCTACTGCTGCAAATCAAAATGTAGTTAGTTAATGCTATTAAAGCTTGTAAGATGTTAGTAGTCTAGAGAACATCAGTAATACCTAGTCTATTGTGACATGAAAGAAGAGAGACCTAGGATTTCTTTAAAAAAGAGGAAGTATGCAGTCCCATGTCTAGAAATGGACAGAGAACAGGTTGTTACTCAACCTGTGGAGAAACGTCTATTGCCACATGAAGGAAGAGAGACCGAGGATTTCTTAAAAAAAAAAAGAGGAAGTGTACAGTCCCATGCCTTGAATTCAACAGAAAACAAGTTGTAACTCGATTTATGGAGAAACTTGTGAGTAAGGAAAAGAGACATTTTTCTTATAAAAAGACTGTAGAGTAGCTTAGGGGCTTTTCAGGTTTGCAGTGGGATTCTTCCATACTGCACATCTCAGGAAGCCCACAAGATGGAGGACAAAGGTCCTATAATTTCTCCTCCAGCAAGATCTCTGTTTTTACCCATCCCCTGCCCTGTGCAGAAATCCCAAGTCTTCTGATATTTTCTTCTTTCTTAAATATCTTATATTTAGTTCAGGGAGGCTTGTGAAAGGAATAATTTGTGTGAGGATATAGAGTGTATATAGTTTCTATTTCAAATTGTTTTAATCCCCACTGCATAGTCACTGTAACAGCTGTCACCCATTCAACAATTAATCAGCCCTTTTTGTCACTTCTCTGCTGTTTTCTTTCACCTGCCAGGCTGAGATGATATTGAAATGAACAGGGGGAGACAGATGTCCTACTAAGGGGTGGAAGTGACAGAAATTCTCAAAGGTATATTTACAGGGTTCTTCCTCTGCTACACCCTGGCCGGCACTCTCCAAATGATGATTCTTTCGGCAACAATCTTTAGTTCAGATGCTTTTCCTAGCCTTCCTCCTTATTTTTGACCTTTTTTGGTCCCTACCCTGGACAGACAATTGATTCGGTTTGAGTCGATTAGGTTCAGAAATTAAATTAATTTAAATTAAGGATCAACTGATCCAGTTGTCATACTTAGGTCCTCCTTAGAGACAATAATACACCTCTCTGAGTCAATCCAGAACCTTCTTTGTCACTCAAACCTCCCCAATTAATCAATTTCCTCAATCAGTTTCTAAATTTTTGCAGCCTTTCAGATAAAATAGACCATATTAATTTTAATAAATTTTCTTCTTCAGTCAGGCTCTAATTCATTTCAATGTCTTGAATAATGCAGTCCATTCTCTCATTAATCAATTCTATTCTTTAACCAGTCTCTAATTTCAATACAGTACCTTGTATAATACATCCAATCTCTCATCAATCAATTTCCTTCCTCAATCAGTCTCCGTAATCAAATTGAGCCCCATACATGCTTACCTTCATAGATGATCAGGATTTTCCTCGCTTTGTATCAGGTGAGACTTCTTTTGCATCAGGCTGGTACCAGTCCGTGAGTCAGTCTTCTCGGCATCAGCCTCCCACCTCCATTTCTGCCACTGGAGTCCTTTTTTCCTAATCTCCAGGTCTCGTTTGTGCTCCCAAGTGATATGTGACATACTCATCTCTCCTTGCTTTTTCCTTTCCAGGGGCTCTGTATATTGGGCCACTTTCTTTTTGAGGAGGACCAGAACTCCCTCTGTCTTATTGGAGCCAGCCCCAGCTGCACCTGCCTGTGGTGTGTGCTGCTTAACTTGTTTGGTGCCAGGCTAAAACCCCAGCCCCAGGGCTCTCTGTGGCCGCATTTCCTGGCCAGATTTGGCTCAGGGAACAAGCATAGCAGGAGCCAAGCTCAGCTGCCTGCTACTGTCACCATCCTTTATTTTAAAGAGAATGTCTACAGTCATTGGGAAAAGTGATACCCTGATCATCTTTACTTTTTTTGGGCACACCTCCTTTGAGTTTGACCCTCTTGCCATCGCAATGTTTTTGTGGTAGAATCACAGGATTCTTCTACTCACAGACTTGGTTCTGAGTTACTGTTTGGACAGGGCACATCTACATGTGTGCCTTAATGTGTATTAGTCTATTTTAATGCTCATTAAGGTGTCACTAAAAAAATGCGCTATTTAGTGAACATGTATTAAAATAGGCTAATGTGCATTAAGTATCACTTAAAAATCATGCTCTGTAGGTAATGCTCATTAAGGCAGGGTAATGCACATTTTCCTAGGACCTCACAATGGAGGTACTAGATTTAATACGCACTAAGTAAAGCACATTAATGCATGTGTAGACACACCCGACATTAGTACGCTGTTTGCCTCAGCAAGTCTGCTTAGGTTAGGGGTGGGCAAAATACAGCCTGCGGGCCACATCCGGCCCATCAGGACATTCTATCTGGCCTGTGGAGCCCCTAAAAACTTAGAAAATTTATATTTATCTGCCCCAGGAACCTGTCAAAGCTGACAGAGGAAAGGAGCAGTAGGACCCAGGGGGAGCCTCAGCAGGACTGAACAGCCCATCCCTGCCCACTCCCAGCCATTTCACTCCCTTCCTGCTCTGGCCCTGCTCCAGTACCACGTGGCTGCCAGCTGCATCACCCATCCAGGGAGCATGGGGCCGCACCAGTACAGGGTGTGTGTGTGTGTGTGTAGGCAGGGTCACACTATGTGCGTGTACTCATAGGCTGAGTCCCACACACACCCCACCATGCACATGCACCCATACCCTGCTTGTACTGCCATACATGCAAATCCCCACATCCCCTCACACACCCCAGGCACCCAGCCCCCCACAAACCCATCCATACCCCACATATCCACACACACACCCATATGCTTCCTCACCCCACACACCCACTGCCCCCCACAAACCTATACCCACCCCCAACAATATACAAGAGTCAGGCTTCATTTTAAATTATTGTGCAATCACCTCTATGTACACTGCACAAACACATGTAAATCAGGACTAAAATATATTTTTTTAATCAAATCAATGAATGCTGTAACTATTTGCTTTTTAAAATATAACTTGGTATTTTTCTGGTTCCAAGATGGCAAACCCCCTTGCTAAAAAGAGTACTTCTGGGGCAAGGGGAGAGACTTCTGGTGGCAAAGGTCAGGGGTTAGGGGGGCGGGACTTCCGGTCACAAGATGGTGACCAGGGAGCGGGACATCTGTCAAGGGGTGGGACTACCAACGCAGCCCTCGACAGCTTGCCAAACCTGAGTAAGCAGCCCTCCACCTGAAATTATTGCCCACCCCGACTTAGGCTCAGACCCTGCAACTCTCTGCCCTTTGGGAGCAGTGACTAGTGTTTAATATGGCAATAATCTTTTTAAAATAAAGTATTATTTTCTTAAAATCAGAAGGGTTTAAGAGAAAAGTGATCTGAAAACAAGCAGCAGACTATATCTCTAACTTAGCATGCAGTTATCCATCTGCCACATGAGGAACCTGGTAGGGGGTCCTAAGCCTCCTACAGATACCTCAAGACCCGTAGGAGCCCAGTAGAATAATGTCTTTCTTAAACTCATTAACTAGTTTTTCTTTTTCTATTTTAGAGAGAACCAGTATTAAAATCTGCTTAGTTATTTTGAGGACACAGCTCTTCAGTGAACAAGTCATTTTCTAAACTGTTTATAGCTCTTGACTAGGCTATTTCCCAACATTAGCATACTGGCTGGAGAGTGGCTCCAGGACCCTCATGTCTGATAGCTTTCTTCACAGTCTTCCAGTAGTTTGCCAGTGTTCTTATCTGGGAGCCAATAGGCTGGATTTGCATTTGCTCTTCCTATAGTTCGTCCTTCCTATTAAGTTAACTCAGTGCATTCATACAGTTTAAGTCTAATAAGTCAAACTACAGTCACTTCAACTCAATGACCAGGTCCCACAGAACATTCCTGTTTCTGCCACAGGATACACAGTTTCACTTGTGTATAAGCTTACATGCAGATGCTGTTTAGTATTTTAAAAGCAATTTCTTCCTGCCTTCCATAGTATTTGTTGAAAGGGGAGAAGAGGAAAGCATGTGGCCCATCATTTCTTTGCCCCAATGGGAAAAATAATATCATGGTGCTTTTTTGATCAAGAAGATGCACCAAAAACTGATGCCATATTTTAATTCTGATTTTTATGCAAGTGAAAATTAAAGTTATTGGACCTTATTCTAAACTAAGACTGGTTTTACAGCAGCATGACTCCATTGATTTTGATGGCATTAGTTTTGATTTGCATTGGTGAACTGGGATTAGACTCTGGGTCAGTTATTTGAGCAACACCTTACTTTATGATTGCAAATAAAGACCAGAACAGAACTTCTGTCATTAACTGTCTGTCTTATGGGGCTTGGAACAGGCAAACTATTCCCTCCAAACTGTAATTTTACCATCACAGTCTCAATCTGGGGGTACATTTTTTTGAAAATTTTGAAAAAATGCTTGAGTTATAGAAAAGTAAAATAAAAGGTATACCCTTGAAAGTTTACTGCCCTTTTCTATCCCTTTTTCAAAGTTTTGTTTTCAATAACCAGCTCTGAAAATTACTTCCTCCTGGATGAGGAAAAATGATTTACCTTTTAAAAATATAAACTGCATACTGTATTCGCAAGGAAAACAAGAACTCAAAATATTCAGGGAATGTAGCCAAGAATAAAAATGGACAGTAATGACAAAAGCAAATGGATTTCCCCTTTAAACTTGTAACTCCGAAAATCTCAGCATTCTTATTCCTTTAATATAGTTCATAATTTTCAATGCAGTAATGAGTTATTTAGACTCTTGTAATTATATCTGTGAGCAACTGAACCAGCCACTGGATGTCGCTGTGTCTCCACAAATGCAACTAAAAAGGGGGTTCATTTGTCGGGAAAATATCAGACAGGAAAAATGCAAATACTCCAGATTCATGTATACAACACTTGCACCTCCATGTGTAATTACCGGCTTGATCCTGCCCTTATTAAAGCCAAAGAAAAACTCCAACCGCCTTGCTTGGAAAGATCAAGTACTGTGTATTGACCAGTTAGCTATATAGACAACCATGAGCCAACCAGGCATCCTCATGTTTTTTTTCCAGCCTATAATTCCAGTTTGTTTCCTTCATTCCTGAAATTTATTAGTGACAAAAACTGTACTTAGGCTTAAAGACACTTTAGTATACATCTGCCTAATATATGAGTATTAATAATTACAGCCTAATTCTCATATGTGTTACACCACAATCTTAAAAGTGTGTAGGAGCCATAAATACTAACTTTAAAGTCAAATTTAGTACATCAACAGTGTGTACTTGAGAAGAAAGTCCTCCTTTTTTTCCTAAATTAACAGAGTTTTGTTTTGTTTTTTAATGGATGTTATATGGAAAAGCTCAAACTGCCCTTTCCAGCTTTCTTTTCCAGTAGCAATATTTGTTCTTAAGGGGGAACATTTGAGACTTTAAGAACCCAACATGGAAAAATGTTTAAAAACACTTCTGTGAATTTGGCAAAATATTTGGGCATAACAACTGTGCAACTTACTTCTCACTTCTAAGAAGCTGGTTCCATAGTCCTCTGAAACACTACTGCTCTAATATGGAGTTATGCTGAACCCTTCAAAAGCAGAGGATGAGAGCAAGGGGCTAACATGGGACCGACTAGTGGATGGAGCAGAGGCTGGGGGAGCTGTTGTTCAGGGGGAAACCTGCCCATTCTTTTCAATGTGTTCTCATTGACTTGTACTAATTGAGAGATTTTGCATTTCTTGGCTAATGAGTGCAACCCGGTGGGTGCTCTATTATAAGCCACTTTTTAAGTGTTCCTCCTCTTCCTGCCTTGAATTATACACACTTATACCTGAGATCAAATGGGGGAAAAGTAGTTGAAAATACTCTCTTGAGCTCTTCCCAGTCTAAATCAAGATGCTCATATGCTATGGTGACAAGCAGATGCCACTATGTGCATCAGATGCAGCAGAAACAGCTACATAGTACTGATTTTATATGCCGCTACTTTGTAGAGGAGGGGCTCTGCTGGTGGGTGGTGGAGGAGTTGCTTCTGAAGCTATGTTGCAGTACAGGATCCATTGCACCTGGTGCCAGAAGATTTGCTGCTTTGCCGCTGATTATTGGGGGAAACAGTAGCTTGGGCTGCAGCCATTTTGCCAGCTTCAGGCAGCTGCACATTTGAATCGCACTTTTCTAAATGGCCAATAGTACTAGTAGGGGGGGAGGGAAGTGGCTCAGAAGAGTATAGTGTATAGGTCTGCACCTATACATATTTTAGCTTCTAAATTCTGACTGTACATGAGAAGTAGTTTTCAAAGGGCTGGAAGGCAGTGGGTGGCGCAGGTGCCCAGTGGATTGGCTCCATGTTTCAGAGCCATCACTTCTGAAAGCTGAAGTGGTAAAATCAAGGTCTTGAGATCACAGCTTGAATTGACCTATATTTGGAATTTCTCTCTGATGGGAAAATCTGTCATTTATAAAAGTTTTCATTCACACTTGGAATAGAAAGTAGCATTTTTTGAATTTCTTCTGGAAGTGAAATTCCAAAATTCCCTCTTCGCAGGGGAAAAAACAACAAACTATTTTACCTGGATTTTTCTAAAACAGAAAGCACCTGCCTTCCAGAATGCCTGGGTCACCCCAAGGAGTCCTCTACTGCAGAGCCAGGGCCTTAGGAACCTTTCCAGGTGTCTATACACATGCTCAGCATGTGGGGGGTGTTTCAATCAGAGTGACTCTCAAGACCCACTCGAATTAAAACGCCTGCAGCATCTCGTGTGTTCAGTGTCCCTTGCTTCAAAATGGTGGTGGGGACGTTTTAATTAAAGCTCATTCAACAAGCTTTAGTTAAAGTGCCCCACTGCCATTTTGAAATGCGGGGATGCTAAATACACGAGGATGAGGCTGCTGGAGCATGCTAACTAGAACACTCCTGCAGACTTGATTAATAGAGTCTGCTCCAAGATGTTCTAATTAGAATGCATTGGAGTACGTGTCCTGGATGTGTACAGGCGCCCACTAAGAACTCTGGCATGGCTCTGAGCTCCAGGAGAAGACATAAAGTACTCCTGAGACCTCCAGCTTTTGCTAGTGCTGCATCTGGAGACAGCTGGGCCAACAGCAGAGAGCCTGGAAACGACAGGAACCTCAGCTCGACTCCCAGATCTTCAGCCAGCACGTATTTGGGCTGTGGTTGTCAGGGCTTCCAAACTTCATGTAGTGCAGCTGGAAGCCAACTCCTGGCCAGAGGCAGAGCACCCAGGATTTCCAGCTCTGCAGCGGGGGGCTGTGAGGCAGGGCACAAGGTAGGGCTTAGTGATTCGAGTGGTCTAAAAAAAAAGTGAACATATTTGTTTATGGGGCAGGCAATGTCACCATTGCCACATCTGCTTGTTCCCTTTTCCATTATTTGAAGCTGCCCTCCAATCCATTCATCAGTCCTGTTCCACAGAAGATAAAGACCCCTAGGTCTCTATGTTTGGACTCATCCAGTCTCACTTCTACTTTCTGTATCCCTACCTTCTCACAGGCCTGGGGATCCTCTTTTCAACCTTCCAGAGATGTCCAGGGGTGCTTTGTGTTCCTTGTCCTTTCTCAGCTTGGGAAGGAGAGAGGGAAGAGCTGCTGTTGTTTCCTACAGCAGTCTCTCCTGGTTGTCCTCCCCAAGTAGTAGGACCACCAGGCAGGCAGCCAATCAGATGGGATTTTCTCCAGGCAATACAAAAAAGTGTAGTCCTTTATAACCCAACTCAGTGTGTGGAAATGTATTTGCTGACACTGTGAGCACTTTCAATCCAGCATGTTTTAGACACTGACAGAGCTAATCTGGAACTGTGGACCCAGGAAATCCAGGTTCTGAAGCAGCCCACCAGGTACATGGGTAGGAAACCAAACAAGGCTCTGATGAAAGTTTGTCTGTGCTTCACTGAAAGTTCCCCAGAACCAAAGTGTTTTCAAGAAGCATTTAGTTTTCAATGCATCAGTATTTTCCAGTGGAATAAAGTTTCTCCAGAAAATTCCTGACCAGCTGTCCATATTTTAACTGTGCCAGAAATTAGATTGTCTCATCATGCTAAAAATCGAATCAAATTTTGAGGCTTCAATCCTTTACTTTGCAAAGGGACTCTCTACTATTGGAATTTCCCACTTCAACTGCACGTGAAGAAGGACAGTTAATGGAAAGTGGGCCAAGACAGATGCCTACATCTGTGATTCCCAACCAGGGTGCCATGGCACAGTTAGGTGTGCAAACATAATTCACAAAACAAACCCAGAGATTTCAGTTAGTAATCCATGGGGTCATAAATATTCTGATCTGTTATGATTTTTGAGGGGTTTTTTGGCAATAGAAAAATTGCTCTACTATTTTTCCATAAGCAAAAAAACCCAAGTGAAAACTAAGAGCTGGTGTTTTCCGAGGGATGCCTTGACTCTAAAAAGAAAGAAAGAGAAGTGAATCATTATGAGCCAAGTGACAGATCAATTCTGGAAACAAACATAATGACACTTCTCTTCCCAATGCTGCCAATTCAAAAGGACTATTAATTGGTACCCATGTCCTGTCTGAGAGTAGCTACTTAATAGATCTGATTGAATTCCAATTTGGGTGCTGTAATCATCTCCCCCCTCACTCCCCTCCCCAAATATCAAGTGCTTAGGAGGCCCTTCCAGTACTTCCTAGTGAGTCGGTCCCTAACCTGCCCACCTTTCTCCTATGGTTGAGAACAGCTTTGTGCAGGACTGTCGCTGAAGACTCTTATGACTTGCCTTTTTACACTCGTTTTTACCTACCACAGTCATGCTCTTTTTTGCTATTGTAGCTCAGTAATGCACTTCTGTGGGACACTCCATGCAGCCCAGCAATGCAGCATTCACAAGTCACCCGCTACCTAGAGGTATGTAGAAAAAGCATTTAAAGCTGTGTCTATGTCCGAATAGCTGAATCTCTCCGAATCGATGTGAAGGGTTCTGATTTGATTTGGAGAGATTAAAGGGTCATTCAATTTGGATTCAGAGATTCGGCCACCAAAATCAGGCTGAATCTCTGCTGAATCGAATCAGGGACTAAAGCTTCGCAAAGCCCTAGCAGGTACATCTGTGCTCCCTGCTGCCTCCCATTTCCCTCCCCCTGTTCCCATCAGAGGAAGAAAGCAAAATCCTGGACATTTGGGTAGATTAAAAAAAACTCACCCAGGCAGAGGTCAGAGGGCTCAAAAAGAGGACATGTCCAAGAAAACCTAGATGTATGCATATAGAGTTTCTCATATTTGGCATACATTCCAGAAAATGTAACGAGGGAGGGCACATATAAGAATTTCCTTTCTTCATATAAATGTAAGGTATTATTACACCCCAAGACTTTTTTTGCCTATAAAAACACTGCAATACTAGAACCTCCACATTTCAAACCCACCAGTTCCAGCTGTTTGGTGGGTTCAGCTTTAGATTACATGAAGTAAACTTGCCTCTCTGGTATCAGTACAGGGCTGAGTCAAAACTGAAAGGACTTATTTTCCAAATCAAGTTCTGACCAGGCCCTGATTGCTCACTCAAAGTCATCATCCTACCAACTAGGGTAGGGAAATGCTCTGGAAATACCTAACAAAATTTCAGCAGTATCCAGCTTGAATACCTCATTTGGATTTGACATCCAAACCAGACTGTGAACTCAAACCTAAACCTAACCCAGATCCAATCCTGACTCCACCTCCTTGGCCTACTTGTAATCAATACTAAACTTATAACAGCTGCAGAAGTCTACAATTTACAACAAATATAGATTAAGAGATTCTTAGAATGATCTGATGTCAATTAGGAATAATATATGAATAAAAATGCTCACATCTTATTGTACTTAAAACAAACTTTAGTACTGTAAATGTTATATCTCTTAGATTACCTTTAAATGTTTGATGGCATAGGAGTTACAGATAGCCTGATGGGGAAAGTATTTAAGAGATTCCCCTTAATCAGAATTAGAACTACAGAAACAACTCAGAGGACTTTTCTTTTTCATGTCAAATTTTTATCTTTATATGCTTTGATCTGAGCTTTACATTTATTTATACATGGTCTTGCATGTCCAGTTCTGAGTCCTAAAATATATGTTAATGGTTTGGGGGGGGTGTTGCTAGTAATATTGGAGTCGTTAGCATACAACGTACATGAGAATTATTTCTTAAGTTTTACTGGAAATTGCAAATTATTTAACTAATGATACTATCAGTTGAACCCAATAAGCTTCTTGGACTTAAAGTAAAAACAGCACAACAACTAGATATATTATTAAAACTGATTCACCCTGAGTGCTTTACAGCTGGTTTATATCAAGGTTATTGTGGCTTACTGCAACATCCTGATGAAACCAATTTAACCTCTCCATAATCATTTTTCTATTGTGTGTGTTTGTAGGCATCATCAGTATAAGGAATCAGTGCTGATCATAAGCTTATCTTTGAAAAATAAGGAGGTTATTGTTAGAACTACAAAAATTGTACCTTTCTTATCAGTGACTAAGTGTTCAATTAGAAATAAATTCTTTTGATCCAGAAATATAAGATTGCCATAGAAACAAATGCAGAACTTTGATGTTTGTATAAAATGAATGAAACTCATGAGGTAGCTAAATAATTTGGAATACGAGTATGGGTGACTGCTTAACTCTTGAATAGCAAACAACTTGTTATATTTATAGCAGTTTCCTTTCTTTTTATTTATTTTAATGATGTATTTTTTCATTAATAACAAAAGATAAAGTGAGCTCACTAGCCTAAACTTTTGGGATCAGTTAAATAAGATATGCTGTAGAGACAACCAGCTTTGGCAGGTTGGTGTCAGAGGTGATATAGAGAGATGTTTGCAAGAACACTTATCCTGCCTTACCACTGGCTTTGATTGTACCTACACCATGGTGATAGCTGCATGATTAATAGACTCCACAGGTGACCCCATATTTATCCCTCCTACCTGGTAATTAAAAGCAGCTCTATGTGGAAAGTTGCCCAGATCATCAGCAGGTGTAAATTAGGATACCTTTATGGCTTCAGTGGAGCTACATTGATTTACACCTGTGGAAGAGCTGGATCATTATCTTTCTACATTTAATATATGCACTAGTGAAATTTGACTAATGCCATCTATAGTTATATGTAGCCTTCAAATTAATGTCAAGAATGGGGGTTTCATAATTATAACCCATATTTCCAGAGTCACAAATGTTTATTAAAAATGCTGGATTGGCAGAGCTGGAGAATTAATTACTCTTCTTATCTACAGGAAATATGCAGCAGTGTAGGTATTCTCTATAGATTTCATAGACATTATGGCCGGGAGGGACCTAACAAGATCATCAGGTCCAGCCCCCTGCCCAAGGGGCAGGAAGTCAGCTGGGGTCAGATGGCCCCAGCAAGATAAGCATCCAAATGCAACTTGAACGTGTCCAGAGTAGGTGCTTGCACCACTTCTGGGGGAGTCTGTTCCAGACTCTGGAAACTCAGACAGTAAAGAAATGTTTCCTTATATCCAGTCTAAAACAGTCTTCCAGTAGTTTCTGACCATTGGACCTGGTCATCCCTAGGGGATCCCTGGTGAACACATGTTCTCCCAGATCCTGATCTACACCCCTGATGTACTTATAGGTTGTCACCAACTCCCCTCTGAGTCTACACTTTTCCAGCTAAGGAGTCCCGTGTCTCCCAGCCTCTCCTCATAAGGCCTGCTCTCTTGACCTTTGGTCATGCACGTGGCTCTCCTCTGGACTCTCTTGAGCTTCTCCACATCCTTTTTAAAGTGAGGAGTCTAGAATTGGATGTAGTACTCCAACTGCGGTGTCACCAAGGACAAGTAAAGTGGGAGAATGACATCTTGGGTCTTGTTTGAAATGCATCAGTAGATGCAAGCTAGGGTTTTATTTGCTTTGCCAACTGCGGCATCTTACTGATGGCTCATCTTCATCTTGTGGTCAGTCATGACCCCCGAGTCTATTTCGGATGTACTTCTAGTGAGTGAAGCACTGCTGAGCCTTTGGTGTGGTGTGGGTTCTTTCTCCCAAGGTGGAGCACCTTGCATTTCTCTATATTGAAGGTTATCAGGTTTTCATCTGCCCACCTTGCGAGTCTGCCCAAGTCAGCTTGAATCCTCAGGCTATCCTGCACCATAACTGGGCTTCCCCACAGTTTGGTGTCATCTGCAAACTTAGCCAGTCCACTTTTAACACCCAAATCCAGATCATTAATAAATAATAAAATAAGAGAGGAATCACAACTTTGGTTGAAAAACATAATATGATTAGATTTTTGTAAGGCATTTGACTTAGCTGTATATAACATTTTCATAAAAAGCACCATTCAAAATGAAGAAAGGCCACACACTACATTGATTAAAAGTTGGTCAACTTATGGACTGCAAAAAAAGTAACTGCAATGGGGGATTATCACCCGATGTGGCAGCTCCTAGCAAAGTCTCACCTAGATTTTTCTCTTTGCCCAAGCTATTTATTATCTTTGGAATACAATATAAAACCATTACTGGTTGAATTTGAGGACAACACAACAATTGGTGGAATAGTAAGTAATCGTGGGAACATGTCATCTATACAGAATAATTTGGATCAATGGATGAGAGAGACTCATCTGAACAACATACATTTCAATTTTCAGAATGGGAGACTGTATAATGCAATACAATGGTGCTGAAGCTTTGGGAGTTATGGTAAATAATTGATTGACAATGAGTTACCAATGTGATGCTGTAATTTGGGATGTTTATACATGTGTTTGGGGGCAGGAGGGGGTGCTTTAAATAGAGCAGTTCAGAGAGCCACTCTAATTAAAGCACCCAGAGCATCATGTATTTCAGCATCCCCACACTGATAAATGGTGGTGGGGATGCTTTAACTAAAGTTTATCAAATGAGCTTTAGTTAAAGTGCCTCTGCCACCATTGTTCACCACAGGAACGCTGATACATGTGACACGCAGTAATTACCATGCTCCAGCAGACTCAATTAATCTAGGGGACTAGGAGATTGGTATTACCTCTATCTATCTCGCATATTGATGAACCTGTTACTATAATGCTCTGTGCAGTATGTGTGTTCACACCTCAAAAAAGATATTAAAAATTAAATGCAATTAAAAAATTGTTTTCAGAAAAGAAATAAGTATTTGGAAACCCTGCTATGTAATGAGAGATTTAAGGATTAATTTTGTTTAGTGTAGAGAAGGCTAAGAGGTGACTTGATTGTGATCCACAAATACTTATATTGGAAACAGATTTCTGACAGCAGATGGCTGTTCGTTTAGGAAAAAAACAGCATAAAGAGAACCTCTGATTGGGACCAGAAAACATGAAGTTCAGACAAGAAATAAGATGCCAATTTTTAACAGTGAGAGTAACTAACCATTGAAGAACTGTAATTAGGGATGCAATGTATTCTCCATCACTTGATGACCTTAAATGAAGGCTGGATGTGACCAACCAGAAGGCATGTCTATGATACAGAGATTCCTAGTTGAGGTTGTCTGGCTCTTGTGATTTTAGAGGTCAGAGTACATGATTATGGTGACTCCTTCTGGCCTTAAATATTATGATTTTATGGAGTTTTATGCTTTCAGTGTTTTTAATGTTGTATTGCTGCCCTTGGCTCTTGAGTTTTTTGGGCTGTCACTCTTTCAGTTTAGTTATTTTGGTCTATTCTTGCACTGAAAGACCAGTCCAGGACTTCTGAATGTTCCATTACGAAAACAATTCAATTTAAAATGATGTTTCAAAACCTCATACACCTGCAAAGTAACTTTTGCCTTCCAGGGCTGAAATTATATTTTCAATCCATCTATCCAACCTGTCAATACATCTTTCTGAGTTTATGTTGCTAACAGCTTCTATCCTGCTAGCGATACATGGACCTGGGGTAGCAGGAACTTCCCAAGAAAAATGGGAAGTATCAAATATGTTTAATTTCTATTTAACTTGAGCACTAATCATCTCTGTTAAACATGTATCTCAACACAGGAAACATCCCCTTTAAGATGGATCAGCATTAGATTACAGAGTCCATTACACTATTTTTCCATTTTCCAGTTTTACAAGTTCTTCCTTGCAGATGTGACATTTCTACTGACACCTACTGCATGTCATATGCTGGCACTCAGGAAATAGGTGAAACTGATATAACATTTAAATAAAATGTTCTCAACAGTGTTGTCATGATCTGCAATCACATGAAAAGTACTACAATTTATTTGCAGTGGCTTAGTTAAAGATTTAAATCCAGCCCAAGGGCATAAACTGGTGACTTCAAACCTTAAATAGAATTTCACTTGAAATAAAGGAAAACAAAAGAAATATGCCACAGTAATAATATTTGAAAGATCTGCTAGATGTTAAAATAAACACTGGTTCTATTTATCTAGATTGCAATCCATGGAGAATGCTAAGTGATTTGTAGATGCTGTAATGTTCACGTGTTTGAGATCTTTGGGATCACTTCACTTTTGTCCATGGGAATTTAGCGTAGAGACAAAAAAATCAAAACCATGTGTCCTTTGCTTGTACAAGTGCCTATGTTGAGTAAATAATAATTTCCTTTTCCTTTTTCCAGTATATGCCATTCCTATCCACCTATGGAATCCCGGTTGTGCTTAATTTTAATGTAATATCTGAAATATTTTTGCAATGTGCACTACAGTAGGTTTATGAAAGGTACTTTTTGTTTCTTTGAATATTTTAAAGCAGAATATATACACAAGCTACTTAAATGAATACATTCTGAAAAATTCTGTGGGGAATAGATGTGGATTGCTATGAACACCAGCTAAAGATGGAACTTTAGGAGCTACACAGTATAAGGATATATGTGCTGTTTAGGAATTTATTTAATCAGCAGCAGCAATCCCTTGCAGTTGAGAATGATTGTCTTATCTGTGGGTCTGAACATGGCTGATGAGGCCGATCCAAGATCAACAGACTTTGTTGCAGCTTGGGCACATGCTTCTGCGTGGGGTGGATGGTTCTTGGTTCAGTCCACAATACACTCTATCTCCTGTTGCTGTTGTAAGGTTTCAAAGTACTGAGATCCTTGCAGCAGACTCTTCCTCCATTTGGTGTAGTCATGGGCAATAGTTTCCCATGAGTGGATATTGATGTTGCACTTTTTCAAGTTGACCTAGAGGACGTCCTTGAAGCACTTTGTCTGCCCTCCTCTTGAGCATATGCTTTGACTGAGCTGGGAGTTTAAAACTTACTTTGGGAGTCTGGAGTTGGACATCTGAATAATGATCCGCCTCAATGCTCAGGGTGTTTACTTGCGAGAGGACATTAATATTGGTGCATCTCTACTCATGGGATTTAAAGCAGCTTCTGCAGGCAGAGTTGATGGTACTTCTCTAGCTACTTGAGGTATCTCCTGTACAATGTCCATGTCTCAACTTCATACAATAAAATGGGGATCACAATTGCTTGATAAACCATGAGCTTTGTTTTGGATCTGATGTCACAGTCTTCAAACACCCATTTCCTCATATGTCCAAAGGCTGCACTTGCACACTTGAGGTGATGTTGGATTTCTTCACAGCCTTCTGTATGGTATGGGAAATAGTGTTCTCCAGAGTCTCACCATGAATTAGAATTACTGGATCTGGGGTCTGCTCATTAAGAGCTTGTTGGGGCATATGCACTGATGACAGTGGCATACTGGCTCCCTGACACTTTAAGACAGACAGTCACGAGTGCTCATTAATTCCAATAGGGAACTCACTGTATTGGTTATGAGTTCATTCTTGATGGCAACACCAACTTCGTGAAGCCAGTGTTCTTCCTTTTTCCCCTTTCAGAAGAAGGTATACCTGCCTCTTCGTTCTTTGAGCTTCCCATCTCCCACTCACCAGGTCTTGATTAATGCCGCAACATCAATGTTGTGTTGCCTGAGTTCTCAAGCCATGATTGTGGTGTGGTGCTCTGGGAACTCACTGTTAGGATTGTCTACGAAGGTCCTGATGTTCCAGGTCCCAACAATGATGGTGTGTCTTCATTGATTTTGGCCACAGTAAAGGTGAGCCCATTGGACGTGGTTATCCAGTCAGGAAAAAGGTAGGCAGACTATGTTTAGGGCACCTTTTCTAGCCCTTTCTCCACACAGGGTGAGCAGAGCAGATTCTGAAGAGGGCTGCTCAGTCACAGTTACAGGTGCCGAATCACACTCCTGCCTCATCCAAGTGCTAGACAGCCTTCTTATAACTGCTGTCTTCATGCCGTTTCATGTCTAGGAGCTTCCAGACCACACAATCCTGCTCCTGTCATTGATAGCTGGTCACCAAAGGACTTGAAGAATGTACTGGAAAAGCTCTTTCCCTGGAAGGTGCCTGTACATGATTTCATCATGGAGAAGCTGCTGCACATCAGCTTCTACAGTGTTTGTCAGAACAGGACCTTGATCCAATAGCAAGGAGGCCAAGACAATTGGAGATCTTGTTCCACTGCAGTCTTCATCTGCCTTTGCAGCTGTTGAGATTCTAACATCTTCTTCCACCTGGTCTGCTGTTGTGGACTTGTAGACCCATGGCTAGGGGCTGGTCAGGCTTATTACAATGGTGACCTGTACTTGGGTTGCCTCTGCCCTGCTGCTAGGCTTCTACTTTCATTTCAAGTCTTAAAAATTCAGTTGGTTTCTTAGGGTGCATCCCCACAAGCAGGAAAATGAGTTTCCCCAGGGACAAACAGCAGTGGCATAATGTGTGCCACTGCTATTTGTCCCTGAGGAATGCCCATGCATGCTGCTCTGGCATGCAGCATGTTGCCCCAGGTGGGGTAGGGGAGGCTGGGAAGAGTTTCTGGGCTGGCCTCTGGGGGCTGCAGCCATGGTGATCCTGCAGGAGGGAGCCTGGCGGGCAGCTGGAGTATGTCTTTAACCAGCCAGGCTCCAGGTTTTGGGCAGCGCGTGCTGCTGCCACATGCCCTGCCCCACTTTTTTTAGGCATGTTTTTTTATGACACTGGGATCTCCTAATGTAAACCCCTCCCCCCTGCACTGCAAAGTAGCAGCGCAGGGAATGCTTTCATGTGTGGCATGTACAGTGTGAAGCATCGCAGATGGCTCTGCAGCACCACATACCGCACGTTCCCGCTTGTCTGGAGGCACCCTCAGAGAAGTTTTTATTTAGCGGCTCCCTTAGATTAGAAAACTTGAACTTATGCACTGCCCTTACTCCACCCTAGGTACAGCTAAATATTAAGCAAGTGGCAGAGCTGTACAGCTACCCAGCATGTCCACAGGTGGCAAATAGGACCTTCAGGAAAGGTTAGCTGAGAAATAAGTAGGTAACTGATAACGAAGCAGTTGTGGACCAAGCAGTGGCAGCACCACCAGGATGTGTTGGGAACAGTAGATGGGCAATTTTTTCCCTCCTGAAAAGCCACATATATCCTTTAATGGTGCTGTGACATGGTGACTATGGGAATTTGTTTACAAACAGCCTATTTCCTATACCCCAAAGAATTTACCACAACGGCAAATGGAATCATGTTTTAGCTTGGTTACAGAACACACTTACATTCCCGACTGCTCTGAACAATTATGGACTGCGATGCACATAATGTAAGTTGCCCTGCACCGGTGATAATTCCCTGCTTTCAATTGCTTTGAACTTCGCCAAGCTTTGGCAAGCTAGGCTAAAATTTTCCATGCCCAGTGTCTTCCTAGGGCTGAGTTTTTTACAAAAAGCTTCAGTAAAAATGATTCAGCCACTTCTCAGACAAGGTTAGGGAAGAAAATGTTGTTTTGTCTGTGTTATAAACATTCTTCACTTATCTAAGCTCAGACAGGTTATCACAGAAGTTTTACAGGTTTACTGCAGCTACACTTTGGGAGTGTTTTAAAAAAATAAGACTGAAAACTGAGTGGGCTTCACTGCCTAGGAAAAGGTATAATTTTTCAAAAAAATGCATTGTGTTGGGTATATTATTGCCATACAAGAAGGGAAAAATTAAGGTTAAGGAATATATTCAGACCCTCACATTTGCTGTGTTGTGTAGACTTGGATACGAAAAGTCAGAAGGACCCAGTCATGAAGAATCTTACCAAGTGAGACATGTCATGATTGAGATGTGCTCATTTTATTGCTTAACCTCTGTTTTGTATTAGCTGCTGACCACATGTCTAACCTTGAACAAAGCAGGGTTTTGCAATGTATTCCAGATAATCTTTCTTTAGCAGGATAGCTCTTGACACCTTGTTGAAGGTCCATTCATGAAAAGCCACCACAGAGCAATTCAGAGTCATAAATGTTTTTCTTTCAACTGCTGCCCTATCCTCATGGATTGATAGATTTCCTATGTAAGTGTGCCAGTGTGGCTGGTGGATCTGCAGCTTGCTAGCGTGGGCACATGGCAAATGGAGAGAGACTATTTAAGAGGAATGCTTTTCTGAGTAGCAGGGACTATCAGATCTATTGATACAAGAAAAGGCACAAGGGTAGTCAGCCTGCCTGAAATACTAACAGACCCTGGACATACAGAAGGAGTGCCATCAGACTGGGGAGGATGCATCTCAAGACTTCACTTATTTTACAAAAATCTGTAAATCTCTAGTACTTTTTTGAGTGTTGACAATTAAGAAATTCCTTTTTAATTTCAATATTCCCTCATTTTTGCCATTTTGACCCCAAAGGGTTTAAATTAGAAGCCCGAATGCCCACATCTTGGCTAAAATCCCAGGAAGCAGGCATGTACGTATGTAAGCAGCAGCAGAACCAAGGCAAGTAAAATGGTGCAATTGCACCCTCCTTTGATTCTTGCTTCACTCAAATTTTAAAATCAACTATCTGGGAGGGACAGAGGTCTTTCTATTCAGACAGCAGTGAGGGAATCAATTGATTTCACACCACATTGTCATCTCCCTGATTGCTGCTAATCTTTCTCCACTCCACATATCTTAATGACCCATTCTCTTTTTTAATGGCCTTGCTGTTTCACTATTCAAACTATCCTTTCTTCTGCATTTGTATGGTCTGTCAGCCATTCCTGATAATGTCTCCTTCCATTTTACAGCACTGAAGACTGTTTTTAGCTCTAGCTAAAAACCTTAACCCAAATGTAGAAATGACTGACAGTGAAGTATTGGAAGTACTGTCAAGATGCTCAAGAAGGCTAGATTTTGTTTTATAAATCTAAATAAGAGATGTATATTTAACTATGATGACTAATGACTACAGGACTAATGACACAATATCTTTTGACTATTTTTTGGCAAGTTGGTTATGTTTTTTTAAACCTGTATACTTTATATATAACCTATATATATGCTAGCAAATTAATGCGCATTTCAATTAAGTTATATTTGTTTTTGCTTTGATTTTAAACCGAATAATATAGTGCTAGCCCCCCAGGATATTAAATGAGCTTCTAGTTTCTCTTTAACTGGAGAAAAATGTGTGCTGTGTTATATGTGATGATGTGCCTTGCCATTGGCACCCTCCTTTTCAAAATCCTAGATCTGCCCATGTCTATAAGTAGATAGTGGCCTCAGACTGGCTGGTTTGGAGGTGTAAGGGGGTGTGGCCTCAATGGTTCCACATTTTATGGAAGGACTCAGGCAAGGAGTCACTGTTGACTCCAGGATAAACATGAGTCATCAATGCGATGAAGTAGTCAGCAGAGCCAGTTGCACCATGTTTCATAGTTTCATAGTTTCTAGGGTCGGAAGGGACCTGAGCAGATCATCTAGTCCGACCCCCTGCCATGGCAGGAAAGAGTACTGAGGTCCCAGGAAAGAGTACTGGGGTCAAACAACCCCAGCAAGGTGTTCATCTAACCTCCTCTTAAAAACCCCCAGGGTAGGAGCCTGCACCACTTCTCTTGGAAGTTGGTTCCCTAGGCACCCTGACCGTGAAGTAGCGCCTCCTGATATCTAACCTAAACCTACCCTCTGCCAGCTTGTGACCATTATTCCTGGTCACTCCTGGCGGTGCTCGGGGGAACAGTGACTCCCCCAGCGCCTGCTGATCCTCCCTGACTAGTTTATAACAGGCCACAAGATCCCCCCTCAGCCTTCTCTTTTGGAGGCTGAACAGGTTCAGGTCCCGTAGCCTCTCCTCATAGGGCCTGCCCTGCTGTCCCCTGATCATGTGTTGGGCCATCCGTAGGTGCTTCACAAACAGGTCCAAGGAGGTGATTCTCCCTCTCTACATAGCACTGGTCAGGCTGCAGCTGGAGTTCTGGACACTGCAGTTCAAGTGGGATGCAGACAACCTGGAGAGGGTCCAAAGAAGAGCCCCTTGTCTGATTAGAGGCCTGTAGGGAAGGCCCTGCGAGGAAAGGCTAAGGGACCTTAACCTCTTCTGCCTCTCCAAGAGAAGGCTGAGAGGGGACCTTGTGGTGGTGTACAAATTCATAAGGGGAGAGCAACATGAAGTAGGTGACAATCTGTTTACCAGGGCACCCCCTGGAACAACAAGGAACAATGGCTATAAGCTACTGGACAGTAGGTTTAGATTGGACATTAGAAAAAAGTTCTTCACGGTTAGGGTTGCCAGGATCTGAAATGGGCTTCCAAGGGAGGTGGTGCTCGCCCCATCCTTGAGGGTCTTCAAGACAAGACTGGACAGGCACCTGGCTGGGATCACATGATCCCAGGTTTGGTGACCCTTTTCTTGCCTGCCAGGGGCAGGGGGCCGGACTAGATGGCCCACCGAGGTCCCTTGCGACCCTGGAATCTATGAATCTATGAAGAGGTCTGAGCCTAGAAGTGTGCCCCAGAATACCAAAACTAGAAACAGGTACCAGGCTCTACCCAGAGCTTCTGTCCTTGCAGGCACTTGGTGATCCAGCATTTTGATCCATCTGGTGGGTTGGTACAGTATCGTACAAGGGCCAGGCTGTGATGCACAGTTCTAAGCTCATTTAAATCACATTCACATTTTCATTTCCAGTTTTTTTGGGTCTTAGTCCAGTGCCTTTATTTTAAGACTTGCCTTGCACTTCCTGTATTCCTGTGCTTCATTCACTATACACCTTCCAAATTCTCTTGCATATAAGGCAGGAACATTATAGACAACCGCATTCATTATACAGACTAGCCCTGTATGCTGTCTGTCCTGTAAAACACTAAACAGGACCTGGGTCATTGCAAAGTAACATATAAATCTCTGGAAGCTTCAGCACAGTGCTTAGCAACACTAAGAAAATAAATCCATGATATATAAATAGAAATACTAGGTAGAGCTTGGCAGAAATAATTCTATCAGCATTTTGATTGAATAATAATAATCCAATATTGATAATATGCACAGAGATTACTTGAAAGAGAGAAATAGACATGCACACGGAAGTAGAGTTACTGGAACAAAATCCAGTTAAATACTTTGGGTTTATTAAATATTTTGGGTTTATAGAAAAACTGAAGAAGAGAATGGCTTGCCTTTAAGAGATGCTGAACACCCACTGAAGATGTGGCACATATGACTTTTTCTCCCCAGCAAAAGAAAGAAAGGTTACATTATAAGAATTAGAAACAGGGATACCTGAGCACTGAAGGGCCTATAAAAAAAGAAAAGAAAAAAAGAAAACTTGGAAAATATTCAGGCCCTGAACATACAGTTAACATATGGAATAGATGACCAAGAAGTGTAATAGGAATAATTTAAAAAAAAAATGTAAAGTTGTTAGTTTTCTTCTTGGAGGACAAAAAAATAAAGAAACATGGGGAAAATCATGAACAAGGAGCACTGATGTTGCTGAGCTTCTTGGCTTCTTTACATCCTATAGTTCTTTAAGTTTCCCCAGTGG
>NW_017729034.1:33675899-33678562 GCF_001723915.1 Gavialis gangeticus
CATATGGAATAGATGACCAAGAAGTGTAATAGGAATAATTTAAAAAAAAAATGTAAAGTTGTTAGTTTTCTTCTTGGAGGACAAAAAAATAAAGAAACATGGGGAAAATCATGAACAAGGAGCACTGATGTTGCTGAGCTTCTTGGCTTCTTTACATCCTATAGTTCTTTAAGTTTCCGCAGTGGAATTGTACCTCTGCTCTGGAACAGTAGGAGTTGGCAGGATAAATGTACTGTAAGAAACACTCTTTCTTCCAGAAGTTCAAAGCCCCAAGTAAAAATGGCAATACTTAATCTGTCCTGTGTGGGTTGTAGCAGCAGACAGTGTGGGTGGGGCCTCATTGCAAGTCTTGGCTGCACGCTGGTTTAAGGGAACTTGTATAGAGGTATTTATTCTTGGAAAAAATAGGTCAATTATTTCCTATGGTAACTGGAAAATAAACACACAAACTAACTGCCAACATCTCTCCCCAGTAAAAGAAAAAAAGAGTAAGTAAAAGGTTACTTTGTGATCTTCACTGCTAAACTATTTATTCAGCTAAATTCCATGTTAGGTTCTCAGACATACAGAGCTTAATCCACCTCCTGTTGGATTCAGTGAAAAGAGCCCCACTAACTTCAATGGAGGCTGGATCAGACGTATCAGTATTACTTTAGTGACATTTAAAAGGCCAGCTTCTGTGATAGGAGCTGTGAGTGCACATATATTAATTATCAGCAGGTTTACCTGTAGCAGTATTTGTGGAGAATTAGCTTTAAACTTTAATCCAAGCAGCATCCTTATAATAAGCAATTACAATAACTTCTACAAGAGCAGATAACTTCTGCTACATCCATTATGATCTATTTTTATCCATTATGGGTCAGATTCTAATCTCAGGTAAATTGATTTAAATTTGGACTAATTTCCCTGTCAATGGAAGTATTTCAGATTAACATAATTTTAACTAGCAGAATCCAGCTTCTACTAGTCTTGGGAGAGAGGGACATCTTCAAGCTATTTCAGGAAGTAGTGGAATTAAAAATAGGGATCCAAAGGTGGAATTCTGTTTTAGTAAAGTGAGGGCATCCCTGGTGGCAGGTCTTGAGGAGGATAGGACTTGAGCATAATTCACACACCCAAGTCCACTGGACCCAGAGGTTTACCAATGAGTGTGGTCCAGCCTTATCTCCAGCACCTTGCTCTCATATCTGCCAGAGATCAAGGACTCCAAGAACAGGCACTGGGAATAACCTCAGTGATGAACTTTGGGCACTGGAGTGAGTCAACAGATGGTGTGGGTGGGTCACACTCAGCCATCACCATGTTCTCACTTCTTCTCCCCCTGTACTCTCTTATCCACCCCAACATGCTTACCTTTCTATATATATACATATATGATCCCCATTACTCTAATATCTGAGGACATAGCAATCTTTAAGCTATTTAGCATCACAGCCACTATGTAGATAAGGAAATACAATTGGCGAACTGAGGCAAAGAGACATAAAGGGGTTGTCTATAAGTTATAGGCAACCCCTTTGTGTCACTTTGCCTCAGTTCCCTGATTGTGTTATAGACTATAACACCCACACCTATAGGTACACTCCAGATCCAGAAGTACTCTGGGAACGGTCATTCAATTAGCCACTCTCAGGCACTCCAGAGACCAATGTCTTAAGAGTGGTTGCAGTGGGGTATCCCCAAGGAGCCTCCCCAGCAAACTTACACATTTGGAGCATGTCTGCAGGCAGGAGTAGGCTTGGGGTAGTTGGAAAAGGCCAGGCTGGGACATGTCACTGC
Source organism: Gavialis gangeticus (assembly GCF_001723915.1). Taxonomy (NCBI): domain Eukaryota; kingdom Metazoa; phylum Chordata; order Crocodylia; family Gavialidae; genus Gavialis; species Gavialis gangeticus. The sequence goes on from NW_017729034.1 coordinate 33,677,682, forward strand.
CACAGTGCAGGCATGCCCTTAGAGCTCCTATACACATGCAGGGAGGCTGCTCCAACTCATTGTAATTACAGCATGTTAGAACAGATTCAATTAATCAAGTCTGCTGGAGTGTGGTAATTACTGCACTCCAGCATCATGTGTATCAGCATCCCCGTGCTGAAAAATGGTGGTGGCATGCTTTGAACTAAAGCTTGTTCGACGACTTTTAGTTCAAAGCACCCTGTCACCATTTTTCAGTGTGGGGACGCTGACCTACAAGATGCTCCAGGCGCTTTTATTTAGTGAAGTTCTTGGAATTGTGCTAATTAAAGCGCATTCCCCCACCACCTCCCAGAACCTGTCTATAAATGCCCTAAGTGCCTTGCCTGAAGTGACACAGGAAATCTATGGCAGAGCAGAGAACTCCACCCAAGGCTCCCAAGATCCAGACTAATATTCTAACCACTGAATCATCTTTCCTCTCATTTTTAATTTATTTTTACCCAACAGAGGCCAAGACAACTTTTTCAGGGGCAAAATGGGAAATACTGGATATCCTTTAATGTATTTTATATATTAGTATTATCGTGTGGTTTTGCTTCAGGTTTGAGTAGTTATTTCTTGCAGATATTTTTCATGTTTTAATCACTTCAGGAAATATGCACCACTTTTTCTCAAAGCTCCATCTCTCAATATTTCCCCTTAACAGTCTGACAGATTGTGCTCAAACATATTGGAAATTGTACACTGTTAAACAGAACTGCCAATTTGTACAGTGTATTCTGTTTAAGTGCATTACTCTAGGATTGAAAAAGGCTATGTTCTTATCCATAGTATGCACTTACCCAAAATATGCATATATCTGATAACTATATACATGAAATACACTGTAGTTACTCTGC
>NW_017729034.1:33683562-33699037 GCF_001723915.1 Gavialis gangeticus
CAATTTGTACAGTGTATTCTGTTTAAGTGCATTACTCTAGGATTGAAAAAGGCTATGTTCTTATCCATAGTATGCACTTACCCAAAATATGCATATATCTGATAACTATATACATGAAATACACTGTAGTTACCCTGCTGTGTAGGTAGGTGCTAGTCATGAGCTGGGAAGCAAGTTTACTTGGTAGCTACTAGAAAAAGGCAAAAATAGAAAGGACCTACCATGTTGTACTAATTATAAATTGACCTTGCATAAAACTCAACCCAGCATTTTCAGGTTTAATTCTAGGAAACCTGCAACTGCCCTTGCAAAAATGCCACAGAAGAATCAAATAACCAAGGAAAGGTCCCAATGGGTTAAATGCACTAAGCATGCTAAAATAAAATACTGCACTGAAAAAAATGCCTGACTTGGCATTTTTATTATATGCACAAAAATACTGCAAGTACAAAAGTCAAGATTGTAGGGTGCCTGATTATAAGTTGATTCCATGTATAAGTTGACTGCAATTTTTATGGTTCTTACGGAAGAAAAAAGATAGAATTATAATCATAACATTATAGTATTTCTAGTCTCTATGCATGCTGGTGAAACCCTATTTGCTTAAGCCAGGGTAAAAATTAACTTTACAGACTAAGTAAATCAGACATGCATAAGCTTTTGTGAGCCCGAGCTCACTTTATTGGGTCCTGTGAAAAGACACGCACAGAGTGACTATCTGCGATCATGGAGTGCAGGCTGGGAGCTCCCCGGCACTGGGGAAGGGGGATATTGTCTCCGCCCAGGCTCTGGTGGCAGAGCCCACCTCAGCAACAGACAGCTCCTGTGGGCACCGGGCAATATTCCACCCCCTGCTGCCCAGCTGACCAGGAGCAAATTTGCTCCTGGTTGGCTATCCACATGTGCCACACTGCTCATACTTACATTTACAGGTAGCAAATTAACTGCCGAGTAGAGGAAATTACTGTGCAGTAAGGTTCAGCACATGTAGATGGTGATGCTTACTACACAATAATTAGCTCTACTGTGCAGTAAAACATCTCATGTAGATGTGCCCATTAACTTAAAAGCCAAGGACTTTAGAATCAAGCAAGCAGTGTCTCAGACTCTTCATATGCAAAATGGGAGTGGTAAACCTACTTACCCTTGAAGACTTTATTAGGATTGTTCTGATGACACTTATGAAAATACTCGAGGGCTAAGGACAGAAATTATTTATAAACTGGTATAAGTGATTGGAAACAGGTTCAAATCTATAACACAACAGATAAACCTGGATGGATGTAGTATCAGATTTAACTTTAGGTTAAATTTGTTTATTGAACTTCTGTTCCAAATCCCCTCCAGATTCAAGTTAATTTACAGTCCTCCAGCATCCCAGGATGCTTTGCACCTCCCTGCAAACTCCCCCTCACAGGGTGGGTGGCCTAGAATTGGCTCAAGCTGTCTGCTCCAGCTGAACAGGGAGGTGTGTTCTAACTCCCACTCTCCCCACCCTGGCTTTTGGCCTTGGCCACTACAGGCATGTGGCTGCATATCTGGAATCAGAAGTGAATGTCTGTTCACCTGTTTATCAGTTCAATCTATGCAGTGTAGACTAACCTGAATCAATTCAGCCTTGGGCTTCTGACTATCTGCACTTAGCCTAAATGTGGAACTGACTGCCTTTGATGACCTGAGTATGAAACCTTATTACACTTAGAGAATCACATTCAAAACTTAGTATCTCCATCATGGACACAATCAGGATGGAGCGGGGCAGAGCAGGGGTGTGGTGTCAATCCCCCTCTCCCCCTTCTGGTTGCAAAGCACATGTGCAGTGAGCTTGCTGAGCTCATCTGCTTGTCAGTGCAGCTCCTGCTGGAGCCACTTTGGCATGGCTCTGGAACCCAGGAAGTGAACGCTGCCATCCCTGACAAGCTGGTGACATCACAGAGCTCACTACATGTGGCACACAGTTGACGGAGGGAGTGACCACACTCCCGTGGATTCACCCCTGATCACCATCATTCTTTCTAGTCTGGATATAAAGACCTATGAAAGTATATACATCTTACTGGTTTACACTTTTGTGTCTAGCTGAACTATCTGCTTCAGTGTCATTGTAGCAGGGCACTGGGGTGTGCCTGCTCCTTTAAGGGAGCCTGCTTGCAGGTGGTGCAAGGGGCTAATGAGACACTCACCTGACTGAAAGAGTGCTCAGGCTGGAGCTACATAAGCCCAGAGCTTGAGCCAGTCAGGCACTCTCTCCCTGGCAGCCATGGGGTAAGGAGCTCTGGGCAGCAGGGTTCCTGCAGGGATTATAACTGTTAAACAACTCTGCAGCTCTGGGAACAGAGGGAAGCTGCCTGGGCAAAGAAGGACTGAGTTTTTACAGGCAAATGGCATTTGTTTTATTTTGAAGCCACAAAGGTAGTGTCCAGGGAAGGGCTAAGCTGGACCGGAGGGTTCCTGAGCTCAGGAAAGGGCTGCATGCAGGACCAGGAGTCTGGCAGCCCAGAGGAGGGGTGGCACACAGGACTCAGGGGTCCAGGAGCCCAGAGAAAAGGCTTTGTGTGGGACCAAAAGTCTGAGAGTTCAGGAGGAGACTGTGTAAGATACCAGGGAATCTGAAGTGAGGATCAACATAGGCTCAGGCTCATGCACAGCCCACAAGCAGCTTCCCTTTTATAAACTTCATTAAGAGCAAGGCATGGCAGGAGAGATTCAAGGGAACGGCTGCAGCTAAGCCCGAGCCTGGTAGGGGCCACACGGCCACCAGGGGGCATCATGGCCACCCCCATGGCCATGGACCTGCTGCAGTAATACAGCTGTTTCTTCTGGGCATGTCTAGAGGGAGGGTTTGAACCTTGCAGAAGTGAACCTGTCAGCTAAAGCTGATTTAAAGTACAGTAGGCAGGAATAAAGATTAAGAGGTTTCCATTTAACATATTTTCAATAGGAGAGAATAAAAAGAAGGCATTGGGATGGAGGTGGATGCTTGCTTTTTATTAATGAAAAATATCTCCAGAGGTGAAATTTAAAATTAATATTAGCAAATGATGGAAATTTTGGTGTGGGAGTTTAAGTGAGGATCTTGGTGTCTCTTTGTCTCCTATTTATTAGGGTAAGTTTTGATTGGCTGTGGTGATTTTCACACTTGTACCCCTCCCCTCCCCACTTCCCCTCAGCCTCCCTCCTCCTGTTATTTCCTATTTAAATAGCATGTACCTTAGATTCTCTGGATTTCACAACATTAAAATTAACAATAATCTATTGAAAGTAAATATGTGTTCTCTCTCTTCAAATTCTATTTTATTCCCATCTATCACCCTTCCAAGTTCCTGTGGTGATGGAGGCTTCAGTAATGAATGTATGCAGGTTCTAATGCACCAAGGTGGCTGAGGCTCCACAAATGAGTACCTGTCATGGAGATGACCTAAGTAGGATTCCCCTCAATCATTTAAACAGAGGAGATGGAGCTCAGGTGCCTCACCTAGTTGCAACTACAGCAATATCTCATGTAGGGGAATGCCATTTTGTAGAGAAGCATGCCCTAAATATTTTCAGCTCATACAGTTAAAAATTCCAAACCTTGAGCTCCAGTTGTAAACTTGTCACCCAGCACAGACGGTGTGTAGCTATGTATAAGTCCAGTGTGTCATGTCTAGGAGGAAACTGGAGTATTAAAAAATAAACAACACCAAGAAAAACTTTTAGAAAAAGGCCAAAGTATTTAGCTAGATCTCACAGAATATCACAGTTGGAGTTTTCCTTCTGTAAGGACTACAGGATTAGACTAAATTAGTGGTAGTCTGAGCCCTTTTCATAAACAAGTTTTCTTGAACATAAGAGCACTGAGCTGTGGGGGAGAAAATTAATTAAATCATCAGTCTTATTTAATTTGAACACTTTCAGGTTTGTGAGATTAATGGGGTGACCACAGTTCTTTTGGTACCCTAGTGGCTCTGCAGTAGCAAAAACATACCACCTAGATTTCCTTTATGCATTGATTTGGCTAGGATCATTAAGATACATTCTGAAACAAACCAGTATTCAAATTTTCTACCCTCTTTAAAATAATAGGAAATGAGGTTGCTTATATTTTCCAATCCATTACTGGATGCAATAAGCAAAGAAAACAGGAAGTATTAAAGGAAGAACTAGAAGAATCAACTTTGACACTGATGCAAGGAAGGTCAGCAAACATCAGAGAGGACCAGGTAACAGCTACAAGCACCCACACCCATTCTTTGTGCCCTTGATACAGTTTCTAGAAAGAAAACCACATAATGCTGTGGCCAAGTTTTGGAAGATGCCATCCAAAAATAAAAAAATGTGCACCATTTGCTCAGACAACAAATTGTTAGGAAACCAGGATGTGAGTGGTCTTGCCTAATGGTTAGATACCTGAAGCACAGGTGAGGTCCAAATCTGTTCTCAGGGAGCTGGGGAGTAACAGAGGGGTCTGGCATCAGAACTGGGAGCCACGGCCAAAGACAGATCAGGCTGCAGTCAGAAGCTATTGCTGGAGACAGGGTAAGCAGATGGTTAATCAGAATTAGGAGTCAAAAGCCAGAGCCAAAAGTCGAACCAGAATCCAGAACAAAGAACCAAAATCAGGGTATGCTGGGGGTCTTGCCAGAGTCAGAACCAGCAAGGCAAGACCCAGGAGGTCAGGAACAAGAACTTTTGCCATTTTCCACAGAAAGAGACTGCAGGCTGTGCCTGGCTTTTAAGGGCCTGCTGCCTGTGGTTTTAGGGGACTGGTTGTCCTGATTGCCTCCCTCGGCTCGGACGGGAGCAGGGTGCAGGTCTGGGCTTGCTGCAGGCAGCACCCATTTATGGGATGACTTATTTTGATCTCCTAATTGGGACTGCCTCGGTCCAGGATTCTGGTCTAGCCTCATTACACAGATAAAGAAGAAACCCTCAGGTGCGTGCATCCTAAACTTTTGACCTTTGAGGTGTCCAGCCACCATTTGAGAAAGAAGCAATAACTTCTACAACTTATATCCCTAAGCAGCATTTTAAAGCATGCTGCGGAAGTTCAAAAATTCTTTGTCCTTTATGGTTGGTTGAGTGAGAAAAGGGAAATTATGTCCCAGGTTTCTACAGACACTCAATGGAATTGTCAGGAGGACAATCTCTCTACTTGCATCCAACTGCCATGAGTCTATGAAATGTTTCACGGAGCATGAAGATGACTTTGATTCTGTAGTGCACATTTTATACAGAAATGCTTTCCAAAGAAGCACTCCAATGTCAAAAGCAATCGAAGGAAGTTCAAGAGTAGGTTGACAGATTACAAGCTAATGAAATTGCTGGCACAGTCTCAGTGGAAATCTGGCTTAATCCAAACAGCAGCAAAGGGCAGAAACCACGAGAGGACACAACTGAAGCATAGTTATGAGACTGCATGACTGAAGAAAAGTATGTTCCTTCTCCTCTAGCACCTAAAGTGGAATAGCCAAATTTTGCCCCAAATCTCCATTTGTGACAAAGGTCATCATAGGTTGCTGCATCAAAATAGTGGAAAATTGTGGAATGAAAATAAGAACTAAAGGAACCTTTAGTTTTTATATGCTCTGCACTCTTGTGCAGTCAACTCATCACAAATTGCATTCAGTATATTCTAATTTGATCAAAATATCTTAATAAGCTCAGTGGAGAGGTGGGGGCAGAGAAACAGAATGAGTTAGCAAAAATATATTTGTATCTAAGGACAGGCAGAAGAATGATAGGTTTAATTAGTGAATAGACTGGGGAATTTGATTATTGTACTCTTACATTTTATTTGCATAATTGGACAGCATGTGCATTTCATTTTGGACAGTGTGTGCATTATGTTAGAGGTATAAATTTACTTGTGAAGTATGTTTTTGCATATTTTATTTTACAAACCCTTAGTGCTTTTTCTCAATGATCTTTGCCTTTTCCAGGAAAAAAAGAGTTTGTTTTCTTTCCAGTTGGAAAAGTCACAATAATCCTGACATATATTCAAACCTGCATTCCCAAAGGTGCTGGCATTGATTAAATGCATCAGTATCCCTGGCCTTTCCTTGTCTTGATCAGTCATCAAACCCATCACTCACAATGAAAAAGCTTTTTTTAATATGAAGATGAACTGACACAGACATTTGGAAACCAGATGGCCTTAAAAAACATTTAAGTGATCTACTGAAGCCCTCTTGCATCATGTAATATTTCACTTGTTCCTGCTGGATGCTTGAGGAGTTTTCTATCCTTTCACAATATAATACAACTGACCTTTGCCCAGCATTCACAACAGGCTAATGGTCACAGAAAGCCAGAAAGAAGAAAATGGGGAGAAGATCATATATGGTATAAGAGAAAGAGGCCAGCAAAGTGGCTAAACAAAATCCATTAGCCATATGTACTCTGGCAAAAGAAAATATAATGGATCTATACCACGCTGGTGAGTTTCTGTAAGAGTGAGTATTGTAACAAAGGGGCTTGTTCTAATGAGCTTACATCATACTACTGTTATGATATTTAAATTTATGATTATGGGGATTCATTCAAATTTGTTAGGGGTGTGCGAAGTGAGCTCTATTAGATTCAGATTTGGCCTGAATCAGGGACAGTGATTAGATTCATTGATTTGGATCACTGTCCCTGATTCGATTTGGCCGAATGTGAATCTGAAGATTTGATGCTGATTCGGAGAATCAGTGATTCAGACACAGACACAGCTTTAAACGTTTTTTCTACATACCTTGAGGTACCAGCGTGGCTTGTGAACACTGCGATGCTGGGGCAGATGGAGCATCCCACAGGAGTGCTGGGGGGGCCTCCATGTGCTCAATGGTGAACCCAGAAGTAGACTGGAAGTACTTCTGGGTCTGCTGGAGAGCGCACAGGGCCCGCCCCCCCCCACCTCCTGGCTCAGTGACCAGCCGCAGGAGGACCCTAGGTGCTCCCCCAGACCCAGCTGGCACCAAGTGCTGACCTGGTGGGGTATGGGAAGGCCCCCCTGCATGCTCCCCTGCAGACCAGGAGTGCTCCTGGTCCACTTCTGGGTCTGCTGCTGAGTGTGCTGGGGAGCCCCCTGCACTCCTGTGGGACACTCCATCTTCCCCAGCATTGCAGCATTCACAAGCCACCTACTACATAGAGGTATGTAGAAAAACCATTTAAAGCTGTATCTATGTCCAAATCGCCAAATCGTTCCAAATCGATTTGGAGGGTTCCAATTCGATTCGGAGAGATTAAAGGGTCCTCTGATTCAATTTGGATTCAGAGATTTGGCCACTGAATCAGGTTGAATCAAATCAGGGACCAAAGCTTCACACAGCCCTACTATTTGTTCTGATACTGAATATTTAAATGTGTTCTAACCAGTCTTCATGGGTTTTTTTCTTATGATCCTATATAAACAAACTGCATCTTCTCCATTTGAATAAACATCATAGTTACAAGTAATGCAACAATGAAAAGGTGGACAGTCCTTCCAAGGAATAATTTTCAATCACAATTTTCACTAACTTGAACAAGTGATTGCAGTTACAATATTTTACATACACAGAATTAGAAGGTAGATAAGAACATTATATTTTCAATGTGAAGGCCTCAAATGTCAGAAATCATAAGGTTGCCTCCATGTTCTTTCTCCCTGCTTATACACATTTATTACAATATAACCTTTAATTAGGAGGTAATATATATATATTATCTCAGGACTCCTGCCACAGTCAGCATTCCTTGTTATTAGATTTGTCTGTGGCATCTCTAAAGGTCTCATTAAATCTTTGCCAATATACCTTATGAGCCTTGGATCTGTGAAAGGATGTTTAGTTTTCCAGCAGTCTGAAAACTCTTCAGTGAGTTGGGCTCTTTAAAACCCAGACTAGAACCAAAATCTTTGCAGGTAATCTTCAGTTGTCATCCAGTTAAGTCAGTGAATGAGCTAACTTGGCTTTCACCCACCACAGGTTCTGTTAGCTTTGAGAATTTTCATACGGCTCAAATGCAATGATGAATCTACTGCTGAGCGATGACGATCATTTTTAGTAAACTACTTCGCACCAGAACATGGTGGCAGAGAAAAGAGAACATCTGTCTAAGCTTCTGTGTTCTGAGGCAGGGCTATCCAATTGGTGGCCTCTGGGCCGCATCCAATCCCTAAGCTGCCAGTCTGGGCACTGTTACTTTCACCACTCTGACTGACTGCTGATGATGACGGAGTCTCCTTCAACTTCTATTGCCTGCCCCCCATCCCTGAGAGCAGGGCTGAGGGAACCCACCATTGGGTGACTCAAGGGGGACTCAGGGCCCCATGTGGCATGGTGCAGGGGCATTAGCACAGAACATTGCGCAGTGGAGGGGGCATTCACATGGTGCAGTGTGGTGTGCAGGGCACAGGGGAGCTGGAACTACAGTGAGGGGGAGGTGGCCTGTGCCACTAAGAAGCTGGACACCCCCATTTTAAGGCACTGCCAGCTTAATAATAATTTACTCTATGATTGCCTCCGTTCTCATTCCTTTTTCTCTGTCACTTGCATTGTCAGGATTAGCCACTAGTAGCAAGTGAGTTGTTGTTTATGGGCACAGATAGACATTTAGACCCCTGTTCTAATTCATGACACTTTACATAAAGTGCCATGAGTTAGAGTGCCCCCACCCTGACCCAACCAGTGTTTTCCTGTTGGGCCACGGGGAGAACAAGCCTGCCTGCACCAACCCTCCTGGCCAGCAGGCAGGGATGCTCCAGCAGCACCCCAGGACTGTTGAGGCACCCCTCTCCCCAGCCCTGCCCCCTGCTCCTAGCTCTTGGGTTGTTGCAGGGGGAGGGAGAGGTAGAAGGAAAGACAACTAGTAGGGCAGTAGTGCTAGACTTCTGGAAGACCAACTTCAACGAGCTCAGGACATTAGTTAGGGTGGGACTGAGGGGTAATCACATCTGCGAGTTGGGAGTCTAAGAAGGGTGGGAGTTCCTCAAGGGACTGATCCTACAAGCGCAGAGTGGCACTATCCCAGTACATGTAAACGGAGGTAAAAGAGCCAAAAAACCTTCTTGGCTGAGCAGGGAAATCTAGGAGAGCCTTCAGAGGAAAAAAGAGGCCTACAGGCTGTGGAAGCAAGGGGCAGCCACCAAAAGAGGAGTATACCGGCTTGGCTTGCACTTGCAGGGAAGCAGTGAGGAAGGCCAAAGCAGATACAGAACTCAAGTTGGCAACAAAGATTAAGGATAACAAAAAGTCCTTCTTTAAGTACATAGGGAGCAGGAAGAAGGCACAGGGTAACATAGGGCCGCTACAGAATGGACTAGGGCAACTTGTAACTAATAGGATGGAAAAAGCAGAGCTGTTAAATAATTTCTTTGCTTCTGTTTTCCTGGACACGGATACAAATCCACCTCCCAATGAGTCTTTAGTCTGGAGTGTGAGTAATAGCAATCCACCAATGGTTAGCACTTACCTAGAGAAGGGGCACTTGGAAGGGCTGGACGTATTTAAGTCGGTGGGCCCTGATGATCTTCACCCGAGGGTACTAAAGGAATTGGTTGACGTTATAGCAAAACCACTGGCACAACTGTACGAGCACTTGTGGCACTCAGGACAGGTCCCCCCCTGTTGCAGGGGGTCAGACCCAATGATCTTTCAGGTCCCTTCTGACCCTAGGAATCTATGAAGGAGGGAGCAGCACTGATCTTCCAGCTATGGTTTGCTGGCTGACTGGAGCTGGCTGGATCTGGAGGTGCGGGGGGAGTGTGAAATGGAGCACAGTTGCCTCATGGGCCCAATCCAGCTCCCCCCAATACCCCTGTCAGGGTAGCTGGAGGGGGAGGGCAAGGTGGGGGGCTCTGCTCCACCTCCCCTCACAGCTCCAGCCAGGCAGCAAACCTCAGCTGGCAGCTCAGTGCAGCTCCTTCCCTCTGCCTCTCCCTCCCCCTCCCCATGCAGAGAGCCCCAGGGGCAGGGTTGGGCTACATCAGCCCAGTTAACCCTAGGAACACAAGGTCCCTTAAGATACTCTAAAGCAGAGCATTTTCATCTAATACCTCATTTGAGGGGGCATTAATTTTTTGTGCAATTGGTCACTTTAAAAGCACTCTTTCATCATGCATGTATGTCATGGCACGGCAGTAGAGGACTTTCAGGGGTCTGATCGTGCAAACAATGTAACTTGTGTAAGCACCCGATGCTAGAATTGTATGCTAGTGTCCACCATAGTATCAGAGTGCAGTCCATTTAAATAAGTTGAATAAGTGAAGTCCCTACCATGTGTTTCTTTTTCTCAGTACTCCAGATTTGAAATTTAACAGTAATAATTCATCTGTGGTAGTGTAAACTGTGGGCAAATCCAGAGGGGCAACAAGCTTTTGTACCTTGGGTGGCCAGACTACCACAGCTGTTGGGTTGCCAGCTGGGGCCAATCCTGCACCCACTCTGTCAGTGCTTGTGGCTGGTGGACTGCTTGCCCATGCCGAGTTATGTTATTGGGCAAATGGTTGCTAGTGTTGCCAGCTCTTACAATTTTATTATAAGTCTCCCTGTATTTGGCATTTTTCTTGAGTCCCAGCTACTGATGTCAGGTTATTACTTGAATCTGAGCTTTCCTTTCAATGGAAATGTTTCTCTGTAACCATGAAAGTTACAAAATGGCAACCAAATGATTTGGATAAGCAAGTTTGGACAGAATTACTTTTTCAAAATAGTATCAGCTTGCAGGATTCATATGCACATATACAATGGACTTCATTATGACAGCCACTTTGGTGTTATTTGTAAAATGTATTTTGAGCAAGAGCATACATAAGAGGAGAATTCTGTTTCTAGACATTCTGTATATCAAGGAATTAGATCCAGTTAATTTGCTAGCTAGTGTATTTTGCTTCTCAAATGTTTTCTGGCAGTTAAGGAATATATTTTCTGATAAGCATTTACCAGGAGGCTCTCAAGAAAGTATTATATTGTGAGGTAATCTGTTTGTACAGCAAAGGCAAAGTCAAAGACATCAGCTAAGAGGTGATAGGCCTACACACCATGAAATCTCAGCTCTCTGTCACAGGCAGTACCTGTCAAAGGTCGTTGCCAAAGCAGCTGAGTTCTCTCATGGTATAGCTTTTCTGTTGTAAAATGGCTGTTCCCCAGGAAAGATTTACAATGATTATTTTCAAATGGCTAACATTAAGGTCTATTTTGTTTCCGCACTATGAAAATACCTTGCTACAATTAATAGTTAGAGATGACTGTACATTACTGAGCATGGCTGAGATCATCTTGCCATTTTGATATTTCTTGGATTAATATTGCTGCAAACTAAGTGATATGCGTGATTAGGCTGCTGGAGACACATTCAGCCCTTTTTTCCAGATACATAAAAACCCTTTAATAAAGGTTAACCATACAGCACAGCTGCAGAAGGGATTAGAGAGGATGCAGAGGGTCTCACACACCTAATTCTTGTCAGCCTCTTGCATAGCCAGCTATGGAGCACGAGGAGGAGATCATTTCTGAGCAGCCACGGCTGCTGTGACAGGGGAGCAGGCCTCTTCCCTCTACCATTTGGTGCAGCTATACAGAGGCGGATCACAGTCTGGGCCCCAGTAAGCAAGTCATTCCATTCCATTCCCTAGCTAGAGATGATCCGTTTAGGAGAAATGGAACTTACTAAATAAAATAGCTGAAGGTTGGCTGAAAACACAAGGTCTTATTCATGAAAGAAGAATTTACTTCATCCTAGTCAGTTATTTATTTATTCATTCAATCTGTTTTTTCCTTGTGTTTGACTTCAAGTTGAAATTTATCAAGAAAATGTCAGGTTTTATTCCAGGGAAGTAAGAGGAGAGGAACAAACATATGAGCTGAGTTAAAGTTAAAAAGTTAAATGGCAGTGAGTTATTTGAGCATAAGATTTTCCATTCTGAGGCCCTGTAGGATGCTCATAATCCCTACAATGCTGAGTGTATGAAGTATAAACAGGCAGCTTTTGATATGGGGCATTTTAATTACTTTCTTTCAGGAAAATGGGATTTTCTTGGAGTATACCCCTAACTGAGAAAAATGTCTAGGACAAGCATAGAAAGAGAAGGAATCTATTATTTCTGTCATATTTTTGTTGCTTACACACACTAATCACAACTATAGCCATTAGGGGTGTGCGAAATGGGCTATATTCGATTCAGATTCGGATGCGGTCTGAATTGGGGGCAGTGATTTGATTTGTTGATTCAGATCACTGTCCCCGATTTGATTCAGCTGAATCCGAATCTGAAGATTTGATGCCGATTCAGAGAATTAGTGATTCAGCCATAGACACAGCTTTAAATGTTTTTTCTACATACCTCGAAGTACCAGGCACAGCTTGTGAATGCTGCAATGCTGGGGTGGATGGAGCGTCCCACAGGAGTGCAGGGGAACCCCACACATGCTCAGCAGTGAACGCAGAAGTGGGCCAGAAGTAGTTCTGGTCCACTTCCCCCCCCATGTCCCTGCAGCTCAGTGGCTGGCCCCAGGGGACTCTGGTGCGCCCCCAGACCCAGAAGGTACCAGTCGCTCAGCTGGGCGGTAAGGGGGACCCACGTGCTCCCTGGTGGACCCAGAAGTGGACTGGAAGTGCTTTTGGTTCATCTCCAGATCTGCTGCCGAGCACACTGGGGAGGCCCCTGTGCTCCTGTGGGACACTCCATCTGCCCCACCATCATTGTGTTGAGATGCCTGGTACCTTGAGGTATGTAGAAAAAACATTTAAAGCTGTGTCTATGTCCGAATCAATTCAGAGGGTTCTGATTCAATTTGTAGAGATTAAAGGGTCTTCTGATTCAGTTTGGATTTGGAGATTTGGCCACTGAATCAGGCTAAATCTCTGCCAAATTGAATCAGGGACTGAACCTTTGCACAGCTCTAATAGCCATTTCTGTTTCAGTCAGTCAAAGAAGATGTCAGGACTATGGGGGTTAGAAAGTGAACATTTACTTTCAGTTCAATTCTGCAAGGAAGTAAGCACTCTGGCCCTCATCCAGAAAAACATGCAACTAGTCTTGTTGACCAGTGGGGCTATTCATGTACTTCAAGTGAAGCCTATCCTAAAGAGCTTTTTCTGGATCAGGGTCACTGTTGTAGCAGGGAGTACCCTGACAACTCATATAGGGGTAACAAGACCCCCAGAAGCACCCCATTAGTCCCCGTGGATGGGACATCAAGGCAGCTGCCCTCCCTGAGATTGGGAACTTACCAGGGAAGACGTTTGTGGCACGGTCTGAAGAGCTCTTGGCACTGCAGCTGCCTTGCTTTACCAGCTCATGCCGGATCCAGGTTGGCCAGCAGGCAGTGACTGGTGTCATAAGGATGAGCCCCCATCAGCTGAAGGAAGATCAAAGGCCTGGAAGCACATCTGCAGGAACGTCGCCCTGGGCCTGGGAGTGCCCTAGGAGGGGTGAAGGGAGCAGAGCAGAGCCTGCTCACTTAATTTGAGGCTCAGAGGAGCCCCAGCACAGAGAGACCAGAACCACACCACACAGAAGCTGACAACATGACGTGGAGGTGCCGAGAGCCGTTGTTTGCCTCACTGGAGTGATAAGGGTGATGAACTGTGAGTTCGTTCCAGAAAGAGACACAGAGCCCCATAACTGAGGGAAAATTAAGGACTTGACAGACTAGCCCTGCCAGGAGTAGTCATAAGACCCCATAGAACAGTGATTAAGGGGCTGTCAAATATTGAGTGACAAATGTAGGCACAGGCTGGTTGACACACCAAATCCCTAGACTGCTCCAACAGGGCAGAGGGTGACTGTCACTAAGTTATTGAGACCATTCACCCAGGCTGGAGCCCAAATAATTGACCAATTGTGAAGATGCTGCCATCCCACCATTCTATGGCATACAGCCTGGTCGGACCATAAAATCTGGTTGGTGTAAGGACAGAGTATAAGAGGAGGTGGAGCCCCAAGAAACAACAAGTTGCTCATGAGGGCAGGAGTAAAACATTGAGGATCTTCCCCTTTTATTAAAAAGATCAAGATGTGGCAGGCAAGACAGAGGGTGTGCCCTGCTAACATGAACCAGCAAGGTCAAGCTGTCAGGCCCCACAAACCGATGCTAAACAGATCAGAGCACTAGACCTCAGCGGCAGATTCAAGCAAGGCATGACTGCCTACTGTCACACTGCTCAGCCTCTCACAGAATCAAGCCCAAAGACTTGGCACATTCTGCTGACAGCTTGTTTGATGTTCATTTCCACTTATTTAAGTATCCATCCTACCCTTTCATATGGTGCTTTTCTTAACTCTCACAAAGGAAATAGGCTTAGTGCTCAGACAAGAATCTTCAAAAAAAAATTGGGAGTTTGAACTGAATCTCCAGCATGGTGCTAGCAAATACTGGGCTGTTGCAGTTGATCTACTTCAGCTAAAAGCATAAAACTGAGATCCTAAACACTATGACCATCTATAGCAGGGCACTAAGGTGCCTGCTACTGAAAAACAGTAGTATGGGCTCAGCTGCTAGTTGCTAATGGCAACCAGGAGGAGCTAAGGGCCGACACCTGGTGGGTCAGCTGACCGGAAGGGGCAGGGCTGACCACCATAAAACAGAGACAGGAGACTGTGGGTGCTCTCTCTCTCTCTCCCTCCCTCTCCTGACTGGCAGTTGGATCGAAGGGGCACGGTTAGGCTGAGGAAAAGAGCTTGACCCTGAAAGGGATAAAAAGGAGAAAGGCCTGGAGGTATAAGTCATTAGTTACGGGTACGATATGGTGTGGATTAGAGAATGCTTGTCAGAGGGAACGCTTTAGCCAGGAGGCTTATGTTTGAGTTACAGCCGATTGGTTTGTGTTATTATGTTGGTTGTTTGTGCTTAATGTTTACCGGAGGACTGGGTGAGGCTGTAGGGGTTGGAGGAGGCCTCATAGGAGCTCCACAGTAGCGTGGGGGTGCCTGGCGCCGGAGAGGGCGCAGAGACTGGGGGCCAGGCACGGCTACGGCCACCTGAGCCTCGATTGTGGGAAGCCCCAGTGGGCGCAAAACCTGAGAAGGGGGTCTGGGGCCAGGCACAGCTACGGCCACCTGAGCCTCAATTGCAGGAAGCCCAGTGGGGTGCAAGACCCAAGAAGGGGGTCTGGGGCCAGGCACAGCTACGGCCACCTGAGCCTCAATTGCGGGAAGCCCAGTGGGGTGCAAGACCCGAGAAGGGAGTCTGGGGGCCAGGCACGGCTACGGCCACCTGAGCTTCGATTGTGGGAAGCCCCAGTGGGGCGCAGGCGAGGCAAGGCCCCAGTGTGGGCAGGAATTGCGAGGCAAGGCCCCAGTGCGGGCGGGAATCGCGAGGCAAGGCCCCGGCGTGCGTGTGAGCGCAGAGAAGGGCCCCAGTGTGGGCAGCAACCGTGAGAGAAGCTAGGGAGTGTCCGTGGGGCACGGGTAACTGTGAGAAGCCCCAGAGGCGAGAGCGGGCAGCGAGAAGCCCCAGAGGCGAGCCAGGGGGCGCCCGTGAGGGCGATAAGAGAAGAGAATTGACTAGACAACGTCCGGTACACC
>NW_017729034.1:33704037-33739288 GCF_001723915.1 Gavialis gangeticus
TGGGTAACTGCAAGAAGCCCCAGAGGCGAGAGGGGGCAGCGAGAAGCCCCAGAGGTGAGCCAGGGGGCGCCCTCGAGGGTGCCAAGAGAAGAGAATTGACTAGACAATGTCTGGTACATCTGCGAGGCTTGGGGCGTGGTATCAGGGGTGGTAGGAGCCACGTGTAGCCCCTAAGGCTAGAGTGCACTGGGGCAACTAGACAGAGCATTGGCCAAGATACATCAGGGCACCGTGTCAAAGTAGATAGAAAAGGCAGCCTCCCCTAAACACTTAAGACATCAAAGACGTGGTGGGCGAGATAGTGAGGGTGTGTTGACACCGACTTGACACGGTAGGGGGTGCTAGGGGAGTTCACGGCACCCCTAGGTCCCGTCCTGTCACACCATCATACATTTTATAGGATATATTTTGCAACTTGGGGGGTGTCTAAATCCCTGTGTTTTAACCAAATTACTCTTCACATATGAGACTGTTTCATTAGTGCTCTAAATGGATCCACCATTCTTCATTTCTTGACTTGGGGTTTGACCCTGTCAGTGCAACACTTTCACTATCTGACTGTCAATGGTACTACACAAGGTTTGTAAGCACCAGCTCAGTCGTATTTGCAGGTCTGGGCCTTAAATCTGCTATGCAGTGTTTCCATTCATCATTAGCACACTGCTGTATTTCAGTGGAGAGATGGCTTTACCTCAGTAGGCTGAAAGTGTTTTGGTATCCCTCAAGAATAAATGTGATATTTATGAAGATAGATGTGTTTATTGAAGAAAAGCAGTATACCCACCCTTTATAAGAAAAATATCTATAGTTTTTCCACTCTTCCTGCTACTCCCCTAATTTAATGAGTGTCAGTTCCCTATTTTTCTTCACCACTGTTCCTATATAACCTTCAGCTATTGGCAGGTATGTCTGCCATGAAAGGTACTGTTTATTTCATTTTGATTCAATTAATTCATTTTTTATAAAAGCACCCTTCACATTGTCCTACCCCGTCAGGGCTGAGGAGCAGAACTGAAAGTATAATGAGATCCTGTTGTTGTCAGCTAGAAGCTGGTCTGCTGAAGTTAGTGATGTTACACTGAGGCAAAACAGAGTTAAGACTATCAGATGGTAAAAATCCATGCAACTCTACTTGAAGTAAATGGAATCAATGGGGGTGGTTACCTGCTCAATACTTTTGGATTTAAATAAATATGGACTTAAGAACCCATGTTAGGCACCATTTTTGAAAGTCTTAGCTGTGTTGGGAGGAATGTCACACTCCATATTGTTACTTTTGATATTCACTTTAAATTATTATTTTAATGTCTAGATTTGTATAACTATGATGGCCTAAAGGTAACAAGAAGAACTATTTTAATGTATTGCAAAAAAGTAAATTACAAAGAGGAAAAGACAAAATAAAGCACTGTGTGATGGAGGAAGTCACAAAGCTGGTCCCAAGGTCGGCCTGCCCACCTGTCTAGGGCAGTCTACTCTGTCTCTCCTGCCATGACTTGATGTATAAAAGAAGATGTAAATGCGAGAGGCTGCTCACTTTATGCCCTGATGCCAAGGGCATTAAACACAGCTCTGACTTTCCTATACCGCATCCCATGCCTCTCAGATGGCATCCAAAATCTGCTATCACTGCCCTGGCCCCTCATTGAGCCACCCTTGGCCTCTGTCTCTGCTCAGCCTTAGGTATCCTCAGATGTGCACTGAAAGCCCTCCCACTGGGGCCCACTTGGCCTCTGGCCTACCTTGGCCTCATGTATCCTCAGACGTGCCACCCTCTCACTGGGATCTCATTTCATCAACCCTTGCCCCCCTCATGGGGCCTCCACTCATGCCCCCTCACTGGGGCTTATGCTCTAAAACCATTGGGAGTGGCCTATGCACAGTCCTTTAGGGCACACAGGCCCTACTCTGTGCCCTCATGCAAAGCCCTTCAGGCTTCCCCTGTGAACCCTACTCTGTGTGGCCTGTTACCCACTCTATGCCCCCTCACTGGGGACAACACTCTGCCCTCCCTTGCTGGGGCCACTATTCAGTCCCCTGCTTCACTGGGGTCGCAGGGTCTTACACCCCATGGGACTCGTGTCTGTAGATGAGCCTGGACCCTTAACCTGTCTCTACTCTGGAGTTACCCACCAGGCTGTGGGGGCTAGGGCTATAAGGCACCCCATACTAGCCTTCCACTAGCCTACTGTCAGGAGGTGCACCCCTGTCCCCACTCCAGCTGTGCCTGAACACAGCATCTTCTTACAGCATCATGGAATTTGTTTACAACCCCCACTTCAGTCTCAGGGTGCAGAGTGGAGCAGCTCCATGCATTCTGTCAGAGAGGCTGCTGCCCTGATTCAGCCCAATACCACTTCCCCTAAGGAGGGCTTTCCCCACACCCCTGCTGCTGCTGCTTTTCCCAGCCCCTTGCTCTCTGGTTGCAATATGCTTGTGGCTTCCAAACTCCGGGAAGCTGCACTACAGTTGAAGGCCTGAAAACTATGTTCATGCTGTTGCCACTGCCACTTTTGCTCACTCTTCTTTTCAGGTGTGAGACTGAAGAATGATTCCAATTTTAAGCTAAAAAAAAGTGTGCCCAAGATATGAAAAGTTTGGGAAACCTGGGTATGTCTACACATGTATTTGGTCCAGCCTATGTTTACTCTGATATAAACTACTCTGGAGTAAGCACTTTCAGACAGATGTTTACACATGCAGGACTAGGGAGCAGATTTGCTGCTCTTTGCACCAAGTTTTCTGCAGCTCTGCAATGAGCCTCTGCTGCCACACCTGAAAAGAGGAGTGAGCAAAAGTGGCAGCCCAGAGGTTGGCAGGGAGTACTGACCCAGAAGAAAGTTGTCAGCAAGGCGCTCCTGGCCCTGGCTTCCCTGATCAAGGGCAGGGGACTTGGAAGTGCTGCAGGGGAGGATCAGGTCCCAGCCCCCTGCCCTGAACTGCACAGAGGGGAGACTGTGGCAGAGCCCTCCCTAGCTGGAGGCAGCTCCTGGGGTGAGGAAGCTATCTCCCACCCCCTGGTGGATGGCTAACTGGGAGCAGATTTTGCTTCTGGTCAGGTGTCTACCCGAGCACTACTGCATCATTACTAATCTTAAATACGTTTGCTACTTGCATTTGCAGGTAACATTTATTTGGGATTAGGGAAGTTTACTGCGCAGTAAGCATGTGCACATGTAGACGCTCATTCTTACTTTACAGTAAACTACACTAACGGATAGTTAAGCATCTCATGTAGACGCGCCCCCTTATCTGAAGTCACTAAGCTGGACTTTTCCAGAAATATGGAGAAATTGCCCTTTTATCCATAGCAAAGGAACTTCAGGATCCTTGATATTGTTGCGACATCAATACTTTTTGAGATTGCAGTCTTGTCTTTCCTATTTGTTGTTCATATGAAGCTTTTGTAAAGGAGGGTCGATTGCATTTATATTTAGCTCAGCAGAAATTGTCCAGCTCCTCACTTCAGTCTCTCATAAACTGATATCTGGGATCAGCTCATAGCCAATTTTTCAACAGACTGAAATAGGAATGATAATTGCAGAAATATCACCCATCATCTGCAAACAGATGCTCCCAGCTGCTACAGTCAGAGAGAGTGGCAGTGGTGTGGAAGTACAGCCTTGCTGATGAAAAGGAACTTCTGAACACTGATCTCCTCTTTCCTTGGAGGTGGTGAAAAATCAGCCACAATTATCTACCTGTAATGCATCATGATTCTTCTGTGAATTCAGGGATCCTGCAATGGGAAGAGGAGTAAAGGCCTGGGAGGGAGTGTACACTACCCTTCTGCACACCAGTGGTAGATGTCTGAGACCCCATTAACTCAACCTCAGTGGTGGAAACACTCCCTGTTTTCTGAAGGGGAGTTTTGAGAATGAGAGTTGGATAGACATCCAGGGGGCCAAGGGAGGACAACAGTTCCTGCATGGTATATACAGATCCTGGCCCTAATGGGAATTTGGCTGTTGAACTCTTTGGGCCACCCCTGACATTTAAAGAGTGAATCAATGCTGATTGTCATAGGAGGATGTGATGACAATTCCACAAAAGAGACCTTACAAAACTGCATCCTCCTCCCTGTGATGCTCCCTCCTGAGGTTTTCTAGGGATGTGGGGAAAGTTTCCTGCCCCTTTTTTGCACAACTTTTCATGTGAAAGGAGCTGAAATGTGGCATCTTACTGTCAGCAAACTTAGCTCCTGAAACTATTTATATTATCTCTATGTTCCCCCAACCAACAAAAAAGTGTTCTCTGTCTTTAAACTAGTTGGACTATGGGGACATGAGTTGATCCATGGGCTGAAGGAGGCCTTTCCAAGCAGAATTTCATGCATTGTTTGTTGTTTTCAGTGATTACCTTCTGGACTCTCTTTTACTTTAAATAACATATACACTAGCACTGTAATACTTTCTGTAATTGAAACACAAAAGGACCAGGGTTCTCTGAAAGATTTTAGTTATAAACTGATTTTCTTGGCTGGGAATAACCACTTGGCATTGAGTTAAGGTAAAAACCCTTTGCTTTCAATTCAGCCTATTTTAGAACATTTCAAAGGCTACAATAAATATACTTGCAATGATTTACACTTTATGTATCTTAATTGCTCTGCAGTCTTTCCAAAACAATACCAAGGGATGCTATATGTGTATGTGTGTGTAGCTAGGCACAAAAATATCCCGTTAAACTTTTGAACTATGTATCTATTTTCTTGGCAAAAAACTTAACTAGGGAGATGGATAGAAGATAATTTTTCTGCAACAAAATTTTATTAGAACTGAAGAAATATAGTTGCAAAACTCAAACCCATGGAAACAGGGTTCAAACAAAAATAAACCTAGAAGACCTGCCATTTCTGTAAGTATTCCCCCAAAACTGCAGGTTTTGCAGATCCTTTTAGGAGTCTATAGGGAATACACCATGAGACTGATTGATCCTTCTCTATTCCCCCACCTCCTTGAGAAGACAGTCTCAGCTATTGGGTATGGCAAGCAGAGCTGTCCATTAATCCTTAAGAGCCAATAGACACAGTTAGACAGGGAATAGGGAGAAGCCAATGACTTTTTTTCAAAATGGAGGGCATGAATACTGTATTTTCTTGTACACAACATGCCCCCAAATAAAACACACACCCTGTTTTTGGAAAACAGAATATAGAAAAAAAGAAAGCTATTTCCAGAGTCATGACCAACTCTGTGCACAGATTTAGTCCTCCTGGAAATATAGAGTGTACAGAAAGCATGGCATCCTAGGAGACAGTCTGAGTGAGGCAGAAGGCAACAGAAGCTTCCTTGACCTTAGGAAATGCTCAGGTGTATAGGACATAAGTTCCATGTTCAAACAGAAAGATATTTTTAATTTTTAAATGAGATTTTTTTCTAGCATTTGCTCACTGTAACGTGGTGGCCTCCTCATCATATCTTCACTGGCTGCCCCGCTCCTGGGGTAACCACCCACTTCACTCATCTGCCATGCCTTGATGGAAAAATATGAGAGTTGTTACTAAGGTGGGAGGCTGCCCATTACTCGCCCGGCTGACAAGGGCCTCATACCTGCTCTGACCTCTCCTCCATGTGTCCCATGCCTTGCAGATGTTTCTCTGATGTTACTTCTCCGGCCTATGACCATAGCAAACTGGGCACACAGTTGTATCTCTCTTCTACAGCCCCAGAGGGCCACTCGTATGCTACCCCACTCTCACTGGGGTCCCACTCACTCTGCCGGCTCTCACCCAGCCTCTTTCATACCACCTTCTCTCTGGGGCCACACTCATCCCACCCAGCCTCACCCAGCTCAGGCTTAGCTCTTCTGGCCTCAGTCAGCCCCAGCGCAGTCTGTTGGGTATCTCCCGCTACCCTCACCTGAGCACTGACTGAGTGATTGTACAACTGCAGGCCTATTTCACTCCTAGCCCCTCACCAGGTCGCTGCCCCCACTGGGCCTCCTCACTCACCCACACTCATTGGACTGCTTTGTTTGTTGCCCCCTCACAAGGAGTCTTGCTAACCGTTACCCTTCTCACACAGGGTCACACTTGCACCCCCCTGGCTATGCTCTGGCTGCTGCTCTTAAAGTGGCAGGCACCAAAGTTGCCCTGCCACACTCATCTCTTTCTCTTCATGGTTTAGACTGAAGTTGGCTTCAATGATCTATCATGGTGACTGAATTCTGTCTGACTGCGTACAGCAGTGGTCTCCAACCTTTTTAAGGTGAAGATCATTTTTTGAAGGAAAGGGCAACCCAGGATCTACTGTACCCCACCACCTCCTGCCCACCCCATGTCCCCTTGCCCAGCAGGTTAGTGGGGGGCAGAGGTGGATTAAGGTGTACTGGGGCCCTGGGCAAGCACAAAATTGGAGGCCCCCTCCCACATGGAAGCTGGGCTGCAGTGTGGGGAGAGGGGCCCTTCCCCTCCTAGTGCTGGCAGGAAAGGCTGGGTGGACCCTGCTGGGCTGGGGGGCACATGGCCACCTCTTCTCTCTGCTGTCCATCCCTGCTATGGCAGAATGTACACACACGCATGCACACACACAGGCGCACACAGACACAGGTGCGCACACTTTACTCTCACTCTCTTCACATAGACACAGGCACACAGACAGGCAGAAACACACACACACATGCACACATGCACAGAGATACAGAAAGACAGATATACAGACACAGACACAGACACACATACACTTTCCCCTCATAGGATCTCACCCCTCCCCCACTCTTGATCACATGAAAGCAGCCCTCTGTCCTGCCAAGGTGAGCCACCTGCAGTTCAGTTTTGCTCCCTGCCCAGCCTGTGTTACACTGACCTTCAGGGAGCTGCTGCCTGGCTGTCCCATGCAGCCACGCAGATGCAGAGGGAGCTCTGCGCCATTTTTCTGCAGGTAGGTGGTGGCACTGGGAGGGCTGTGGGGTGCTGAGATGAATTTTGAGGGGTGGTCTCTGCTGGGGTGTGTGCAGTGGCATGAGCCCCCCTGCATGCCTGGACAAACTGGCGAGGCTCCAACCCTCCCATGGCCTGCCTGGGTGGCAGGGGGCATGGAGAGGGATCATCCCACTCCCCCGGCCAGGCTCTAGTGGCAGGGGGCATGGCTCAGCCCAGCCGTACATGTCCCGCTGCTCCCCATGTGAGCCTCTGACAATCAGGGAGCCTCTGACAATTGATCTCAGTCTGGGAGGGCTGAGCCCCTCCCAGAGTGAGATCGACTCTCAGAAGCTCCCCAATTAACCAATCAATCATGGCTGACCAGTTGGTGACCACTGGTGTACAGCCTACTTTCACTCATCATGGCCACTTGCCATCAAGCTCAGTCACCAACTTAGTATCTTGCAGCAGCCAAGCCTGTGTTCCTACCAAAGCAAGTTGACACTTATGCTGTTGCTATATATCACAGGTGCAAGCATCATTTGATGTTATGTTGCAGATTTATGTTGGTGGCAGACCATATCTTGTATCTTACAGTGACTTGTACAGATATTCTTTTACACATCTATGGGCCTTATGAACCTTCCCCCTAGAAATGATTCACCTCTGTTCCACCGGTGACATCTTAGGTTTCAGCCACAGCTAACATAAAACTCTTTCCATAGAATTTGCTATCTGTTGGTCCATGGGTACAGCTGGGATTGTAGAGATAAGATCAGTATTGGCCTTTCTTCCTTACATATCTGCTAAAAATTATTAAAACCTCCGTAAAAAATGAAACTGCCAATTTTCACTAAAAGGGAGTCTGAGACATCAGAAGTGTTAGTAAGATTGGGCATATCTACAATATGTATACTAAAGGATTTATTTTCCCTTCTCCTTCTGTCTGTCTCTGGCACCTAACACCTTTTAAACACAGGTTTGTATTTATTGTAAATACTTAAACATGAGTCAGCTGGACACATGCTAGCTAAAACTTTTTAAAGGCACTGGATTATGTCTACATTAGCTGCAATTTTGTGTTTCAAAATGCGTAAAAACCTTTTAAAACATGACTTATTCCCCTATTCTTGACAGGACCTTTCTGTATTCTCTGACGCCAACTTCTCTTGCCTACATTCAGCCTGCATCTGAGAAATTCCTGTTTTTTCTTTCAATCCAAACCAAAAGAACCTAAGTGTAATATTTAGTGCTTAATTAACTAACGTTGCTGGATTTTTCTGTTCTGCCTTAAGTTGAACCCAAAACTCTAACAGAGATTCCAGGGAGAGAGGACAAGGGGGGAAGCAGAACCAGAAACAGCTAGAAATGCTGACACCTGCATGAATGCAAATTGGCAAGGTCTGTACAGCTCTAGTTCTTTCAGGTCACTACCTCATGTTGCAAACTAAGCTACTCAGCTAGACAAGTTTTCAGTCCATAACAAAGACAGTGAAGGAATTAAACATTTAGAGAAAAGAAGGGCTGCACAAATATTTACTCAAAATTATGATGGTATCTTAGGACCTAATCTTGCAAACACTTAAACATTTGCGTAACTTTAATGGGAGTACTCTAACTGACTTCAGTGAAAGCACTTATAGGCTTAAAGTCAGAAGTGTAGTATTTGTATGACTGCAACTTTAGAACTTACACACAGCATTAAATTCACCTTCCAACTCCAAGGTTAAAGTTCATTTTATAATAGGACTCTTGGGGAAACAAGCTCAGAAATAATATATGGGCCTGGAAAAATATTTTGAGCACATAAATATGGTAGGGGGTATTTTTAAACTTTGGAATAACTTTTCCATTGAGGCAGGTTTAAAGATATTTAAAAGAAACATGAAACTTGATTTAGACTTTGGAATATATTGCTTGAGGGAAGAGAGGATGCTGTTTTCTTTTTACAAATGGGGTTTCACTGAATTATCTCATTTACTACCATCTCAATCTCATTTGGAAAGGGCTTATTTTAGGAAAAACTAAAAGAGACAAAGGACATTTCATGCCTAAGGTGGGTTCTGGTCTTATGTGAAAATGCAGCTTCTACATCTCTCCTACTTGACATTTAAGTGTGATTACTTTATATGGATAAAAGAAGATTTCCTTAGTCAGGAGTGAATTGATCATGCTGGGACCACCTCACCATTGACCATTATATTATATCACCATTATACTAATACCAAGCAAGGGCACAGAAGAGGTAAAAAAAACCTATCAGAGCAGAATGGGAATGTTTTCCAGCCACTTTGCACTAGTGTAAATGACTATGAGGGAGAGGGCCATAGTGAATTAAACCCATTATATTTTTTTATTCAAGCAAGATAGTGCCCATAAAATGGGCAACCAGAAAAATGTATGGGGCCCTGAGTATGTGAGAACAGGGTTTCATCTTGTACTGCAAGGAAGTGCTGAAAGCTGAAGGAGGTGCTTGAGAAAAAGTAGTAGTTTAAGACCTTTAACCACAGAGAAATAACAACAAAGCCTCCTTTTATAGCAGAGGGAATTATGGGCCATTTGAGAGGAAGTGAAGGGGCTGGGGCTATAGGGCTCTAGAAATATATGAGAAGACAAGATGTGGAAGTAACAGTCAGTCATCTCTTTAGGTAAACATTTTTTTACTGAAGCCTGATTCCTGATTTAAGGCAACATGTAAATTTTTAGAAATGTTCCATGAGGCCTTGCCCATTTCTAATAATGTCAAGAGCACTTTACAATTCAGAAACTTTGAAAAGTTTTCCCATCTTGAAGAGAGACCTTTTGTGGGAAAGTCCTACTGAATTAAAAAAAAAAGAAAGATTATCTGCTGAGCTCCATTAAAACCATCCAAAAACCATGTAAAATGTAAACCAGAAGGATATTATTGTAGAGGCTTAGGTAAGCAAGCTTGGCTAGAATGTATTAAGGAAATTATTGTTCTCTACTAGAATACCCAGGACTGTTCATAAGCAATTTCATATAAGACCTAGAGACCCTTTAATATAGTCTGGTGTGCCCATGGTAGATGAGCCGACCTAGTGCAGGGGATCTCTGCAAGGAACAGGAAGACAGTGAAGCAAGACCTTCACATCCACTCTGGCTCTTGTGTGTTGTGTACGAGGGCCAGAATGGCATAACTAATTATTAACTGACTGAGCGTTTAGATTTTTATGCTGTCCTGCCTGACAAAGGCGCAGGGCCACTTACAGACCGAAGCAAATTCAACTCTGAAAGGTCCTAGCTGGGTGAGGATTGCTTCACTTTGAGCACTACTGGAGATAGCCATAAAGCTGCCTACCAAAGGACCCTTTTACCTCTGGCATAGGGGACATTCTGGAGGGAAGGCAGAGCATTAGGAAGGGGCTGCAATAGGCAATGCTTTGGAGATTCCATGGAGTGCTACAGTCCTTAGAGCAGCCGGAGGAGGCTGATGTAGTTTAGGGAGCTCTGAGGCCTCAGTTACTCCACAGATCTGGGCAGCCACTGAAACAGTTTTGGAGGATGCTCAGCTCCCTACCCTCCAAGGCTACAAGTTCTGTGCTACATGAGATCTCTACCTAAATCTTCCCTGCCAGGTGCAGCATATCAGTTAAGCAGCCCATGGGCTATAAATATGTGATGGTCATTGCTACTGTGCTTCTTCACCAGCCAATAGAAACACACATGAGTTTGGCTACAGATCCACCCAACCAGTTCTGTTCTTGCCTCCTCCAAATCACTATAGGGTAATGACTTCCCTTGTGAAACGTCTCCGGAACCTGTTCCCATTCATGCAGCAGAACCGTATTTATTATTATTTGTGTGCCAGCAGAGGGAGAGGTGTATCATGATGACTTCGATTCACAAGTTGAGAGCCGAAGTCTCCAAGTTTCATAGGCCTGTTCATTTCTACTAGCATCCTTGTGAATGGCAAAATCCAATTCATGCAATTTACTGACTTTGATATTTATAAGAAGATAATAAATAGATTGTATGCATTTCAATTTAAACATGCTTTGTAGTTCCAGCTACTTTATAAATTATTTCTGAAAGTTACTTTAGTCTACTTCCTTGTAAACAGTGTGCCATCAAAGTGCTGGCCCTTCATTTACAATGAAACCATTTACAATTCACCCAAACTTACAATCCTGAAAATGACATAGGTGAGTTAGAAGGGGCCAGATCTGTTCCAGATGTAATCCTTATAAAAACAGAGTTACATTAGGGCCAAAGTCTCAGCATAATCTTACTGTAACATGGTACAGTGGTAAAGCCTTGTGGACTAGGTACCCTATATGTTTCAGATAGATCAGCTCAAAATCTGTCTCCTATTGGAGCAAAATGAAAATGACACTCAACTCAACTGTCCTAACCCACATAAGTCATCCCATCTACATTTCCACTTTTGCTTCAGTAGCATGCAAGAAGAACAGGAGAGACAAGTTCAGGGCAGATTGCTTCCTAGAAGTAAAAGAAAACTCAAAAATAGCCCTTCAAGGAATCATGCTCACTACTTGTTTTTCCTTCTGTATTTGGCTCCAAGTATGGGGCAGTAGAAACAAGAAGTGGGATGCAGGCAGACCCGTGGCAGACCTCCTATTCTATACCCTACAATGTGTAGGTGAATGATGAACACTGACCTGGCGGAAACTTGGCTTCAGGCCTTGTTGATCACACAAGATGCTGGGCCACTACTGGGGGCAAGAGCTAAGGGATTTTCCCCCTCCCTTCTCTGCTTTGCCTCTCTGCTTTACCTTTTGTCTTTCTAATTTCTACTTATTTACATTCTCACTGACATCCTGCCACATTTTTAGCTTCTCTCATTCCTTGGAGTCTCAGAACAGCAGAGACTCCCTATGCCTGAAGAAGGGTGACTGCGCCCAAAAGCTTGCCAAGAACTTTTTTCCAACTACTCAGTTGGTCCAATAAAAGATATCACATCTACTCAAAGAATCTTGCCTGCCTATGCCCTTAGACCAACATGGCTACAACCAAAACACCAGAATCATCTTGTGAAATTACAAGCTAATACAGCTAAGTAAATATAACTGAAACATACATAGCTCAGTAGGAAGAAAAAACCTTGATAATAGTAAAGCTGAAAGAACCCTGAAGTAAGGAAAAGGAGTACAGTATGTGTAATTATTTTACTTATGTGTGTAGCCCATTAAGATCACTAAGACTTTTTCATGGATACTGGAGGCAGCTAGACCCTCAAGATGTGTTAATAAGGTGTACTTTAACCTTTTAAACAACACAGCTCATGTGCCATTAAGAAACTGGACTGAGACTCAGATGATTCTGTTCTATTCCATACTAACCTGTTTTCTAGCTTAGGAAAGGTCACTTCCCTGTGCCCTTCCAACATTTTTTTGTTATTTAGCTTGTAAAGTTTTTAGCCAGGAATTGTCTCTTGATATGTATATACCCATTGCCCAGCACAGTGGGATCTGGTTTTGGTTGGAACCTCAAGGCAGAGCATTAATACATATAATAAAGATTGAATATAACCTTTTAAATATGTATTCACAAGACCCCTTAGAACATAGGACCAATCTTGATGATTTACCCATACATAATCTATCATGTCTGAACCTAGTTTATATTATATTGTTTATAATGATAATCGTTATCTTAAGAGGGAGATTTTTGGATTGAGCAAATCCAAATATAATTTTACTGAACGACTTTGCTGAGAGACAACATTTCAGAAACTGTATTTTTCCTATATAATTTTGTCTAATATCATCTTACTATCATTTACATAACCTTTTTACAAATGTTTGAAAAATATCTTGTTTCTTTGCTGAGAGAGAATGGCTAGTACCAGCACAATGTGGTGCATTGCTTATTAGAGCTATTTAGACAGCATGGGAAATTCACCTATGAAATGTGGAAATCTTAGATCTCTTTAGAACATCCATAAAACCACTTCACGTGATAATTTTGGGTCTAGATTTTAATGGCAGTTGGACAGCTGTGGCTGATACAATGCAGAATAAAATACTGAATTCTGAAGGAAAATATTACTTTGTCAGATAAAAGCATAAAGCACGAATTCCCAAAAAGGCTCAACAACAAACTGGAAAATATGAGTTGAATCTTTTAGAACAAGAAGCTAAGACATGCAGTCAGCATGCAGTGCAATCTATAGAGAGGTTTAGAAGAGGAAAGTGAAGAATTTCTGCCCAGGAGAGGACTGCGTTCTGTTTTTAGACCACTTCTCTCACAGAGAAGACTCTGGAACTTTGCCATCACTAGGTTCATAAAATATGAAAAAGTTAACCTTTACAATATAATTAAATGATGATAGCCACTTAACCAAACTTGATGAAGGTTTGAAGATGATGTTATAGCTTCTGCTAAAGTAAAATTAGTCTCATTAAACAGTGACACAGAATGAGAAAAGTCAAGAAATTCAGTTATTTTTGGAAATCCAGCCTGTATCTTTCTCCATTTCTTAAACAGCTCTCTTGATTGGTCCATCTATAATCCCCTCATTTTCGGAGTTCTGTTCTAAATCCCTCCTCTTCTCCTGTCTCTCTTTGGGTGACTTCATCTGTTCAAGTAGCTTTAAGTGCTCTCTTGATTCACAAGTCTATCTTTCTCCTCTGAGCCAACTATCAGCTGGCCTCTACATTTTCCCCTCCTGAATTTCTCACTGTTAAGTTAAACTTTCCTAAGTGACCTGCTGGGGTGGGGCCTCTCACCCCCACTCCACTTCTCCTATGCCATGAAAAGGGCCTGGTATTGCACCACAGGGCCCTAAACATTTCTGTATGGGCATGTCTACATGAGACACCTTAATGTGCCTTAGCCCAGTTTACTGAGCATTATGAGCACATGTCTACACATGCATGCCCTTACTGCACAGTAAACAAGGCTAATCATGACTAAATTTGTGACCTGCAAATGCCAGGGCCCCAATCCTGCTGGGGCCCAGTACACTGGGGACCCATCCAGGGTCTCAATACACTGGGGGAACCCCAGTGCCTAGAACCCTGTGACCCTTGCCTGGGGGTCACAGATGCGGAGGACTATGTCCTCCAGCATGTCCTGGAGGATGCCACACACCTTGAGGATGGCCTTCCCAGTGGTGGCCTTGCCCACACCAATCAGGTGCCCCACGTACTGCAGGCTGGTGAGAGTGACCAACTTGACCAGTGTCAGGGTCAGGTGTGTGTCAGCAGGGAAGGCCCAGCCCATCTCAGTGTTCTGGCACTACAGATGGGGCTGGAGCTGGCACAGCAGGTCATTAAAGATCATTCTGAATGCATTGACCCATCACTTGTCATCCCAGTCGCATTGTATGGTGTGCTGCCACCAGACCTGGCTGGCACAGCAGGCCCAGAGTTGGTGTGGCTGGAGGGACAGGAGGACCTAGGTGGCCTCGGCAGTGGCATCCTGGAACCCCTAGTCATTGTGGCTGGTGGCAGCATCTGTGCAGCAGCGGAGGGCCTAGGAGGGCTTGAGGTGTCATCATCCAGGTGGTCACTGCAAGTGGGGGAGCCAGGTGGAGTGAGGTGGCCATGAGCCAGGTGCTGATGATGGCGGTGGGCCAGCAGGATGACTGAGGTGGCCAGGAGGATCAGGGGACCCTGTTCCTAGGTGCCAGGGCCAGGGGTTGGGGCAGCCATGGCTGAGAAGTGCAGGAGGCAGGAGCAAAGAGACCACATGCTGTGTGCCCTGTGCCACACTGCTTCTCTCACAGAGGAAGTGCTGCCCAGACTGCACAGTGCTGGTGGCTGGATCCAGAGGCTGGAGCTCCCCCTGGTGGCCACAGGGGGACCTGGCAGGACTGGAGGGAACTGGCACTAACTTTAGTACCAGTTCTTCGCACGTGTAGACACCTGCCAAAAATCAGTTACTGCACATAGGTTAATGAGCACTAAATTTAATTGTGACTAATTGTACGTGCAGACATGCCCTATCTGGCTGAATAAAGGCTCTCCTGATATGAAATTAAGGATTTCTTCCAAGGCCCTAAGGCCTGGGGCTGTGTCAGATGCACAGCTGGGGGCCGGAGGGGTAGGATTAAAGCACTGAAGAGCACTAGCCAGCTGGCAGCCCACACACTATAGCACTCTTGTGCCCCAGCCAGCTCTAGTCACCGTCTATATGTGCATTTTGGCACACATAACTACTCCGCTGTAGGACAGTACTTGTCCTGGACAGTACCAGCCTACAGCAGATTAGTTAATTTAGTTTGCCCTAGTACAGGTGCATGTGTAGGTGATGACACTTCACTGCAGAGGTAATTAATCAGCTCTGCAGTAAAGCTCATGTGTAGATGCACCTAGTGATTTTTACATAATTTTCCTGT
The DNA here is from genome assembly GCF_001723915.1 of Gavialis gangeticus. NCBI lineage: Eukaryota > Metazoa > Chordata > Crocodylia > Gavialidae > Gavialis > Gavialis gangeticus. The sequence goes on from NW_017729034.1 coordinate 33,719,223, forward strand.
GGAATTAGGGGTACTGATGTAACTATTTCTGGTGGTCTGTATAATTACATACATATTATGCATGGGATTCTGATTCATATAACTTCTGATTATTTATGCCATACACAAAGTAACTACTGATGAAGAAAGTCATATATAACTCCAAATAAATAAAAAAGGTCAACAACCTCTTTTATCTGTTAGAGGTTTTAATATTTATTTTTTTACATTCCCAATTAGTCTGTTCCTTGAGCATCATCCAAATAATACTTCCTTTTATTTAAACATGTGTTGAATCCCTAAAAGTTCTTATAGAAAGAGACAGAGAGAATGCTTGATGCTTGATTCTTGATTTTGAGAGAGAGAATGAATTCTAAATTTCTGCATAATACAATACATATATTAAAAGTGAGTTATACTATCAACGCTGAAGATGTTGTCAGGGTTGAGTCAGTTATGTTGGGGTGTGTGACTGGGGAGACAAACACACACACAGTCTGAGTTGATGGGGAAAAAATGTAAAATCTCCTTGATGACACTAAACCAATTTTAAAAACAGAAACCAAAAAAGTAGCTCATGAAATTTAAGAAACATTTTCATTACTTAGTCCTATGGAAGCATAGAAGGTTGAATGGCAAATACAGCCCGGTTACTTGAGCATATAGGATCTGCATATACACATTTTCTGAGAACTTCTTTGGATGTATGGTCCATATGATCCTTAAAGAAATTTGCTGGGAGAGACTTTAAAGCTTTTTACTCTCAAACATGGGCATTTTTTTAAGGTGATAATTCAGAGCAATGTTTAACTTCTAATTAGAATATTAGAATTCAGCTCTTGAAGCCTTTATGGCTTCTAGGAAATGCATTTCTGAAACTGAATGTAACCACAGTGGTTGTGTGGCAATGTAAGGACTGCCATATTATTGCTCTTCTTTCCTGTTTCCCCAGAGAATCCCAAAGCAGGGCAGAATGTTTTCCACTTTTAGTTACAGATTTTGCTCTTAAGTCCTGTATCACATTGCAGGAGATTCATCCAATTTGTTTGTCAGTTTTCTTTTTTGGATCTTCTTCTCATTGAGGACAACACATAATGACTTGAGTAGAAAATATGTAATTATTAATGTGTAAGGCATATACTCACAGTAAGTTTCAAACCTTGCCTCCTTACCTGCAGTTGTAATGTGCTCTCACTTAACTTGTCCCCTCATATTTGTGCTCACAGAAAAAAAAAATCCCTGAGTAACTGTACCTCTCCATTTTGAGTCAGGAAGTATAATGTGCAGTTACTCAGATTTATGTCTGCATTTACATTGTGGACCCAACAAGGCAGGTGTAGATTTTGTAAATGTAAATTAAAGCTTCAAAAGCAAGAAATAATATGATACGTCTTATTATAAGCCTAGTAGAGGGAGTCAGTGATGGGAAAGAATAATTTTTGAGTATCTGGGGTGTTCATTTATACAAATATCCATCACATGTCAATCACATAGGGAGAAACAGACATACCCATGGCCCTGACATTGCTCTAGATTTCACTCTTCAATGAGGCTGCTGAAAATGAGCAAGGTCCTTCTTGTAGTTTCTCTACCGAAGTTGGTCGGGGGTGTAGTGGCTTTTCGCTGGGGTACTGAATGAGTATCCAAAGCTCTCTCAGAAAACCAGGAACATCTGTGTTTCTAGAGATGTGCGCCATTTTCCTTACTGGTTGTATTAATATAGATTTTTCTGAAACCAGGTTTTGTTGCTGTTGTAGACTTTCGCAATCCAGACTCTAGCAACTCTGGCTGGTTGAGTTGAGGAAAAGTAAAAGTAGAAATGGTGTATAAAGTTGGAGAAAGGAAAAAAAAACTGTGATGGGGAATGAAGGAGATGGGAAGAAGGAAAGAAAGAGAAAAAACTGAAGGGAAAAACAGGAGAAGAATTGCCTATTGACTAATGCAGGTCACTTTAATTTTGTGTATGCTGTTTTCACATTTGTAAAAGTACTTACCTACTAGGGCTGTGCGAAACAGCAGCGTTCCGCCTCGACTTCCATTTCAGCATTTCGATGGAACAGGGGTTTTTTGAGTTTCGTTTAGTTTTGACAGCACTGTTCCGTTCTGTCAAAGCGGTTTTGCTGTTTCGATGCTGTTTTGATGTTTTGCCTATAGGCTATAATGGGGAAGCACAAAACAGCCTATAACTTTGTCATTTCTTGCCTGATTTTGATGAAATTTGCAGGGATAGTAGCCCCTTCTGAAGTCATGAAGCCTGCCCAGTTTCAAGGATATAGGTGGAGGGGTTTCTAGGAGACTGCATCTCAAGCTGCTGACGAGCGGGAGCCAGGGAACAGGAGCAGCATCCTGTGATCTGGCAGGCAGATCAGGGGCCCGCACCCTGGGAGAAGTCTGGCACAGTCTCTGAAGCCCTCCTGGGGGTGCAGATGGGCCCCTGATCTGCCTGCCAGATGACAGGAGGCTGCTTCTGCTGCCTGGGACCCAATGCTGAGGAACTGAGCCCAGCTGGGGGAAGCATCTCCTGCCACTGAACTCAGTTCCCAGTGGTTCTCAGTGCTGGGAAACTCAGCCCAGCTGTGGGACTCAGCACTGGGGATGGAGCTCCCACCACTGGGCTGAGCTCCATGGGGCTGGCAAAGTTGATCGAAGTGCAGCCTGGCATTGGGAGGTAAGCAGAGCCGACCGCACTGATTGGCTCCGCCAGCCCCATGGAGCGTAGCCTGGCAGCGGGAGGCAGGGAGAGCCAGGGCTGTGCTCTCCACCAGGCTGAGCCACATGGGGCTGCAGAGCCACTGGGAGCACAGCCCTGGCTCTCCCCTGCCTCCCACCACCTGACTGCTGCTTCAAAACTCGAAATGTTTCAAAACTTTAGAAACATTTCGACTGGCCTTGTTTCATTTTGAGGCTGTTTCAAAGCCCTTCATTTTGTTTTGATTTAGCTGTTTCGAGCTCGAAATGAGTTGAACCAGTGTTGAAATGAAACAGTTGGTGAAGCTTCGCACAGCCCTATTACCTGCCTTACATGAATGGACTTCAAAATCTTTGGATGGAAGAATTTAATGATGCCGTTATCACGGGATAATGGCATCAGAGAAAGCTTATTCTCATTAATAAGAAAGTGTCCCTACAGATATGGTACAGCACTTAATGCAGCTTTGGATAAGATCTGAAACAACCTCACAAAATTATTCATTCTGTGGTCTGTAATTTCAGGAATGGTCTTGTGGCTAATGCACTCCAACGACCTCCGTTTATTTCCTATCTCTGCTTCTGTGCAAACTTGAAGAAGTCATTTAATCCCTCTAGGCTCTCAGCTTGTAAAGTGAGAATGTTTCTCTGAGGGAATGGCATGAGATGCTCACATACTATAGGACACGGCCACGTAAGTAGATAGATCCTGCATGGTCATCTATATCTCTTGAGGCATCAGTGACACGGGGGGGATCCAGTCTCGCGCAATGTTATACTTGGAGAAATAACATTCTGAAACAAGCAAGGGCCTCAGCAGACACTTTTTGGCCAGGATCTACACTCCCCATTATGACTCAGTCAGTGTCTTTATCTAGAATGTCCTAAAAGTGCATTAGACAAAACCTGGATAAGATTAACACATACCAGAGACTGAAGCAATATGCACAATTATCTTGCTGGAAAAGAAAAAAACAAACACAATTATCTGAATAAAACCAGAACCTGCAATATTCAGATATCAAACATACCAGTTTTGATTCAAGTAGGGTACTGATTCCATGGTCTTATATCTACTAAAGCTGTCAAAACATTACATGCAGTGTAAAATATACATAAGGGTCAGATTAAGGCCACTTCTTTCACACATGCAGATCACAAGAAAGGTCTAAACAGCACTTTTTGTGCCTGTTCCTGGCCAGCTTCCCATTACTGACACCCGACAGATCCTCCATACTGGCCATGGAGGAGGCATTCTGGGATAGAGTATGGAATTAAAATGAGTGGGGAGTGTGTGTGTGTGTACATACATACATATACATAATACACACACACACACACACACACACACACACACACACACACACACACACACACACACAAACCTCCTTTAAGAATCTTAAAAAGGTCTATATTTTCCTAATCTGTACTTCTTTATATATAGTGCATGCTCTTCTGGACTGATTAATACACATTGTTGCTTTTGCAGGGTGGTTTTGTACTCACTTCCAGAACAAAGATGATACGGCTAATCGCTATGTGGGTTTAATAGCACATCAAATCAAAGGATTTTCATGTCCTCTCTTCTGGCTTCCCTCCCACCTTCCGCCTTCTCCCCTACACCCCAGGCTACCCTTAAATAAGGTCACCATATCTGCAGCCACATCAGAAACAACATTCTCTATGCCATCCACCAAAATAAATGCAGAACAAAAACACAAATTAAGTCATATTCCAAATATACATCTTACATTTCTCCTAGTGTTTCCATTTGAGTCTGCACTTCAGTAACACCATAGGACAGTCTAGGACACAGAAATTACACAGTCTGTACAATCACATTTCTTTTAAAATTCTTGCTGCATTTTGTCACTATAGAGCAGCTAATAATTGCAGGGACAGATCTGATCCCCCTCTCCAGCTTGAAAACATGGCTCGAACTCTAGCAATGAACACAAGAACTTAATGTTTGCAGCTGGCCAGGGAAGTTCAAGCAGAGCATAAGGATAGTTAAAGCCTTCATGTATGGGACATATCAGAAGTACAAGAAGTGTATGAAGCATAATGGGATTCTAGGCTATACTGTAGCCTAGGCTGGGCTCCAGTAAGTTAGAGAAGTCATTTTGGCCCTTTGAATAGTTCTGAATCCAGTGGGAATAGGGGAAGCAAGAAGTCATTTTAGCTTTCCTTTCCTGGGTTATGCCTTCAAAAGACCCATTTTCTTTCTGCTTGATTTGCATCCGAAGAATGTCTTTTACCCAGAAAAAAAGTGTTTCTATAATGAACAGACCTGAGAGCCCGAAATGCTCTATATTCAAACAGCCAGTTTGCACAAACTAACCTTCTATCTTCCTCTGAGAGTGCAGTGTTTCTTTTTTTAAGCACCCTTTAGCAATTCTAGAACCACCTCACATGGTTTTTGTAAGGTCTCTCAAAAATATTTTCATCCATAATCTTGTGTGTCTTGAAAAAGCTATTCCATTTTACAAGCTGTGGTCTCATTTCAAGACACTAAGGGTGTATTTACACCAGACTCTACTGCACAGTAGCAATGCTAACTGTGATGCGATGCTGCTGAAAAAAAAAGTGCAGCGATGGTACTGTGCGGTAATGCTGGTTACTGTGCAGTCATTTAGTACTTGCCTATGCCTATGCAAGTACTAAATGACTGCTCAGTAATAAGTGTGCAGTCCGCTGCTCATGTAGATGCAGCCTAAGGCAATGAAATATAGTACTGATTATCACCATGGTCCTTTTTGAAGTCTTACAAGCATTTGTAAAATAGTTCAGCCTCTGTTCCCAGTCCCTGTAAAAGAAGGTTGAGGGCAAGACAAGAGAATGAAAATCAGCAGATGGTTCAAGGATTAGTGGTGTAGGTAGATTTCAGGATGTTCAATCATTAAGAAGTATTAATAGACAGAAGACACTTCTCAAAAGATGGATTCTATCTGAGAACCTGAGAAAACTCACTTTTAGGGATCAAAGCTACCATGAAGAGCTTTACACTGAGAAATTAGGAAAGAAATTTGGGTGAAGCTTGCATAATTTCCACATGTGGTTTTAATACAGAAGGAGGAAGAAAAATCAGGAAGAAAAACAAGGATACTCCAATGGAGAGAGGAATATCAGTAGGCATAAAGATGAACGGCAAGGATAAAAAATTCTAATTTTGATGAGGGCAGTAAACAGGTAGAAAATACACTCTATGTCTAGTCTAGTTAGCGAGTAAGTTATGGAAATATTTGTATGCAGATGCCAGGAGCCAGGCAACAAAAGTTTGGAACTTAATCTACTAGTGAAGGATGTGAAACAGAACATTTTGGAAATACACGGCTGAATAACAGTTATGACAGGGGCATCTGTATGGAAGGATCTATGTTATTTTGAAAAGACAAAAACAAAGGCAAATGTAGCGGTGTAGCACTACATCACAGGATCATAGAAAAGTAGGGCTTACAGAGACCTCAGGAGGTGTTCTAGTTCAGCCCCCTGCTCAAGGCAGGATTATCACTGACTATACCATCTCAGCCAAGCATCTGTCTAACCTCCTCTTGAAAATGTCTAGGTAGCCTGTTCCAATACTTGACCACCCACATGGTGAGAAGGTTATTCCTAATCTCCAACCTAAATTTCCCCTGCTGCAGCTTAAATCCATTACTCCTAGCTCTGTCTCTTATGGCCACAGAGAACAGTCTATTTCCATCTTCTCTATAATCACCCTTCAGGTATTTAAAGACTGCTATCAAATCCCTGCTCTTCTGCAGACTAAATAACTCTAGTTCTTTTAGCTTGTCAGTACCGTAACAAGGAAGTTTGGTGCCTGGGGCAAGCGTGCAGCAGCAGCCTGCCCTTGCTCCGTGCACAGATCGGGGTGGGGGGCACCCCCCACCATGCTTGCCCGGGAGTGCACGAAGCAGCAGGAGACACCCTCCCCTGTCCCTGCATCTCCCCAAACGAGCTGCTCGCTCCTCTGCCCTGCGCCTTGCCCCAGCTGGGGAGTGTCTATTGGTGCCCCTTCGCTTCAGCACCCAGGGTGATCGCCCTGCTTGCCCCCTGTTTGCTATGGTATTGCAGCTTGTCCTTGTAAGTCAAGCTTCCCAGGCCTCTAACTTTTTGTGTTGTGTTCTGCTGGACTCTTTCCAATATGTCCACATCTTTTTTCAAGGGTGGCCCAAAACTGTGGGGCCCAAAACTGGACATGGTATTCCAGATGAAGCTTCACCAGTGCTGAAAGGGTGGGAAGCAACACTTCCCTTGATTTGCAAGTGACACTCCTGTTAATAAACCCCAGTGTGCTGTCTGCTTCTTTTCTAACAAGAACACACTGTTTGCTCATAGTCAGTATTGTATATGGTTTACTGTAAGCCCCAAGGTCCTCCTCTGTGATACTGCAGCCTAGCCAAACATTCCCCAGTCTACATTTGTGCATGCAAGTATTCTATCCCGAGTGCAGGACCGTGCGCTTATCCTTGTTGAAATTCATCTAATTGACTGCAGATCGCTTCTCCACTCTGTCCAGGTCATTCTGGATTCTAACCCTACCCTCCAGAGTGTCTGCAACTCCATCCAACTTAGTGTCATCAGCAAATTTGCTAAGCATTTACTCTATTGTATAAGCCATAAAAAAGCCAGGAGGGATTGCATGGATAAAACAGAATCCATTTGGGCCAAAATTACATTGGACCAGGATAGTAAAAGAAATTCTATCATGGTAGTGCTGGGATTCTGCCATAGGCTGCCAAGGTTGGATTTGGTCATGGAGAGAGATTATTAGATTTGAGATATTAAAGAGATAAATATTACTGGAAATTATGTATTTATAGGAAGGTTTAACTTCCTGGATGTCATAGCCAAGAGTTTTCTTCAACAAATAGTCACCAATCTAACAAGAGGCAATGCAAGTGATCTCAAGCTGATTCCATTTAAATTAAATGGAATGATAAATAAAATTGGGTTGATTTTAAAAACATATACTTTGACACACTATGGGAATTTAACAGTTAAATCAGCTAGAATTAATAGCTATGGGACCTGAATGTGGAAGAGGCCTACTTTGTCAAAGTATCAGGAAACTGTATCTCAAGCAAGGGAAAAAAAACTTGTAGAAACAAGATCCAGACCTAACTGGATGAATAACCACATTAAGAAGGATAGCAGTAATACAAAGAATTGGAAAGGGGGGAGGAGCAGAGACTTACTGGCAAAGAAAGTCATTTCTGAGAGGTTAAGATGTGGAGGGATAAAGTAAGAATTGCCAAAGTCAAGCTCGGTTAGATCCTGAAAAGAATGTTAAAACAAATAGCATAATGGTCTTCAGCTAAATAAATAAAAAAGGAAGCAAGGAACGAAAAAGTGGGCCCACTAAACAGTGAGGGTGGAGATTAAGGATAATCCAGGTATGGACCAAAATTAATTAATGATTTGTCTCAGTTTTCAAGAAGGAAAATGATGATGCTGACAATGGGGAAAAGGCAAGATGGATAAATGGAATAAGGGTGTGAAAATGGAAATGGAAAAGAAAAGGAAAGCAGCAGCAAAACTCGAGGAACCAAACGCTTTCAAGACAGGGTGGGCCAGAAAATTTCCATTCTATAATTCTGGGAAAGGGCTTGTCTGTTAAATAAGATGAAGGTAGTACTATACAAATGGAGAACAACAAACATTCAGGGGTATAGGTTGTACCTGTATTGGTCTAAGGACATAGGCAGGCAAGGCTCTTTGGGTAAATCTAAAATCTTTTATTAGACCAACTAAAATAGGCTGAGGAAGTGCTGAGGAAGTGTCCGCAGCTGTCTGTCCTCTTCTTGGATGGAACAGAATAGAAGGCCAGTGTGCAAGAATGCTAGTCAGTGAAAATGCAAATTGAGGCAGTCAATGGGTGAGAAACAGGTGGGTAGTGCTGTAGGGAGGTGGAGGGGGGGAGGGCAAGCAGATGACCATGCTGGGTGCCAAAATGAAGGGTCGCCAACAGGCAATGCCCAGCTCGGGCGGGGTATAGGACAGAGTCATGAGTGGCTTGTTGGGGGGGTGCAGGGATGGGGGAAGGGTAACTCCCGCTGCTGCATGGATTCCCAGGCAAGCACGGGGGGGTGCCCCCAGATCTGTGTGTGGGGTGAGGGTGAGACTAACCTGATAACTTTCCTCAATAAAATAACTGATTTTCTAAACAAAGGAAATGCTAAAGCTTTTTTGTTCATCTGGACTTCAGTAGGGTAGCACATGATATGATGTCATATTGGAAACTATTAGTTGAGATGGAGAAATAGAAGGTTGGCAGAGGAAGTGTAAGGTAAGGAAAGATAGCAACAGGAAGGGTTGAAAGGAGGGGTATGAGGCTAGAGGAGATTTTGTAGAGTTTTTCAAGTATCAGTCTTTGGACCAATTTTGTTTAATATTTTCACTTATGTTCTTGACAGAAAAAACAGGAGTGTGCTGGTGCTATGAAGGGTGAAGGCAGTATCAATACATAGGAGGATCAGGATAACTTACAGAAAGAACTGGATAACCTTAAGAACTAGGATGATAGAAACTCAATAGTACAAAAGGCAAGGTCATGCTTTCTGGGACAAATAACAAGAATCAGAACTCATCCATTAAGTGTACATATTGACCACAGGGTAGCTATGAATTGCAAGCATGAGACAGCTGTAAAATAGCTAAATCTAATCCAAAGATGTATCAGAAGTATGTCCAGTAGAAAGAAGAAACTTTTATAGAATCATGGAACTATTTTTATGTCACTGGGGAAGCCTCACAGGGAATACTGTGTACAATTCTGAGTCATCCATATTTGAGAACAATGAACTCATAGTGGACAGGTGCAGAGATGGGTTACTAAGATGACAGACGAAGAGAGACCATAAATGGAGACTAAAGGAGCTTGGCTTATCTAGCAAAACAAAGGTTGGGAGAGAATAGGGCTGTTGGAAATTGTTCAATAGCCTAGAAACTAGGTTTAGAGCTATGAGATCTGAGAACAGCCTTCCAATGGCCATGATAGGAACAAAAGCCTAAACGCTTTTAAGATGGAACCCATTATGGTCATGAAAGGGATTATATGACATAGTGCCCTTCAGTCCTTTGATCCTTTGGTAATCTCTGCAGTAACTGTCTATCATAAGCCAGATGAGGTTGTTATCAATGCTCATGATATGAAAGCAGATAGCTTGCTCTACAAACCGTCCATACAGTCTGGAAATTCTAAGTGTTTGCCTTTAGTGACAGGAAAAGGAAGAAAACAGCAACAAGGTAACACAAAAATCAGTTCATACTTTCTGCCTTCCTGACTACTGATGTCAAATTCAAAATGTTCACTACCCAGAGTCTGCCTGCTTCCCTAATCCTGTCTCTACAAGTCAATGTCTCCCACTTAGTGTAACCCTTTCTCAGAAGAACTGTTACCTGGCTGACAGGGCGGGGTGCTTCAGACAAGTACTTTCAGCCTGTTAAACACTGATCTTCATTTTTGACAGCAACATAAACATGCTGGAAAATCCTTAACATTTTTTTTTGCTTCCTTAGGCCTCATTTCCACATTACAGGTATTGCAAAATTAACTGAGACCAGTTACATGTGCAAAGTACCTATCACACCATAAAAAGGTCCAACCAGCTATAAATCTCATTCTTAAAATATGTGTACTAAATTTATAGCTGGTTGCTTTCCAGCTTCAATTTGCACATGTAGCAGTCTCCCCTGCAGCTGGGAGCCCCATCATATCCCAGCCACAGCAATGCACCATGCCCACCCAGGGCTGGGAGTCCTGCAGCTAGGGAGACTCTCAGCCCTGGCAGCACTATGCAGTATCAGTGACCCAGCATCCTACATCTGCAGGGTCCCAGTAGCCCCCACAGTGTCAGTACTCAGGGTACTGCAGCTGTGAATGCTGGGTCCCCCCCTGTGGGGTGCAACTGAGATCTCCCAGCCTGGGTGTGTGCGCAGCCCGCTGTGGCTGAGAAACTGCAGTAGCCGCAATCTTCCAACAGCAGGGGGGCTCTTACTTAATTTATTTCTGCTCAGCTGGTTCTGTCATATGCTCCAAACAGTTCTCCAAGGAGTCTGGTCTCACTCTCTCTACCACTGAAAATGACAGGCTGAGCCCCCCAGACATGTGTGTCCAAGGCAGCAGTCAAAGGCCATGATTCACCAGAACTTCTATGAATATTTACTCCCCATCGGCTTCCAAGGAACTTAAGTATATGTTCAGCACTCTACTGAATCAGGACTTCACTTATATTAGTAAGAGGTGAAATAACTGGCTTCTGTCATTTTGCTTCTCCAAGCTGATCCACCTAACTACATTAATGCCTTCTAAGAGATTTTTGTCTCCTTAAATGTGTGTTTTTTCTATTGTGTTTTACCAACATACATTCTCAACATTATATTTTATTAAATAAACTGTTAAAGATTCCAAATAGCAACAGATGTTTAAAATGAGGGTTTTTTTCTTGACTATGTGCAACAGGAATAAAATAAATACAGTAAAACCTGTGATAACCGGCACTTTATTAGGTGGAAAACTCTATTAACTGGCATCCGAGTGATGTGGCAAAAGCGAAACCGGAAGTACCACTTCTGGGGGACTTCCCGGTTCAGTGCCGTGAGCTGAGCTTTTCTTTGCCACTTTTTTGGCCTGTGGCCCAGGGCAAAGCAGTGTGCATGGGAAAAAGCAGCCTGCGCAGGGCCTCCCTCTCTGTCCCCTGGCACACTGACACCGGGGAGTGCCCCGAATGGTGCACATTTGATTAACCAGAATATTTGATTAACCGGCATCCCCCATTCCCGGGGGATGCTGGATAACAGAACTTTTACTGTACTGCTGTAAATATAACTGCACCTGTTGAAGAGTTGATGAAGAGTTGCTATTCAATCACATCAATGGTTAATTGTAACCAAAACACCCTTAGTTGTAACTGCCTTTAACCTGTTCATCTTTGTAACAGAGCCCCTACCCCATTACTAGGGAGTTAGGGTTTTCTCTCATTGCTACCTTCCCTCCACTCCCCCATTTTCACCTCCATCTCTTTCCCTGCACACACATGCACTTCTTCCCTTTGCCTTACCACATGGTCTGAGTTGGTGGGTCTCCAAGTGCTGCCACAGTTTGCACACAAGCTGAAGACATGAAACAAATCCAGATGCAGACAGAGCCTGATGACCCAAAAAACAGAAGTGAGAAGAAAGGTGATCCAGATCCTGTTACTTAAGCCCACGCTTTAGGCCACAGAGGGGCAGTCTGGCTGAGGGAGCTGCTGAGGACAGAACCTGCCCAGGGAAGTGCAAGGACAGAAGCACAGACTCCAGCAGGGGGAATGTAACAGGGAACCCTAGCCCCGTCACCAGAAAGCAGGTCTGCCCCTTTAAGGCCAGTACTTTCTGGGCATGGCGTGCTGGTAAGGAAAGAGTTAAATGCAGAACCTGGCCAGCTAGTCAGCTGACCGGAAGCGGCTGGACTATAAAAACCCTGGGCAGAGCAGCAGTAAGGGGGACAGCAGCCGGAGGGGAAGGAGTGCCTCTTAGAGCTCCACAGAGAAGCTGGGTGAGCAGTCTGAAGGCAGGAACTATGGAAGCTGTGGAGAGACAGCAACCGCATCACAGCAAGGACTGTAGCTGACAATAGGGAACTGAAGCACGAACCCTGCGAATGTAAGCTGACCTGCTGCTTTGCTTGATCATATGGGTTGGTGGCAGTTATTATTTTTTCCTTTTTTTTGATTATTGACTAACACCGGTGGCTTGGGTGAGGCTATTAGGGGATGGAGGAGGCCTCATAGGGGATCAACAGTAGCATTGGGACGCTGGTGCCAGAAAGGGCGCAGCACTTTGCAGGGTGGTGGACAGCTCAGGTGCCAGTGAGGTGCAGTGCGAAACAGGGCTGCAGAGAACCCGAGCGGCCGTGAGGCACAGTTTGAGACAGGGCTGTGGAGAGCCCAAGTGGCCGTGAGGCGCAGTACGAGACAGGGCCACGGAAAGCCCAAGGACCAGTGAAGGCGCTGTGTGAGACAGGACCAGAGGGGCCAAATTGTTACAAGGCCTGACACTGGAAAAGGCTAGAGCCTCAGAGTCAAACCCTGTTTTGTGGGTTTTGGACAGCAAAGCCTAGCTAGAGGAAGACAGGGATCAGGCCCATGTAGGCGAAAGACCCCAACATACAAAATACAACAGGCAGCCTCCCGCTCACAAGAACATCAACAGTAATTTCCATCAAGATGTGGCAGGCGAGTAGAGGGCAGGACATAAGAACTCCAAAGAAGACTCCAAGGGTGCCCCACATAAGGCATGGATTAACAGGGAAGATGGCACTGGGGAGGGCAACCTGTTACAGGGAACTTGGAAGGAAGCCTGAGCAAAGAGAGGCCATGGACGTGCACAGAAAGCAACCTAAGCGCTCCATGTACTTTTCTGTTTTGTTTTCTTTCTGTGCCACATAGGGGTGAGGTGAACCCCTGCGAGACATTGCCAAGGATGGGTATTACCATTTTGGGTGATTTTTATTTTTTGTTCTCCAGAAGACTGAATTGTGGATGAAGTGAAGACAGAGGCCATAGAAAGACGGTGACTGGGGATACCCTGGAATTGAATCCCAGCTGAGCAGGCAGAGCATAAAGACCGGTGTATACCTTGGGACTAGTAGTGGACAACATGGTGAATATCATGAGTTTTGGAACCTGAGAGCCATGAAGCATGAGCAAAGCTGGAGCCAGTAGCCCTGAATAGTGGGCCCTGAGCTAGAAGGATTAGCTAAAGTAGGAGTGGGATGGGGTTGGGGAGCTACAGCCCTGATGAGACCATTCCTTTAAGCATGCCTTACCCTCTGGGCAGCCAATGAGTTGATATCTAGGTGTGGCAGGAAATCTGGTGGTCACACCAGAGGAGAAAGCAGACCTCTTTAACAATTTCTTCATCTCTATTTTCTTGTGCAACTGGGAGTCCCCTACCAAGATTCAGGACAGACTCAGGAGAAACTCCACCAAGCCTAGGGTCAGGGAGGACCAGGTTAGAGAACTTCTGGACGGGCTGGATGTGTTCAGATCAGCAGGTCCAGATGCTTTCCACGCCAGGGTGTTGAAGGAATTGGCAGGGGTTATCATGGGGCCCCTGGCATGGCTTTACGAGGACTTGTGGTGCTCTGGCCAGGTGCCGGACAACTGGAAGAGGGCCAATGTGGTCCCCATCTTTAAAAAAGGGAAGAGGGAGGACCTGGGCAACTACAGGCCCATTAGTTTTACTTCAATCCTGGGGAAGCTCTTTGAGAAAATTATCAAGGAGCACATCTGTGATGGGCCAGCAGCTGGGATGATGCTCAAGGGCAACAGCATGGTTTCATTAGGGGCAGGTCCTGTCAAACCAACCTGATTGCCTTCTACAGTCAGGTCACAAAATCAATGGATGCAGATGTCGCGGTGGATGTAGCCTTTCTGGACTTCAGGAAGGCCTTTGACACTGTCTCCCACCCCATTCTCATTAAAAAGCTAGGTGACTCTGGCATTGATGCCTACACAGTCAGATGGATTGCAAATTGGCTGAGGGTTCGTACTCAGAGAGTGGTGGTGGATGGGTCATTTTTGACTTGGAGGGATGTGGGCAGTGGGGTCCCCCAGGGTTCGGTCCTTGGGCCCGCATTGTTCATTTTCTTTATTAGCAACTTGGACGATGGGGTGAAGAGCAGCCTGTTTAAATTCGCAGACGACACCAAGATTTGGGGTGAGGTGGGCACGCTAGAAGGGAAGGACAGATTACAGCAGGACCTGAACAGGTTACAGGGGTGGGCAAATGAAAATAGGATGGGATTCAATACTGACAAGTGCAGGGTGCTGAACTTGGGCAGTGGGAACCAGCAGCATACCTATAGGCTGGGGAAATCCCTTCTTGAAAGCACGGTGGCAGAAAGAGATCTTGGAGTCATTATTGACTCCAAGATGAACATGGGCTGACAATGCGAGAACACCGTCAGTAGGGCTAACCGTACCTTGTCCTGCATCCATAGATGCATCACAAGCAGGGCCAAGGAGGTGATCCTCCCTCTCTATGTGACACTGGTCAGGCTGCAGCTGGAGTACTGCATCCAGTTCTGGGTGCCACACTTCAAGAGGGATGTGGACAGCATTGAGAGGGTCCAAAGGAGGGTCACTTGAATGATCTGGGGACAGCAGGGTAGACCCTACGAGGAGAGGCTACAGGACCTGAACCTGTTCAGCCTTCACAAGAGAAGGCTGAGGGGGGACCTGGTGGCTGTCTGTAAACTTACTAGGGGGGACCAGTGGGGTTTGGGAGAGACCTTGTTCCCCTGAGCACCTCCTGGAGTAACAAGAAATAATGGCCATAAGTTGTTAGGGAGTAGGTTTAGACTAGACATCAGGAGGTGCTACTTCACAGTCAGGGCAGCTAGGATCTGGAACCAACTTCCAAGGGAAGTGATGATGGCTCCTACCCTGGGGGTCTTTAAGAGGAGGCTCAACGTCTACCTGGCTGGGGTCATTTGAACCAGTTCTCTCTCCTGCCCAGGGCAGGGGGTTGGACTAGAAGATCTACAAGGTCCCTTTCGACCCTACATCTATGAATCTATGAACACTGAAAGGAAGGAGGGGACAGAGGGCATGGGCATCGGAAAGCCTCTGAATGTGCGAACCCTGAAGCAAGTGCTGTGGGGTACCTACAATCTTATTCTTGTTTCTTTGTAAAAAGGATGCTTACTGTTCTATATCAAGAGGTTTGACACATTCTACAAGCTCATACTTGCCCTCTGTTATTTCATATGACCATCCACATTTTTTAGGTAGCCCTAAGGAATAGGTTTTCACAGACGCAAGTATACATATCATTCTCTTTATCGTGTTCCGTAAGACGACAGAAATGTTAGGCCAAAAGGAAGGTGTTGTGGAGAGACCGAGGCTGTAGAAGAGGTGCTGTTAGGCATTTCTTTTCAGCAGACTAACGAAATGTGCCTAGAGAACAGAAACTTGCTGTATTTAACATAGTGCCAAAAATTCCAGAGCCTGCTCCTCCTGCAAGTGTTGGAAACAGCTGTCCTTCTAATATGAAGAGGGTCAGACAAGTTCAACACCCATTGTAACAAAGCACCTAGCTTTCCAGCAAAGCATATTTTTTGCTACAACAGGTGTGGAGTTCAGCTGACCCTTGTTATCAGCGGGCCAACTGTACAACTGTTTTCCACATATGTATGCGTGTGTGTGCATGTGTAGTGACAAGAGAAGATATGCAGGAGAATTGCTGAGTGCGAAAGTGGTATCAAACAGCAAGTCCTGTAGTTTCAAGAGGGCTACAAAGTAATCTTTATCGTATATCATTTAATCCCAAGAAGGTAGGAACTGGCTCCAAACTCAGCCCATTCTTCAAGACAAACCATTATTTTTACAGACTATGAGGAATTAATTTAAGAAGCACCTCTACTCAAGACTGATGACTTTGTTCTTCCCCCTGCCCCACGTTTTCTTCAGCCAAGCGTATCATCACAGTTGGCCTCTGACTTACAGACTTATATATAATAGGACTGGAAGGGACCTAGAGAAGTCGACTAGTTCCATCCTCCTGTCTCAGGGCAGGATCATCTATACCTAAAACAATCCCAACAGACTCATGCCTAACCTGCTCTGAAGAACATAGAGACAGAGAGTTCATCTCTCAACTTAGCCCATTCCAATACTTACCTATCTTAACAGAAAGTTAATTTTAGATGTCTAATCTAAATCTCCCTTGCTATAATTTAAATCCATTACCTCTTGTCCTATCCACAGTGGATATAGCATAGTTTATAACCTTCCTTCTTACAGCAACCTTTTACGTTTGAAGCCTGTTACAATGACTTCCCGCAGTCTTCTTTTCTCTAGACTAACCAAAAGTAGTTCCCTCAATCTCCCCTCATAGGTCATGTTTTTTAGACCTCTGAAAAGACTTGTTGCTCTCCAGTCTAGTTGGGACCACATCTTTCTTGAAATGTTAGGTTCAAAGCAAAAAACACTACTTTAGCTGCAGTCTTTAGTGCGGCAAGGAGTGGAAAGATTATTTCCCATGTCTTACATACATCACTCTTTTTTTTAACTCCCAGCACCATTTTGCTTTTTTCACAACAGTAAGGAACGGGAATTATTGTTTGGTTTCTAATAAAAGACAGAGGGCATGAATGTTTGTACTCCTTATGATGTTCCAACTGTACAGTGAGTGAAAGATGAAGGAGGTTTTTAGTTTCTTTCTATCAAAAGGGCTAAGGGACAGAATGATGTTCTTGTATTTACACAATGAACCTAGATTCAGTTCTACCATAGGTTCCTCAGAGATATTAGAAAGTCATTTAATCTGTGTTCCTCACTTCCCTGTTCATAAAATAGACTTATGGATGTACATGACAGATAAAGTAACAACTGGATGGAATGTTTATTTTATGTATTATGCCACACATTTTGTACAGCACCTACCCCAGCATCTTGATTAATACTAAATCTGTTATGTGACAAATCATGTATTTGTACTTGCTACTTTAGCTGCCTTAATTTAAATGATAGGTACTGTGTTACTGGTTTGCTAAGATGGGCCAACAAGTACTTTTTGATGCACCATAAAAATATTGTGGATAAATATTATTTTTTTACTGCTGTGTTGTATCAACAACACGTGGCAGCAACTAAAGTGATTTGCCGCGTTAACATTGCTGGTAATGTGGTGCAATATCCAGCTAAAATGGTTTCCAGGTTGATGGTGCACCCTCTGTTATCTTCCTGTGGGGATTTCTGCCTACCAGCAAGGGAAATCCTGACAAAGATTTTAATTGAAGTAGCATGTGGTATGCAGCTGCTTGATGAAGCATTGTACTAACCGGGCACTTCTGTCCTCTATTTACCAGTTGGCACACACAACTGCCAACAGCAGATGCAGTTCAGCTAACTTTGGAGGAAGTGCACCCACTTGTGCCAGTCGTGAATTTGATCCAATGCGCATAAAATAACTATGTGTTTTTGTAAATCACTGTTACAACTGCTTATTTGAGGAAATGGCATCATGAAATGCTGCCAAAAAAGATGTATATTTTATATCTGCCTACCCCTCTCAGACTATGAAACTTAACACACCAGGGCTGATTGTTTTGGAAAGGAGTGATATTCATGTTCCTCCCAAGATATAGAATTAATCATAAATGACTATTTTTAAAGCAAGGGGATATGGAAATAGAGACAGGTTGCCAAAGAAATACCACCCGTCTGCCAGTGCTGTAGGAACTGGTAGGCTTGTCATGCTGCTGTTCCCTTGGATACTGTATATGAAAAATAATATCCTAAAAATGGAGTAGCAGTTCTAGAAAATCAGTGTTGCTGACACTGTAATTCCTCTGGGTGCTACACTGTTGCCAGAAACTCCTCTGGACTGGAGTCAATCCCTGTAACAGCTGGCATTGATGCAACAACAAAAGCTTTCCTCTGCTTGTGAGTCTCCTTTCACCTCTGGAGTCCTAGATGAGTCAAGATTCAATATTGAAGCACTACTTAATAGGACTGTGTGAAGCTTCGGTCCCTGATTTGATTTGTCTAGATTCGGTGGCCGAACTACAAATCCAAATCGAATCAGAGGACCCATTAACCTCTCTGAATTGAATTGGAATCCTCTGAATCAATTCAGAGAGATTTGGAAAGATTCAGTGATTCGGACACAGACACAGTTTTAAATGTTTTTTCCACATACCTCTAGGTAGCAAGGGCTCATGAATACTTCAATGCTGGGGCACATGGAGTATCCCACAGAAGGGGGGGGGGGTTCCCTAGCGCACTCAGCAGCAGACCCAGAAGTGGACCAGAAGCACTTCCAGTCCACTTCCAGGTCCCCTGGGGAGTGTCCCCCTGTGCCCTCCTAACTCGGTGACTGGTGCCTCCTCGGTCTGGGGGTGCACCTGGGGTCCCTCCCCCCATGCACTACCTGGCAGACCTGGAAGTGGATTGGAAATACTTCTGGTCCACTGCCAGGTTTGCCGCCGAGCACATGGAGGGCCCCCCTGCACTCCTGTGGGACGCTTCATCTGCCCCAGCATCGCAGAGATCACAAGCTGTGTTGGTACCTCGAGGTATGTAGAAAAAACCTTTAAAGCTGTGTCTATGTCTGAATTGCTGATTCTCTGAATGAGTATCGAAATTTCAGATTTGGATTCAGCTGAATCGAATCAGGGACAGTGATCTGAATCAATTAATTGAATCACTGTCCCTGATTCGGGCCAAATCCGAATTGAATAGGGCCCACTTCACACACCCCTGCTGCTCAACTTTCATCTTGTAACACAACATTCCAGGCTTGGATAAGAGCACTATTCAATCATTGGTTTTCTACTTTGCTTGCATGACACACTGGATACAGATTTACACCAAAGGATCTGTATCAGCTGTCTCATTCTGTGCTATATACTAATGTGGATAGAGAGTATGAAAGCATTAGCAAATGTACCTGGAAAATAAATATTTGAAGGCAAACATAGGGTATTTTGAATAATAAAAAAAGGGAGAAATAAATTGAAATATAGGATACACATTTAAAATACAGGGGCTTATAGGTAAGTCATGCAAAAGTATTAGGAAAGTATTTGCGTAATCCAGTGGTCCCCAAACAGTCAATTGTGATCAACAGGTCGATTGTTGAACCTCTTTTGGTCAATCCTGGGCTGGGAAGGCTGGGCCATGCACATGCATGCACACTCTCTCCCCCTTCTCCCCCCCACAGCCCAGCAGGTCAGTGTATGGGAGAGGGAAGAGAAGGGGCCACATTGAGGCCCCTGCAGTGTGGGATGGTGTGGCCCAGCCAGGAGCAGGGGAAGGAGAGTGGGGCCCAGCCCAGGAAGGAGGATTGGAGTCCAGGGGGTTCATCCAGGAGTGTGGGGGGGGAGGCTCCCATCACAGGGGGTGCACCCTAGTGGAGGCCACGGGAGCACATTTTCCCCACCCCCATCTCTGCTGGACCAGGTTAGAAGCAGGTTGTTCAAGGTAAGCTAGAGTTTTTACTTTAGGCCAGTGATTCTCAGCTAGGGTGCCTAATGATCCTTTCAAGGAAGCTGCAGTGTGCCATGCTAGGTGTGCAAACATGATTTGCAGGATAAACCCAGAGATTTCAAACATAAATTCATGGTATTAAAACCATTCTGATCTGCAGTGGTCTTCTTGACTTCTTTGCAACAGAAGAATTGTTCCATTATTTTTCTGTAGTCAAAAAACCCCCCAAAACATGAAAACTAAGAACTGGCACTTTCTGAGAGATGCCTTGAGTCTAAAAAGGTTGAACCACTGCGTTAGGCCAATGCTCTTCAGAGCTCTCTCCAGAACTAAGAAAAGTTTCAGTGGGCATGTCTACACATGCATTAATGAGCCATAGTTAATGTGTATTAAGTTTAGCACCTATTGGGCTCCACAATT
>NW_017729034.1:33739573-33752865 GCF_001723915.1 Gavialis gangeticus
TCCAGTTTTGGGCTCCACAATTCAAAAAGGATGTGGAGAAGCTTGAGAGAGTCCAGAGAAGAGCCACGCGCATGATCAGAGGTCAGGAGAACAGACCTTATGACGACAGGCTGAGAGCCATGGGGCTCTTTAGCCTGGAAAAGCGCAGGCTCAGGGGCTATCTGATGGCCACCTATAAGTTTATCAGGGGTGACCACCAGGATCTGGGGGAACGTTTGTTCACCAGAGTGCCTCAAGGGATGACAAGGTCGAATGGTCATAAACTCCTGCCAGATCATTTCAGGCTGGACATAAGGAAGAATTTCTTTACTGTCCGAGCCCCCAAGGTCTGAAACAGCCTGCCATCGGAAGTGGTTGAAGCACCTACACTGAACACCTTTAAGAGCAAATTGGATGCTTATCTTGCTGGGATCCTATGACCCCAGCTGACTTCCTTCCCTTTGGGCGGGGGGCTGGACTCGATGATCTTTCAAGGTCCCTTCCAGCCCTAATGTCTATGAAATCTATAATAATGCCTTTTTAGTGATGCCAATGCACAGTAGACTAATTCTACTGCACATTAGTGCAATAGCATGGCTTTTGCTGTGACATGCTAATGCACAGCAGAATTAGTCTTCTGTACATTTAGCATCTTGGGAAGAAACACTGGGCACATCTACACTACTGTCAGACTCCATTTTGGTCCTGGTAGGCTTTATTGCCATCTAATGTTAGGAATGCAATCCTGCAGCTTCTCATTGAAAAGTGGGAAATAGTATGGATTAATGGGTTTACACATTCTGATTTTTGTTTAGCTTGACTGCAATGCTAGCCAAACTTTTTAGTAGGAGTGACACAAATTAAGCCCTCCTCTCCCCAAATGCTGCTCTGATCCCTTCTCCCCAGAGCAGTACTTCATAAGAGTTTGCACCCGGGGTAGTGGAATGGAGTAAGATGGGCTCAAACTTCTGGCTATGTGTAGTAAGGGCAGGACACTGCTTTGAGAGATGTCACTTTCAAGAACTAGGTTAACCCTTCCCTGGCCCCACAATCTCCATAGATTTTTTTGGCAAGCAAAGATACAAAGCCCTGAATTCAGCAGCAGCTGTAGAGCTAGGGAAAGGTTAACCTAGCTCTCAGTGGTGACCTCTAACACCTCCTCTCACAGCTGCCTCTTTGCCCTGTTCTGCTGTATGGTCCAGAGGCTCATTCTGGTGCTGAGTGTCCAGGGCTTATGTGCCCCACAAAGCCCCACTTGTGGAACATGTGCCATGGATTGTCCAACCCTATATTATTAGGTCTTTGTCAGTAGTTGATTCCTGACTGGGAGTAATAAGACAGAATGGTGTTTAAATGGAAAGGAAACAGATAAAAAAAAGGGGCCAGAAGGGTTGGAGACTACTTGGTTAAAACCTATAAGGGATGGATTCAAGGGACTATACAACTGATCTTTGGGCTCAGCTATCCTTCCTTCCTTAGTTCTAAAATTGGAGCTATTGAGTATTTTAGACTCTCTTAAAAAGGGATTATAAATTCCTGAATCTCTGTTCCTGGAACTCTATCAGTTTATGTTTTTAATTTAATGGGTTCTTTCATTAAAAATTCCCTATTCTGTCATTTATATGGCTTCTAGATCTTTTTTGCTTTTTCTTTGTATCTGACCCATCACTACCACATTATAATTGTAGTCTTAACTCATGTGAACAAGGATTTGAAAGACCAGGCCTTGGGAAAAAAGTGTATATAGGATTCCAGCTGAATCTAACACATGCTCAGGAGTTTACAAGTTGTGAAGGTGTGTAAATATAATAAAAAATCATCTAAGCACCAAATTCATTAGAAGCTTTAGAAAACGTAGGCCAATCCATCTAGTAATAAATTGCATTATAGATGACTATCCCAGATGTACAACATGAGCAGAAGTGCTAGGAGACATTGCACTCACGTGCTTTCTCTCTCTCTGAATAGATGCGCGTGTATAACTAAATTAACAAAGAACATGGAAAAAGAGAGTGAACTGATTTAAAGACTTTCAAGGCCACACAGTTTTTTGGATCTCAGTTAGAATTATCATCAGTTATTATTTTTTTTATTTTTTTATTTTTTAAAGAATCACCCCCTTAGAGGTACACATGGAAAGACAAGTTAAGTCACCTAGCATATGCTTGGGAGTAAGTTAATTCACTAAAGTATTAATTTTGGGGTAAGAGCCTGAGGTCTGGCTGAACCACGCACAGCACAGACCAGACACAGGGGGAAGAAGTGACATAAAGCTTATGTTTGTACTGAGCCTGGGTCTCTGTGCCAGTCAGCTTTCCAGCATGATTCAAGATAGCCTGAGGCCTGGCCTACTTGGTGCCAATGGGCTCAAAAGGAGCCAATGTTCCAATGCAGAGTCTTGTCCTGCAGTCTGGATTCAACTAGGGTGGCTGGGTCAGTGTGACATCCACCCCACATCTAGTTGAATCCAATTTTTAGAAGCATGTGACTGGATAACACAAGGATAACACTAGGCCCCAGCCCTAGCCCCAATCCCTCCCTCCCCAATGTCCCTTCCCTCCCCCAACCCCAACAGACTTATCAGCTGGAGGCAGCTGCATCCAGCATGGTGAGGACTGCTGCCTGTTTAGTCTATGGCCAAATTTCTGAAGCAGTGCCGACTCTTTGGATTTGATTCAGCCACACTGAATCGGGACAGAGATTCGAATCTCTGAATCTAATCACTGTCCCTCCGAATTGGCCGAATCTGAATCCGAAGCCAATACTTACCGCTTCGCACAGGCCTAACGGATTGTACTAGTGTGGGGTAGCCCCTTATTGCTGCACTGCTAAAGTTCTGGCCTGAATTTTCACAACTACTTCTAAACTTAATTTCCCCAGTTCAGGGGTGTCAAACATAGAGCCCACAGATCAGTGTCAGCCGCAGAGCCAGGTTATCCAGCCTGCAGGGCTCTGGAGAGGCTGGGAATTTGAGGGCAGGGTCCACTGCCAAAATTTGAGTTATAGAGCCCCACTGGGGACATATATTGGCACTAAACCCCATTGCCGCCACTGCGATGAAATCTGGCCTGTGAGTAGGCCTGCAGTCTGGATTCAACTAGGGTGGCTGGGTCAGTGTGACATCCCTAGTTTAGCTGAATCCACCACCCCACATCTAGTTGAATCCAGTTACTCCAGCCTCTGTCTTCTCAATCCATGCTAAACTTTTTCTTTTTGCTGTTTATATCCTTCAAATACTTGTCATATCCCTCACTGGGGGTAATTTGGCCAAAATATACGTATTTTGCTATTTTAATAATAATAATTATTATTTCATAATGCAGTTCCTTCAGGCTGTTAATCATTTTTGTTGTTCTTAAGGCAAGAGAATTATAACTGGACACAACTCTGAATGAGCAGATTCCTACAAGATTAAAAATAATTTTGAAAAGTAGCTTTATGACTTTTAAATAATAGGTTTTGAATTACACTTTCTTTTCCTGGTCTTTTTTTTTACAGAAGAAAAAGGAAATGAGAACAGGTTGCTTGAACTGATAGCGCTGTTTGTTACTAGACTTTTAAAAACATTTTCATAAATGGCCAGCTGATGACAGAACAAATTAGTTTCTGTGCTGTTAGCTGACTATGCTTTAAGGATCTTATCTATAAATGATTAGCAGGTTTATAGGCTAGAAAAATGTGGAATTTTCTCTGGTTTTCTGTACAAACTATGTCTAGCTCATGTTCTACTTGAGATTTCACAGTGCCAAAGAACAAGAATGTGTTTCTTAATATGAAATATAAATCTAAATTGGAGCATATTCAGACACTTGGGACTCTATTCTGATTTTTAGAGATTGCCAAGAATCTTTACAGATGACTGATTTGGTGTGTGCTATACTCAGCCTTCATCAGCATAAGCACTAGAAATATGTAATTGCATAATAATACAGAGGTGAAATTTTGCCAGAAGGAGACTTGAATGTAATTTACCAATATGAAAAAGGGAGGGTTCCCCCCCACCCCGTTATCCCCTTGTTAAATAAAAATGTAACTACCAAGGAAGGCATTTTGGTGATTTCTCATAAGTATGTGGACAATTCAGAACAAAATAAAATAAGAGCTGGCAAGATTCAGATCTTGGTTATGCTGGTATAAATCTGGAGCAGATCCTCAGAATGGCTTTCTCTGATATTTCTTTAAAATTTTTAGAGAAGAAAACGTGCAGCGTCCATTTTTTAAGAAGTGATTAATAAAAATAAGGGGCAAGGAGCCTATGAGTGCAGTTATATACTGGGCACATCAATAAGGCTATTTCAAGAGAATAGCCCTTGGTATCAACAGAGTCAAAATATTACCACAAAGAGGTACAAATGAAGTCAATTTCTACCTTTTCCTGATCCAGGGAAATAAGACTATTAAAGAAAATGATGCCACTTTGCATGTGGATGTTAAGGGCATGATGGGTTACAAGGACTTTGGACTAGGATCACAAAGAAGGTACACAGTATACTTTTGCTGTATGCACTCTGCCCTGTAGCACATGCACAAGGTTCATGGATGTCTAACTACATATTCAAGGTGACATATGTCTGTGTTGCCTAGCTGGGCATTTGGGAAATGATTTACCCAACTTCTCTTGCATGGGTGGATCTAGGGTTGCAGAAGGTATAGAGCATATAAACAGTGCATCTTTCTCCTGTTAAAGAGAAACTAGAAGCTTTACTAATACGCTTGGAACCTAGTGCTATATTATTCATTTAAGATGAAAGCACAGACAAATGTCACTCTATTGGAATGTGCACTAATTTGCTAGATTATATATAAAGTTAAAAAAAGCAAAACAAACCAGACAAAAATAGTCAAAAAGAGATTGTTTCATTAGTCCAGTAGTCATTATTGATAAATGTACATCTCATATTCAGATTTGTAACACATAATCTAGCTTTCTTGAGCATCTTGTTAGGTGAACATTAACTTGGATGTGGAAATGATTAATAATGAAGTGCTGGTCTCACTGAGTTAATGTTACCATACCTGAATTAAGATTTTTAGGTAGGACTAAAAACAGTCTTCAAGGCTGTGAAACAGAAGAGATGTTACCAGGAATGGCTAATGAACAGCAACATTGCAGAAAGAAGCATAACTTGATTAATGATACATTAAACCATTAAAAATGAGAGAGGGTCATTAGCACCTGAGATGAGCAGTAATCAGGTAGATTTATAATGAGCCACAAAACCAACTGACTCCCTCAGCATTGTCTAAATTAAAATGCTGCTGCCCCACCCAAACAGTTGGTTTTAAAGTTTGGATGGACCAAGAATGAAAAAGGGGTACCACTGCACCCCCATCTGGATCCATGCTTGTGTTTTTGAGAGCTTGAATTAACTCTCATGTTTTTCCATGAGAAAAGGGTTTACACACTCCTCTACCATTCCTACAGTTAGGTAGTATAGGCTAATACTTTGCCCTCCATACTATTAATTATAAAACCCAGAGCTTCTTACTATAGTAAGAACTTCACTTCATAGTAGATGGGAATGTACTTGACAGCTGATACAGCTACACTAAAATATCAGAGGCTAGATTTTTGTGCTATTAAAGATAATGGCAAAATTTTAGTGGAAACGGGTCCTGGCTCAATAAGTTAATGAATTCTAATGTAATAAAAGGCTTAGTCTGTCTATCTGTGTGTCTGTCTGTCCGTCTGTAACGCTTTTGCTCAACTGTGGATGCACCAATTAGCTGAACAGGCTGAGCAGTCAGGGTCGGGGCCAGCTGAGTTAAAATGGGAGCACCTCTGCCAGTGGCGGTGCAGCACTTCCTCCACCCAACTTCCAAACCTGGCAAAAAATAAAATGGCATGAGCGCTTTACAAATGGTGTAGTCAGCTGAGGAAAGGCAGGAGCCCCTCTTCAGCCCTGCCTCCCCCTGCAGCTTCCAGTGCAATAGCTCCCTCCACCCTGCCTCCACAGAGGCAAAGAAAAAAAAATTGGGTAAAGCACTTTAAAAGTAGCGGGGCCAGCTGAGGAAAAGCAGGAGCCCCTCTGTTGGGGGGAGAAGGGGCAGGGTCAGACCAAAACTGGGGGTAGGGGGACTGGGGTTGGACCCAAAGTGGGGGGCAGGGGGAGCTGGGGTTCATAGACTTCATAG
The DNA here is from genome assembly GCF_001723915.1 of Gavialis gangeticus. Lineage (NCBI taxonomy): Eukaryota > Metazoa > Chordata > Crocodylia > Gavialidae > Gavialis > Gavialis gangeticus. Next base: position 33,745,688 of record NW_017729034.1, read on the forward strand.
ACTTCATAGACATTAGGGCTGGAAGGGACCTCGGAAGATCATCGAGTCCAGCCCCCCGCCCAAAGGGAAGGAAGTCAGCTGGGGTCATAGGATCCCAGCAAGATAAGCATCCAATTTGCTCTTGAAGGTGTTCAGTGTAGGTGCTTGAACCACCTCCGATGGCAGGCTGTTTCAGACCTTGGGGGCTTGGACAGTAAAGAAATTCTTCCTTATGTCCAGCCTGAAATGGTCTTGCAGGAGTTTATGACCATTCGACCTTGTCATCCCTTGAGGCATTCTGGTGAACAAATGTTCCCCCAGATCCTGGTGGTCACCCCGATAAACTTATAGGTGGCCATCAGATAGCCCCTGAGCCTGCGCTTTTCCAGGCTAAAGAGCCCCATGGCTCTCAGCCTGTCATCATAAGGTCTCTTTTCCTGACCTCTGATCATGCATGTGGCTCTTCTCTGGACTCTCTCAAGCATCTCCACATCCTTTTTGAATTGTGGAGCCCAAAACTGGACGCAGTACTCCAGCTGCAGCCTCACCAAGGCCGAGTACAACGGGAGAATGACGTCCCGGGATTTGCTTGAGAAGCATCTATGGATGCAAGCCAGCGTTTCGGTCACTCTACTAGCCACAGCATCACACTGCAGGCTCATGTTCATCTTGTGGTCAGTGATGACCCCCAAGTCTCTTTCTTCCATAGTGCTAGCCAGCGTAGCACTGCGGACCCTATGAGTATGCTGCAGGTTTTTCTTCCCAAGGTGGAGAAACTTGCATTTTAAGTTGGTCCTGAAGCAGGGGCAAGGGTGGGGGGTCAGATCCAAATCAGGGGGAGGGGAGGAATGGGGTTGGACCCAAAACGGAGGGAGTGGGGGTGGGGATGGACCCAAAGGGCGGGTAGGGAAGGGGGCAGAGATGACCCAAGCAGGGTGCAGGGCCTGGGGCAAATCAGCCTGTGCGGGGTCCCACTGCCAGATGCAAGGAAGCCAGAGGGAGATTCGGTGGCAGGGTAGTGGGTTCCAACTGGCTGGACGTGCTGGATTCAATGGCAGATTCAGCAGTGGGAGGTGCTGAGTGGCCAGATGTGAAGCTGGTGGCAGCACAGAATTGCCATGGCATGGGGCCCGGGGCAGTCACCCCAATTCAGCCCACCCTAGGGATGGCCCTGGAAGGTGGGTGAAGGGGGTCGGGGTCAGGTTTGGAGGGAAGGGGGGAAGAGGAGGTAGGGTCAGACCCAAATGGGGGAGAGGGGTGGGGGGGTCAGACCTGAAGTGGAGGGGGTGGAGTGGTGCAAGGCCAGATGTCGGGGTCCGTCCCTGCTGGCCCCACTTCCCCCGTCATTGTTGATGGGCAATTTGCTAGTATTATAAGTTATAAAAAGGTGAAAAGGTACAAACCAAAATAAAGCCATGCTAGTTCAAGATCTTTTTTCTAGATTAATCTGAAACAATGTTAGTGAACCTGAGTTTAGAAATTCAATTTTAGTCATTGCAGAATCTGGTAGCAATAATGTTTTGTTGAGTTTAGACAAAAAGGTCCTATAATGATCTACATGAGAATGAGGGAAAAGATCACTCTTGGTAGAATGTGTATGCAAGGAGAGAGCATTAGGTGCCTGTATTCTGATTGATATAATGGGGAAGACAGACCCTTGTAAGAGAAGCATTATGGTAAGTATCAAAAGTCACTCTTCAGTCCAAAAGAAAATGTACCTTTTAAGCAAAAGCACTGAATTTTTGGCAACCAGCATCAAATACCACAGAGTCAAATGATCCAGAAGCTAGAGTTTTCACAAAGCTCATATGAATGGCTGTAGTCTTTGCCAAATTCCATTTGCTAGTTCAGAAAATGGCTGCTAACCTAATTGTGGATTTCTCAGCAACCATTAAATAACCCTGGAGAGCACCTGAAGGACGCATTGTTTCAAGTAAAAAGCTGGGTAATTTTCCTACAAAAACTTGCAGTGTGGAGGTACATTATGTCTAAGAGGCAGCAAACTGATCAGAAACAATATTGGGGAAATAATTAATAGGAAATGGATACCTGTTGAAAGCTGACCAACACTAGAAATTGGTTGTATTCCAGCAAACAAAAAAGAAAAAAAGGGACTTGGAACTACAAGAGCACTTTCTGGAGTCTAGAGGAAATCCAGTTTACACGATAGTCTGAGGTTCTGCAGTCTAGCAACAAGCAAAGATACGTAAATAAGAATACAGGCACCTAATGCTCTCTCCTTGCATAGATATCCTACCAAGATTAATCTTTTCATTCCTTATTTCTTATGTGGATTGTTATATTATTTTTTTGCCTACCTGTTTTTATTTATACATTCATATTTTCATTTACCTCAATGGGTAAAGTGCCCAAGCAATTCAGGAGTCTTGCTGTCACTCCAGAAGTGTAAGTTTGAGCCTCATATCAGCTTTGTGCTCAAAGCACCCCCAGTCAAGCCAGCTGTAAATAGGTACCTGGGCATCTGTGGGATCAAAGATGTCCAGAAGCATATCACTTTTCAAGTGCCATTGGCTATGGACCTGGAGTCTCTTAACCTTAAGGATGACTGTTTCCCTTGCTCACTCAACTCCTAGTCGTGCCCTATAATAACTTACACAATAAACTGTGTGACTGCTCAAGTCTAGATGGAAAATTAAATGTGTGGTCATAATCTTGATGTTAGCTTTAGGATAGCCTTGACTTTTCAGAAATTTCCCCTTTACACAGAATTGGAAAGTAATTTTCAATGCAAATAAATTGGTTGATGAATTTTTCAAACTAAGTCTAGGTACTATTGTAAAGGATCTATGTTTATGCCACATGTCAACCTTCAAACATTTTTTCTCTTGTGCTGCCTAAAAACTGGGACAAGATTACCACATTATACTAAAAAATCTTGTTTCATTAAAAAGTGTTTCAATGCATTCCCTTCTTGGTATGTATAAAAATATTAATCTTCAGGGGGACCAAGCACAGAATTTAATCAACAATGATATAAATTCCATTTCAGTTCTAACATTTTATAACATTAACCTTTCCAAGATGAATGAATCAAGTGCTTAGTTAGGAAATGCCACCTGTATTATCATGTTAAAAGGCCATTGATAGATTCTAAAATATGGGAAGAGAATCCCACAATTCTTTAAGCTTTAATTCTATCTTAGGCTGTTTTCCTTTCAATAAGAAGTTTACAAAGTGCTTGTTCAGCACATCTCTGTCTTCAGAGTTGAAAAGGAAAGGAACCACCTGTAGGAGATAAAGTATCTTCAGCGACTCTGATCTTAATGACATCTGCTCTAGTCTCCACATCCACAAAGGGGAGTGTGTGTGTGGGGAGGAGGGGGTTGTACTACTGCTTACAATCTGCTTTTCAATTATTTTGAAGTTAGTGTGCTATATATCAATGATAGCCAAGGTTATTTTAAAACCTTGATAATCAAATAAGGCTTTGATCATGGAAGGGAGCAATATGATTTACTGGATAGTTTGATGAAGAAAGGCAACTATTGAGTTTAGCAAGGATGAACAACAGAAATAAGTGACTAATTTAATTTACTCACTAAGGCTGGGCTGTCTAAACCAGAGAGCGATGAACCAGAAGGAAGCAGAGTGGGTCCCACTCTATGGTGCTTTGGGGTGGCTGAATGGCACCACTGACTGACAGTGACAGTTAACACATCCACAGAGCAACAACTACAGCTTCAGGCTTAGGACACTGCTCACTCTGGGTGCATCCAGATGAGTGCAGCTGTGCAGTATGTGACGCTGCAAACACATCTGCAATGCCACATACTGCAGTCAGGTGTTTTCCACATTACAAGGGCGCACTGCCCGTGTGTGCGCTGCTTCTTTTTTTTTCTGCCGGTTTTTTTTTACCCCTGGATATCAAGGGGTAACTTGCCCCCAGGGTAAGTAACCTGCCCTGGGGTAACTTGCTGCACACCAAAGCACGTGTGGCACAGGCATTCCCTGGGAACAAGTAGCTGCAGCGCAAGGTGCAGCACTGCTACTTGTCCCCGGGGAATCAAACTTTTGCGCTCGACTGGATGTGGCCCTAGAGTAGCACAATGTAACTGATAAAATACACTCTCAATTTATAATGGTTTTCTTTCAATTTTCATTTAATATTTTACTTGTTTTAGATACTTTGATGCATGTAGGATGTATTTATGCGAGACACTTTACTGTGCATTAAACTACTCCAGTAGTAATTATTTTGGCCTGAGGCGGGTAATTATTTTGGCCTGAGGGCTGCTTAACAAGTTTTGGTGAGTTGTCGAGAGCCACATAGCTAGCCCCACCCCTTGACAGTTGCCCCCGGTCACCATCTTGGGACTGGATGTCCTGCCCCTAACCCCTGAACTTTGCCACTGAAAGTCCCTCCCCTTGCCCCAGAAGTACTCTTTTTGGAAAGGGAGGCGGATTGCCATCTTGGAACAACAAGAAAAAAATCATACACTGAAAAATCAAATATCTACTATAACATATTTTAATTTTATTTGAAAAAATATTTTTGTTCTGATTTATGTGTGTTTGTGTAATGTATGTAGAGGTGATTGCATAATAGCTCAAAATACAGTCTTACTCTTGTATATTGTGTGTAGGGAGGTAAGGGGCATATGTGGGGGGTGTGGGATGTGTGGGTGGGTGTTTGTGGTGGGATGAGGAGGGAGGGTGTGAGGGATGTGTGTATGCGTGGGGAAGGGTGGGTATATATGTGGGTATGGGGCCCTCCCATCCCATCCCAGCACCATGCAATTCCCAGCTGCAAGGCCAGGACCCACACGGCATGGCATGAAACTGGCCTGGTCTGGCCCATCCTGGCAGCATGCAGTTCCCCACCACATGGGTTAGACCCACATTGTGCAGCATGGAGCTAGCTGGGCCTAGCCCAGCCCTTCAAGGCTGCAAGGCCAGGAGCCATGTGGCACAGCATGGAGCCAGCCCAGCCTGTCCTGTCCCCTCCCAGCAGCACACAGTTTTCTGCTGCATGGCCAGGACCCACGTGGCATGGCACGGCACGGAGGGGCTGGGCCGGGCTGGCTCCATGCTGCACTGTTGAGTCCCAGCCTTGCAACTGAGAAACCGTGTGATTCTGGGATGGGATGGGCCAGGCCGGGCTGGCTCTGTACTACACCCTGTAGTCCCAGCCATATAGCCGGGAACCACATGCTGCTGGGCCGTGACCTGCATGGCACAGCAGGAGCCAGCCAGGAACTATGTGCTGCTGGTCTGAGCCTGGCTGGCCCATGCTGCACCCTGTAGTCCTGGCCATGCAGCTGGGAGTCATGTGCTGCTGGGCTGGGTGGGGACAGGCTGGCTCTATGCCATGCCCTGCGCTCCCAACCACGCAGCTGGGAACTGCATGCTGCCAGGGCCAACCCCACCCAACCTGACCTGGCCAGCAGCATGCCGTTCCTGGCTACATGGCCAGGACTGCAGGGCATGGCATGGAGGCATCCCAGTCCAGCCTGGCCCAGCAGCACGCTGTTCCCAGCTGGCTCCTGTTGCACTGTGCATGCAGGTCCTGGCCATGGAGCCAGGAACTGTGTGCTGCTGGGCCAGGCTGGCATTGGCAGCACATGGTTCCCAGCTGCATGGCCAGGATCCACAGGGTGTGGTACAGAGCTAGCCTGGCCTGGTCTGGCAGCATGCAATTCCTATCTTCATAGCTGGGACCTAAATAGTGCAGCAGGAGCCAGCCCAGCCCGGCCTGGCAGCACGCAGTTCCTGACTGCATGACCAGGACTACAGACTGCATCATGGAGCCAACCCAGCCTGGTGGTAGGCTAGAGTACCAGGACCTGTGGAAAGTCCCACACCATCAGGCTGGGCCAGCTCCATGCTTCCCTGTGATGTGCCAGGAGCAGGATGTGGAGGCATGGAACCACAGTCCCAAAAGCCCCATGGAGTGGGGCAATTGCCAGCAGTTTCCTGCCTCCCCAACCCGTTCTTACCTAAATTTCCACTCTAGGATGAGGGAGGGCTTGGGAACAACCACAGAGTCACCAGGGCAGAAGCCTCTGCTAAGCCAAAGCTTCTGGTCACCAGAAGCTTGTGTAGGGTGGAGGGGGGTGCGGCTGGGTGGGTGCAACCAGAGCCTGAACTGCTTCTTGCTGCAGCCTGGCAGGCTGTAAAGAGGCTGTGGTCCACATTTTGCCTGTTCCTGGACTAATCTAATGTGCAGTAAAGCATCGCCATCTCCATATGCAAGCAATTACTGCACAGTATATTAATCCAATGCACCATTTTCTAGTACCTGTACATACAGCTACTAGAAAAACAGTGCATTATCTAATGCGCCATACGGCACGTGTAGGCACTGACTGAGGGCAAATTGTTCCTGGTCAGCCTAGGCAGCAGAAGGCCATGGAGTGGGGAGAACTGTTCCATCTCAGTGGGACACTGTCTCCCTGCCCCATGGAGATTGAGAGAGGTCCCAATCTCCACCTGGCTGGGAGAGTTGCTCTAGTTGCTGGGCAGCTGCTTCCCAGCCACATGGAAATTGGGACCCCTACTGATCTCCATGGGGCAGGGAGGCAGCTGCACACCTAGCTGGAACAGCTTCCCAACCCTCCTGCTCAAAGCCAGCCTGACCTCCCTCCGGCTGGGACAGAGCTGCCCACCAAGCCAGGACAGCTCCCCCCCCAGCCCTCTGGAGCTCAGGGCTAAGCCCCCAAATCCCCTGCCAGCCTGGGGATGACACCCATGGGAGCCTGGAGCTCCCCCTGGCTCCTGCAGGGGGTAGAGCAGGACAGGAACAGGGCAGAAGCAGCCCTGGACTGGGCTGCTCCTGTCAGGCTCAATTTGCTCCTGATAGGGGCATATGTGTAGGCATGTGGTGGGGAGCACTTTAATGAGCCTGTATTTTCTGTGCAGAAAATTCAGACGCATTCATTGCATGTGTAGACGTGCCCATAGTGAGTTAAAATGATCTTTGGTGCAAATCATATGGGCCCCCTTTCTTCCACATTATAAAACCCCCCAATAAAATTAATATTATATTTTCTGTACATTTAGAAAAAGAATGATGTAGGTGTAGCCAAAGCATGGCCATTAAAAAGAATATAGCTCTGAGCATGAGTAGTAGAATTCTCCATAAATATTTAAACAATGCTCTTCAGATGAATGTGCATGCTAGTTAACTGCTTCATGAAATGACTACTCAACTGAACTGATCTAAACATGCTATGATTTCT
>NW_017729034.1:33757865-33758433 GCF_001723915.1 Gavialis gangeticus
TCCTGCCTCCCCAACCCGTTCTTACCTAAATTTCCACTCTAGGATGAGGGAGGGCTTGGGAACAACCACAGAGTCACCAGGGCAGAAGCCTCTGCTAAGCCAAAGCTTCTGGTCACCAGAAGCTTGTGTAGGGTGGAGGGGGGTGCGGCTGGGTGGGTGCAACCAGAGCCTGAACTGCTTCTTGCTGCAGCCTGGCAGGCTGTAAAGAGGCTGTGGTCCACATTTTGCCTGTTCCTGGACTAATCTAATGTGCAGTAAAGCATCGCCATCTCCATATGCAAGCAATTACTGCACAGTATATTAATCCAATGCACCATTTTCTAGTACCTGTACATACAGCTACTAGAAAAACAGTGCATTATCTAATGCGCCATACGGCACGTGTAGGCACTGACTGAGGGCAAATTGTTCCTGGTCAGCCTAGGCAGCAGAAGGCCATGGAGTGGGGAGAACTGTTCCATCTCAGTGGGACACTGTCTCCCTGCCCCATGGAGATTGAGAGAGGTCCCAATCTCCACCTGGCTGGGAGAGTTGCTCTAGTTGCTGGGCAGCTGCTTCCCAGCCACAT
>NW_017729034.1:33758510-33765166 GCF_001723915.1 Gavialis gangeticus
CCCCTACTGATCTCCATGGGGCAGGGAGGCAGCTGCACACCTAGCTGGAACAGCTTCCCAACCCTCCTGCTCAAAGCCAGCCTGACCTCCCTCCGGCTGGGACAGAGCTGCCCACCAAGCCAGGACAGCTCCCCCCCCAGCCCTCTGGAGCTCAGGGCTAAGCCCCCAAATCCCCTGCCAGCCTGGGGATGACACCCATGGGAGCCTGGAGCTCCCCCTGGCTCCTGCAGGGGGTAGAGCAGGACAGGAACAGGGCAGAAGCAGCCCTGGACTGGGCTGCTCCTGTCAGGCTCAATTTGCTCCTGATAGGGGCATATGTGTAGGCATGTGGTGGGGAGCACTTTAATGAGCCTGTATTTTCTGTGCAGAAAATTCAGACGCATTCATTGCATGTGTAGACGTGCCCATAGTGAGTTAAAATGATCTTTGGTGCAAATCATATGGGCCCCCTTTCTTCCACATTATAAAACCCCCCAATAAAATTAATATTATATTTTCTGTACATTTAGAAAAAGAATGATGTAGGTGTAGCCAAAGCATGGCCATTAAAAAGAATATAGCTCTGAGCATGAGTAGTAGAATTCTCCATAAATATTTAAACAATGCTCTTCAGATGAATGTGCATGCTAGTTAACTGCTTCATGAAATGACTACTCAACTGAACTGATCTAAACATGCTATGATTTCTTGTAAAACAGTTGGCACCCTCCTAAAGTTACAGTTTCCAAGAGTTGAAGCATAAATCTGGGAGCCAGAAGGTCCCCAGACTACAGACCTGTCTCTACAATTGACTGCTCTTAATAGAACTTTACACTTAGGGTCTAATCCAATGCATATAAAGTCAATGGAAATATTTTCTGAGACTTTAACAGGCAATCCAGACTGTGTATAGCACTTTATGGACACTGGATCCATACTGCTCTCATTTAAGTCAACAGTAAAATTTTAATTGACTTATCTGTTTTCAGGAAAGCTCATTATTGAGTTAGGCTTTGCAGCACTCCTGTTAAGTAAGTAAAAACTACCATTCCTATTTGACAGCCTTGGTTCAAACTCCCACCCACCAAAGAAGGGCTGTTCAGGTAACTTGGTCTTCACCAACTATACCATGGCAAGGAAGTTTGCACCCGGGGAAAACCTGCAGTGGCAGCCTGCCCTCATCCCATGCACAGATCCGGGGGGCACATGCCCCTCTATACATGCCTGGGAGCGCATGCAGCGGCGGGAGCCACCTTCACCCCATCCCTGCTTGCAGCTCTGTCCCATACCCTGCCCTGGCTGGGCAGTGCCTGTTGGTACCCCTTCACTTTGGCACCTGGGGCTATTGCCCCTCTTGCTCCCTCCTTGCTACAACACTGTTCACCAAATGCTGATTTCTTTTTGATCTTCTCTGTTGTTGAACTCCCATTCTCTTTCTATCACCTAAATTCTTTCAGTATTGCCCATAAGCTCCACTCCCCTGCCCCCTCCCAAATAAAAACCAAACAAATACAAAGACAGACAAGTTCTTTGGCTATAATCTATACCCCTGAAACAAAGAAAAATAGCAGTGGCCCAAATTTGTGCTGGAGCTTTGTGACTCAGTATACATGCCTGAACATACACTCTGATGTGGGGCAAATTGTGCCACTTGGGGCAAATTGACCCTGCCCAGCTCCTCCTGGATCTTCAACCAGGGGGAGCTAGAAGCTGGGGCCAGCACCTGTGCTGGCCCCAGCAGTATAAAAAGCTGCCCTGGTGAGCAGCTCAGGGAGCTTCTGGGGCCCAGTCAGTTGGTATGTAGGGACACTAGCCCCTTGTGCCAGCTGGACTGCTGAAGCAGCCCTAACCCAGAGTGGCCTCTGCACCCTCTACAGGCTGCAGCTGTCTGGCAGTGGGAGCTGCTGCCTGGCTGTGACCTGCTGCCACCTGCAACAGCATGCGGCCCCATGGCTGTGTGCCTGCCAGACCTGGATGGGGACCACATGGCCACCTGGGCATGGTATGAGTACTGCAACAGAGCTGCCTGCACTTCTGAGCCAGCTGCCAGTGGGCTGTGGCTGCACAGCTGGCCTTTGTGCAGAACTGCTGTCATGCCTTCTGGTGCCCCTGCCCTGCCGTCTGGGCAGCTGTTGCCCAAAAGATGTGCTTGTTGTGATGGCTCGCTTTGAACTATCAAAGCATGTTCTTTTGGCCCCAAATGGCCAGGTCAGCCACCCCATCTTCCCTCCAGCTGGGTCCCCGATGCTGGTGCTGGGCAGGCTCCTCTGTCCTCTGCCCAGGTTTCTCCACTTGTCTCACCAGCAGAGATCCTGGTGTTCCCTGTTTGAAAATTACAAGTTCTCTGATAAAAAAAATGAAATTCTCTCATTAAAATACCCCAAATCCATCCATATTCTTCCCTGATTAAAATGAAACATCAATACACACACACACGCGCGCGCGCGCGCGGACACACACATCAGTTGGGCAATGTTTTATTGATATACTTATAATTTTAAGGCAATCTGGAAGCTTGCCAGTGCCTCTATCATCATCATAAAATGAATTCTAAATATTGATACACTGTGGTGCTTACTTTTGGTTTTTTATAATAGAAAAAGCAGAGCTGCCTGTGTCCACTTTGCTCACCAGGATGTGGGGCACTGCACAGCACTGATATGCCAGTGTCCTGCCCCTGCCCTTGCCCTTCATGCTCAACACACAGCCCTGTCAGTGCCCCACACTCCTGACCCACATCCCTAGTTCCCTCCCAACAGCAGCTCCATCCTGCCGCCAGGACATAATAGCCTGTTCCAATGCTTGACCATCCTCATAGTCAGGAAGTTCCTCGTGATTTTCAACCTAAATTTCCTCTGCTGCAGCTTGAGGCCTTTGTTCCTAGTTATATTCCCTACAGCCACAGAGAAAAGCCCATCTCCATCCTCTCCATAATTCCCCTGATCTGATTGTGACTGGCTGGGTCCAGGGTTTGGATGTGGCCTTATTACAGGAAGTAACTGGGTAGCAGTAGCTGGAGCAAAGACTGGTCACTGGGTATTTATACTCATGGGCATTTATACACATACCTTTTTTCCTGTGACATGCCAGAGATCCGCCGCTTTGGAGCAGACTTGATTAATCTGGTCTGTTCTGCACGCATGCTGAAGCAAATTGCATTGCGCCATGTGCAGTTGTATAAGTGGCGCAATGCGCATCAGCGCACAAAAAATGGTGGCGGCACACTTTTGAACTAAAGCATCTCTGAGGTGTTTTAGTTCAAAAGTGTACCACCACCATTTTCTCAGCACTGATGTGCATTTTGCTTCCTATACAACTGTATGTGTTGCAGTGCTCAGCACTGCGATGCATACATGTGTAAAAATGTCCTATTCTGCTCTCTGTGCATCACATGCAGACTTTATTTTCACTTTTGCCCAGTTGAAGCTTAAGTGACAAAAACTCCTGTTACCATATTTACTAGCATATAATTCACAAGTTCCAGAAGCTGGGGGGAGGGGAGGTGCATATTGTATGTGAGAAAATATGGTATTGTAGCCTTGACAGAATGTTCACTAATGCACCTGTACTGCTTCTGATACTTGAGGTGTAGGGAATACATGTACAGCATTGCTTTGGGCTATGTAGACACACTTTGTATTTCACTGTTTCGACATGACAATTCAGCTATTAAGCTTGCACCATCCAGTAGAATAAGTGCTATCCTTAGTCTGTCAAGTCAACATAATGTTTTATGCTTTGTCCATTGTTTAAATATTAGCTGCTCTAAAGGACAACTTCTGATTAGATGATTCCAACTTGTGGGTAATGATAGGTCTATAGATTCCCATTTAAGTCAATTCACACTTTGCCCAAGTAAGAACTTTAGAATAGCATGACCATGATGTCATTATCCCCTATAGTAAAGTTTGATTTTAAAACTTTAAAGAACTAGCTGTACTTTTTGAAAATAGAAGCTTAATTCGTATTACTATTCATAATACAAATGCCTCAAGCCAAGGGGATTAGAATGAAAAGTGAAATCTTAGGTGCCTCTTTGACCATGGGATCTAACTTTACAGTTTTGAAACTAGGACAGGACAAAGTATTGTATCTAAAGGAGGACAAGATTTCTAGAAAGAAGAGCATGCCTGACAAGTCCAAGCAGATGAGCGTAGAGTACTGGTCTGGGCTAGGAAGAGATCATTAGAGACTTTGGTGAGAGAGAAGATTTAAGGGTCTGCAAGCAGTAGAAACCAGACTGGGCTGTCTTGACTTTGGCTATGGCTCTTGGTTCCAGTTCCAGTACCAGACCCCTCTATACACCCAGCTCCTGGGAAACCATCCTGGACAGCACCCATGTTTCAGGTGCTTAACTACTAGGCCAGATAGCCCATGCCCTGTTCCCTAGAACCTACTACAAGGAAAGATTTTTCCCTTCATTCTGCCTTTCAAGAACAAGGTACTTATCTTATTTTGGGATGCGTCATATGTGAGGAAAGTATGCTGCTTATCAGTAGGACTAATTAACATTTATGGAGAATTCCCCTAACACAGCTACATTGTTTCTGATATCCAAAACAACCTGTGTATCTCTGTAGGATACCATGTAGACACCTCCATAGTATATTGGCATGCTATGACTTTAACAAAGGATGGCTTTATTGTGATCAGTTTATTGGGCTTTATCATTATTTTTTTTCTCTAGGTTTAAGCAACACCGGGCATATCTACACATGCACTTTAATGTGCAGGAGACTCTTTTACTGAGCATTAAAGTGTCACATAAAAACCGTGACATTACACTAAAGTGCAGTAAAATAGTCTACTCTACATTAAGCGTCACTAAAGCATGCAAATCCACTACTGTGTATTAGTGCAGCCTAATGCTCATGAATTTAGTACCTCACATTGGAGATACTAAAATTTATGTGCCTTAGAAAAGGCATATTCATGTACATGTAGACATGCCCACAATCTGTAAATTAAGTAGAGCTGAATTATCCTCGCAGTGGAAATGATCTGGCATGTCAGGAGGTTGGTGACTGGTCTTCTGCCACTGACTGGTAGGGTGGCCATCATAGGGGACAGTCAAGTTGTCCTCTGTCCTCTATTGATATGAAACCTGATGTCTTTATGTCCTCTTTTTTTTCTTGGAGAGAAAAATAGAGGACATGAAGGTGTCGGGTTGCATATCAATAGAGGACAGAGTAACAGAAAACTGGAATGTCCTCTATGATGGCCAGCCTATGACAGGTCTGGTTCTTCCTCTAACATGCATACTGTCTGCCTGTAACAAAATTGTAAAACTTATTACACAAAGATAAGTCATTTTAAGACAAGCATGGATACCTCCTTCCAGTATACTTCCTTAAGTCAACAGTAACCCCAAGATTGTAAGCTGGAGAGCCGGCTTTGTGTAGTTGCTTGACATAGACAAACTTATTCTATTTAAACTTTATTTTGTTTAATGTTCTAATGTAATCAACATTGCCTTCCTTAAAATAATCTTGTTTTGCATCCCATTACTGAGGAAAGAACTGTAGTCTATTCCAAAGAGAGGTGAACTTACTTCTGACCTCTGGGGGAGTGAGGTGAAGGAGGGAGGTAAAAGATACTTGGCCTAGAGCACTTGCTACAAGACACAAAGACACAATACTGCTCAGATCCTGACTACATTCAGCTAGCACATGAGGCAAGTCAAAAAGAATAAGGGAAGTGGCAGACACAGGATCAAATGATGGTAACTGTCGAGATGCATTCTCCATTACAGTATCAATATTTTTGTTCCACTTCGTAAAAACATTTGTGCTCTATACTGAAAATAGAATTATTAGAAACACATTTTCAAATGGTAATAGAGTCCCAGCTGGAGGTTGTTATATTGGTATATTTCACTCTTTTGGAAATAGTTAATTGGGACAGATGCTTTATTGAAAGAACTCCCAGAGAATCAATTTATGACGGGACTTGGTAAAGACTGCTTAATTAGGCTAGTAGTAGCAAATTTTATTTAATGAGGTGTATTTGGCCATTGCCATGGGACTAAGTGGTGTTTAACCAGGTGTTAAATATGTGTTAAATACTAAACTGCAAGCTTTAATTAGAAAAACTTCTAAATTAAGATTTAAAGAACAAATGTAGATAAAAATTAGGTTTTTGTTTCATTATAGGTTTTTTTCTTTATACAGTACCTTTTTGTGGGTTGTTTCTATGCTAGGTCTGGGAAATGCTACAGGTTTCTATTTGCTAATATAATTGTCAATCTTTTAAAATCATTGTCAGGGATAATTGGGAGACCTGATAGCTGGTGGGTTTTCACAAACTGAAAGACTGCATGGGTGCATCTACACAAGACACTGACTGTGCAATAGCTAAATAATAGGGCTGTGAAAAGCTTTGGGTGCAGATTTGATTCAGAGGAGATTTGGCCCAATTCAGTGACTGAATCTCTGAATCCGAATTGAATCAGGCAACCAATTAAAAGGTCAGAATTGATTCAAAGCTCTCCAAATCAATTCGGAAAAGATTCGGAGAGCTTTGGTGATTTGTGTAGTCCCTGCTCGCTGTAGCAGGGAGCTGGACCCGGACTCCATGCTGCTAAGAGGAGGGTGGGAGGGCATCATGGGGGAACCCCTTCCAGGACCCATCCCCTGTCTACTCTCTCAGCCCCCTAATCCCCCTGTCCATTCTCCCAA
>NW_017729034.1:33765323-33769146 GCF_001723915.1 Gavialis gangeticus
GTCCCCCCATGGCTGCCCCACCCAGCCCAGCTCCTGGGTGCTTAAAAAAAAGCCCCTACTCACCGGGTGCTGCCAGGCAGGGGTGGGGGGGTGATCCCTGCTGCCCCACACTTCATGGGGGCCTCTGCCACAACCCACCCTCACCTGCTTTCACACCTTCTCCATGGATGCCCCACCCATCCCAGCTCCCAGCCCTTAAAAAAAAAAACCCCCAAAAAACCCCGCACTCACCAGCTGCTGCAGCAGACTCAGGCTTCTGGGGGCTTGCAGAAGAGCCCCCCCATGCAATGTGGGGCAGTGGGGGGCAGCGGGGATCTCCCCCCTGCTGGGCAGGAGCCAGTGAGTCCAGGGGGGTTGTTTTGTTTTTTTTAAAGGGCCGGGAGCTGGGATGGGTAGGGAAGCCATGGGGCGGGGGGGGCTGGGAGTGCAGGTGGGGTTGGGGGGTTTGTGGTAGAGCCCCTCCACATGGCATGGGGCAGTGGGGGCAGTGGGGATCGCCCCCTGCCAGGCAGGAGCTGGTGAGTGCGAGGTTTTTTTTCCCCAAAGAGCTGGGAGCTGGGAGAGCAGGTGGGGTGGGAAAGAGGGCGGGGAATGGGGCCTGTGTGATTCAGAGATTCGGCTTATTTGACAGCATCCCTATCCCCCGAATCAGCTGAATCTGAATCCAAAGCAAATACCAGCCGCTTTGCACAGGCCTACTAAATAATACTGTGCAGTAATGCATCACATCACGGACAGTGCTAATATGTTACTGAGCAGTATTAAGTTACTGCATAGCAGTGTCACTTAAAAGATGTTCTCCAGTGCTACTGCTCAGTAACTCTGGTTACTGCACATTTAGGGATAAAACAAGTAGGGAAGTACTTGTATTAGCAAGTACTAAGTAAATGCATAGTAACGAGTGCACACTAGCATCTTGTGTAGGTGCACCCAATGTGTATTTTAGGTTAACTCAATACCTGAACTAAATACACTGATTCAAGGCCTCAAACTGTTTGGGTCCACATAAATATCCAGGAGTTTTGATATTTATTATAAATTATTAAAGCCCCACTCAATTATTAAAGCTCCCTTCTTAGGGATCTTTTCATGACGTAAGACCTGGAAAGAGGCACCTGGATAATAGTGGAGAAAGTCAGAAGATCCACACCTCCCATAATAGTCAGAAGCACTGTATTTGGGCAGGCATTTAGCAGCAAAGCTAAGTTGGGAGTTCCTATTTTGTATCTCATTTTATAATTTGCTTGCTTTTTCTGTAAGTTATTTTTATTCTTATTGTAGGCTGCCCTGAGCCTTTGTTGGGAAGGGAAGCATATAAATCCAATAAATTCAATACGTAAAGGGAAGTATGGCAGACTTGTTACATCATATCTTTCCCTGCAGAATATCTTTCCCATAGGGCTTCTCCTAGGGTGGCCATCATAGAGGACATTCTGGTTTTCTGCCACTCTGTCCTCTATTGATACAGAACTCGACACCTTTATGTCCTCTATTTTTCTCTTGATGAGAAAAATAGAGGACATATAGGCATCCAGTTCCGTATCAATAAAGGACAGAGTATAAACTTCGTATTATTTCCTACCTATGGAGACTTTTTACCATCTTATACCATCTACACTTTCCCCAGAGCCTGATGAAGGGACTTTGATCCCAAAAGCTTGCAGAAAAGGACAGTTTTCTTGCCATGTTCCCGTTGGTCTCACAAAAGCTACCATTTTGGAACCAAGAGTTCTAGTTTTTTGTATGTCTGTGCTCTTTCATGCTCTTTTGTGCTTGTGTCACCATCTTTCTTTGTTTCTTGAGTTGAAATCAATCATCATGAGTCAGAAACGTGCAACTAGTGCAAAAGCATAATGCTGGAGCTTAAATTTGATGTCATGAAGTGAACTGAAGAAGGGGAACACCAGAATGGGGTCTGTAGAGCATTGAATTTGGCTGGGTCAGCTGTTAGGACCATATTGAAAAATAGACAACATACAAGAATGTGGTAGAATTGTAACTCCTTTGAATGCTTTAAGACTCAGTACGAGTAGGGCTCCAATGATGTTAGAAATGGAGAGGCTGTTAAGTGTGTGGATTGAGGATACAACTCAATGCCATATGGACTTGAGTATGCTGCTTATTCAGAAGAAGGCTAAGGGTCTGTATGATGATTTACAGAAATATTTCCCTGAGGGGTCTGCTTCTGAGCCTTTTATTGCAAGTAAGGGGTGGTTCAAAAGATTTTAGAAGTGCAGCAACTTGCATAACATTTCTGTTCAGGGGGAGGCTACTAGTGCTGACACCCAAGCAGCTTCCAATTATAGAAATAAACTTGTGGAAATCATTGGGGGTGGGGGAAGGTGTTATACGCCTTAATAAGTCTTCAATGCTGATGAGACAGGCCTCTTCTGGAAGAGGATGCCTTCTAGGACCTAAATTTCCAGGGAGGAGAAGCTGATGCTGGGTTTCAAGGTGTCCAAGTATTGACTGACTTTATTGGTTGCTGGTAATGCTGCAGGGGATTTTAAATTGAAACCATTGCTTGTAAACCACTCAGAAACCCCTTAAAAGCCCTGGGGTTATCTTAAAAGCAGTCTGCCAGTCATTTGGAAGTCTAACAAGAAGGCCTGGGTGACAATGTCAATCTTACCAAGTTGGTTCAGGGATTATTTTTGTCCTGCAGTTGAGAAATATTGTGCTGAGAACAACCTGTCCCACAAGACGCTTCTGATTTTAGACAATGCATCATGGCATCCTACCACACTTGATGACTTCAGTGATAATGTAAAAGTTGTTTTCCTGCCCCCCCAGTACAGCCTCCATCATCCAACTTATGAACCAGGGTGTCATTGCTGCCTTAAAGGCTTATTACATAAGGAAAACATTTGCCCAGGCTGTCAGGACTACAGGTGGAGAGGGTGCTCCAACCCTAAAAGAATTTTGGAAGGGCTATAATATCTGTAAAGCAATAGATAACATTTCATGTGCCTGGGATGAGGTTGCCTCCAAAACAGTGAAAGATGTCTGGTAAAAGCTTTAGACAGATTGTTCCAGGATTCCCAAGAGTTTGAGGAACCAATGGTGACAATTCAGGAAAATATCTTTGAGCTTGGAAGGAAAACTGAATTTGATGAACCTGAACCTGATGACATTCAAGGGTTGATCAATTCCAACAGGGAGGAATTGAGCAATGAGGACCTCATCCAAACAGAACAGCAGAGAAGACATGAAGAGGAGGAAGATGCTCAGTTTTTCCAGAACCAATTAAGAGCACTAAGTGGGGGTTGCCTGTAATGAAGTTTTAAAAAGTAGAACATGTTGTTGTTGTTTTTGTTATTACTGTTGTTTTGGTGCTCAGCTACTGCAGTGAAGGACATTAGTACAAAGCCTTAAGGCCTGGTCTAAGAAGAAAGATTCCCCACCCCCCTTTTAACATAAGTGATGTCTCTAAATGGATATAGTTAGACCGTTATAACCATCCTCTCTCCATAGAAGTTTTGTTTATTTGTTTTTCTTTTTTCTGTTTGGGATCTAAATGAAAAATATGATTATATATTGGAATTAGAGTCCCCATATTAGAGATTATACTATTAAGATGTTATAACTAGTAGAAATGTCCTAGGTAGGCAACCCTAAAATGAAGAGTGTGAAGGTAAGTTAAATTTATAGAATTCTTGCTCTTCCAGTGCTCGGGGGGACCAGGCCTATTTGATGTGCTGTAAAGTCATGGGCTTAGGCCAGTGGTTTTCAACCTTTTTTTCACTTGTGGACCCCTTTGGAAATTTCAAATGGAGGTGTGGACCCTTTTGAATTGTAAGTGTTGGTATTCACATATTTCTGA
>NW_017729034.1:33774146-33791314 GCF_001723915.1 Gavialis gangeticus
ATGTGCTGTAAAGTCATGGGCTTAGGCCAGTGGTTTTCAACCTTTTTTTCACTTGTGGACCCCTTTGGAAATTTCAAATGGAGGTGTGGACCCTTTTGAATTGTAAGTGTTGGTATTCACATATTTTTGATAGATCATAGTCATCTTTTGTGGACCCCTTTAGACATAGCCTGCAGACCCCCAGGGGTCCACGAACCACAGGTTGAAAACCAGTGGCCCATCATAAATTGCTATAAGCCTCCATTAACAAGGGCAGCTAATGGGGACATGTCAACTGATTATTTGGGACAAATAAAAAGAAAACCAGAATGGGAGTTACAGGAAGAAGTACATCCAGAACCTCAACAAGAGGTTCTGGAGGAAGTGGAAGCACACTGGAGGTAGGCGTGCACAAGGGTCTCCCTCTGTTGGCAAAAGAGGCAGGAGTTGGGGGTGTTCATAAAGCATATCACATACATGCCTGTGAAGATGGCTCCATGGAGGAGCCACCAGCTGAGGTCCCTGGTGGCTCATGGGTACAAGGTGGAATATAGACTTATCTGCCAGGGAGCCTCACCCTTGCCCATGCCTATAGCATGGCTGATCAGGCACCGCATCACCTAGCTACCAGCAGTGTACATGAGCCTCTGCAGGGCCTCAAGGCAGAAGGTAGGGACCTGGCTTCAGAGGCAGACCAGGCCATGCCCAGCTTCCCATAAGGGGAGGCTCAGGACTCCTGCAGAGGCCCAGTGCCATCCCAGCCAGAAGAAACTCCAGTGCCCACCTCTGGAGACTGGCAAGGAGCTCTTGGAGCATGGCCAGGATGCTGAAATGGTGCCAGAGCATAAACAAGACCATCTAGTTGATGCCCAGCACTCTCCCACAAAGGGAGAGGCACTACAGCAGGCCTGCCCGTGCCTGCAGCAGCACCCTGATCTCTAGCTGGTGCCAGTTCTCCGGCAGGGAGGGATGACCGGGAGACAAGTAGACCCCCAGATAGAGCAGTGAGTCAATATTTCATTGGATGTTTTGGAGAACAGGTGGGAGTGAACCCACTTGCCACCCATCACCCATTGTCAGGCCAGATCTATTGCCCTGGTGGACTCAGGCAGAGCAGGCTGCTGAGTAGATGGACTGGCAGGTCTCTACCTGCACTAGGTCAGCCAGGTCCTGGACAGCAAGGAGCACATCATCGTTGTATGCTGACAGGACTACCCTTGAGGCTAGCTCCTTGAGTAGCAGCCCAGCCGTCCATTTGCCATCCATTTGCACAGAAGGCAGAGGAACATCTTGAGGGTGATAGCATAAAGCTGGCCTGACAGTGGACAACCTTGAGCATTTCCTACCTGAATGGGATGAACTGTCAGCATCCAGCTGAGCTTGACCATGCAGTTTGTGGAGGCACTTGGCCTCAGGGGGGACCAGCATATGCAGTATGAAGACCTTCCCTTAAGCTAAGGGCTCTTACTCTTGAGCATGTCCCACCCATTTGCTCCCATATGCCAACCCTAGAAATTCAGTTGTGAATCCATTGGGGGATGAGCTCTTCATGATATCTCTGTCCCTGGCTGCTTGAAAGCAGCCACAAGGGATGACTTTGCCACTGGATTTCCAGGACTGGTGTACATAAGCAGGAGCTGTATTCAAAATCATGATGGCTGGAAACTGGGCTTCCCACTTCCTGTCCTCTCAGCTGAGAAGCACAAAACTTCTCCTGTGGGGGTTGCTTACTTTTCTCTCCTCAGCTTGTGATGCTGTACTTTTGAACTGATATCCTGTTTCCATCCCCTCATTTTGTGTTATTAATCAGTGCTTATACCTAATTGACCATCAACTGTGGAAAGAAAGAGGGACACTTTTTGTGTCCCATCCCTTTCCCCCTCCATGTTTGATCCTTTTCCATTTTCTTCTTTTCAAGATTTTCCTCTGCTTTGCTCCAGTTGGTACAACAGTGCAGAACCTGCTGCCTCTGCCTCTGCTGTGTTAACCCAGAAGGGTGTTAATATGACAATATTCTTACTGCTTTGGAGAACAAACAGCTTAAGGCAGAATGCTTTCCTGTCCTGCTGGGCACATGAAGTCAGAAAAATGCAGAACAGTCCCCTCAGTCAAGAGCAGCTGCCAACCCACACAACACAGGCTTGGGACTTTTCTTCTCCCACTTGAAAAACAAAGAAATAACCTGTCTAAATGTGAGATTCTTAGTCCAGATTGATTTACACCAGATTGCTCCATTCTGGACCAGCACAGCAGTTGCAGCAACCTCCATACTTCTGCCATAAAAAGGGCGTGGAGGGAGGTAAGAGTCTGAAAGGGAGCAAAGCATTGGTGAGGAGGAAAAGAGGGGAAAACAGAGAGAACATGTGTTACTCCCCTGACACACCTTTCCATGATCTGAAAGCCATATTATCATGATGCAAAGTGTGTGTTGTTGTGTCAGATGAATGACATACTCTTGAACCAGCTTTTCCTCCTCCTGTTCTTCTAGGACCTGGATCTTCAGCCTTCACCACACCAAAGATGGGACAACAATTTCAAAAGACTGAAATCTTCTCAGACTAAGAATTTGTTTTAGTAAACATGCTTTCCTTTTCTTAATTTGAACAGCAGCATGACCAGGTTAGAAAGTTATCCACTAGGGATGTATACAAGCATTACATTTCCACTGGTAAGACTGCAGTTCAAGGGGTAGAAAGCTTAAGTGTACAAGTGTTCAAGCAGTTTCTACCAGACAAAAAAATGGGGGTGGGGGGCTGTAGAAACTTCTACCACCTTCAGTGAGGTAGAAGTAGCCTCTGGCAATGTTTATTTAGGAGGAACAAACACTTGTACACTTACCTGTCTGATAGCAGCTGCTGTGCTCTTCCAGAATCCCAGAATGCACTGCTTGTGCTCCCTACAAGGAGATGATGATCTGTGACTCAGGCTGCACTCTGCTGCTGAAGTCTAAGACACAGCAAACCCTGGAGATGTGAAGCCTTGCCACCCTGAGCAGGTCGGAGAACATTACATGCTAGCACCCAACTCTGCCTCTGCATAGCCAGAGCCAGACCCCTGCAGGGACACAGAGCATGAGAGAGAGAGAGAGAGAGAGAGAGAGAGAGAGAGAGACCCTGCAGGGACATAGTGAGTGAGTGAAAGATTCGAGAGTGGGAGAGTGAGTTACCTCTGCCAGAGCTCTGCAGCTAGAGAAGCACCGAAGACAAAGCCCCACCACTGCAGCTAGAGAGCTGTGGCTGCAGCAGACAGGGCTGTGCAAAACAGCACTATTTCATTTCAACTTCTGTTCTGCCATTTTGAAGGGACAGTGTTTCATTTCATTGTTTCATTTCATTTTGCCAAAATTGTTTTGCTGTTTTGATGCATTTCGACGTTTCCCCCATACGCTATAATAGGGCATCATGAAAATGCTTATAACTTTGTCATTTCTTGCCTGATTCAGATGAAAATTGCAGGGATGATAGCCCCTTCTGAGGGCATGAAGTCTGCTAAGCTTCAAGGAGATAGGTAGAGGGGTTTCTGGTAAACTGCACCACAAACTGCTAAAAGCAAACTGTGTGTCATTTGCCGGCAGCGGCAGCCTCCTGTCATCCTGCGCACAGATCTGGGGGCTTGCACCCCCGGGAGGGCTGTGGTGCTGTTTTGGACTCCTCCTGGGGGTGCGGGCCCCTGGACCTGCACGTGGGATGACAGAAGGCTGCTGTTGCTGGCTAGGACCGGCGCTGGGCACAGCCCACGCCCAGCACCAGGAAGACAGCTGCTGGCCCCAGGCACAAGTGGTGGCCTCCTGTCATCCCATGTGCAGATGTAGGGGCTCGCACCCCTGGGAGGAGTCCGTCAGCACTGGGAGGGCTGGTGGAGCCACTCGGAGCACAGCCCTGGCTCTCCCCACCTCCTGCTGCTGGGCTGCACTCTGAGTGGCTCTGCCAGTCCCATGGAGCTCAGCTCAGCAGTGGGAGGCAGCAGGAGAGCCAGTGGCAGAGCTGCTTAGAGCGCTGCCCTGGTGAGCACAGCCTGGCAGCGGGAGGCTCCACAGCCCCACTGAGCTGAGCTTGGTGGTGGGAGGCAGGGAAGAGCCACCGGCCAGGGCTGTGCTCTGAGTGGCTCCACCACTGGCTATCCACCACCTCCCACCACCAGGCTCAGCTCTGTGGGGCTGCAGAGCCTCCGGTTACCAGGCTGTGCTCGCCAGGGCTGCACTCTTAGTGGCTCTCCCACCACTGGGCTGAGCTCCATGGGGCTGGCAGAGCCACTTGGCATGAAGCCCTGGCCAGCGTCTCTCCCCCACCTCCTACTGCCAGACTCAGCTCCATGGGACTGGCGGAGCCGCTTGGAGTGCAGCTCGGCAGTGGGAGGCAGGGAAGAGCCAGGGCTGCACTCTGAGTGGCACTGCCAGCCCCACAGAGCTCAGCCTGGTGGTGGGAGAGCCAGTGGTTAAGCTGCTCAGCGTGCAGCCCTGGCTCCACGTGCAGCCCTGACCAGTGACTCTTCCCTGCCTCCCACCACCAGGCTCAGCTCTGTGGGGCTGCAGAGCCTCCAGCTGCTGGGCTGTGCTCACCAGGGCTGTGGTTGGAGTCAGGGCTGCGCTCCAAGCAGCACCACCAGCCCCATGGAGCTCAGAGTGGTGGTGGGAGGTAGTGGGAGAGCTGGTGGCGGAGCCGCTCAGAGAGTAGCCTTGGTGAGCACAGCCTGGTGACGGGAGGCTCCACAGCCCCATGGAGCTGACCCTGGTGGCAGGAGGCAGGGGAGAGCCACTGGCCAGGGCTGCACTCGGAGTGGCTCTGTCACTGGCTTTCCCACCGCCAGGCTGAGCTCCTTGGGGCTGGCAGAGTCACTCCGAGTGCAGCCCTGGCTCTCCCCCACCTCCCACCACTGAGCTGTTTTGAAACTCAAAACGTTTCAAAACTTTCAAAATGTTTTGTGTGCCCTCATTTCATTTCAATGTTTTTGAAGCCTTTTGTTTTGTTTCAATTTTGCTGTTTCAAGCTTGAAATGCATTGAAACAGCTTTGAAACCAAATGCTCATTGAAATTTTGGACAGCCCTACTGGTGAGAGCTGGGGCTCTAGCACCCCAGCAGGACCGTCGGCAGAACCTCCATCACTCCAGCTGCCAGCCCTGCCTTCCCCATCTGTGCCCAAACAGCATAGCCAGGGTCTCCATTAGGAATGAAGCCCTCTGACTCTCCTCTATTCCTTTCCCAAGATGGACCCCTGCAACCGATTCCCTTATGGCAGCCTCCAGCCTGCTAAGACCTGACCCCAACCAGGCTCACCTGATTTGCGCTGGAACTAAGTCCATTGGCTGGTGCCAGAGGCGTAATGATCCACTGCAGGCTGCTGGAGGGGAAATTGATAGACTTAAAAAGTCAGCAGACACAATCTGGATCTACTGGCTAAAAGCCTGATACATGGGAGGGAGGGAGGAAGGTGTTGTCCTTTGAGCAGGGGATCTTGAGAGGAAGTGAGGTGTGGTCCCTTGAACAGCCAACTAGTCAGTTCTGTGCCCTTGTGTGCTGTCATCTGTCTCCAGATAGACTGGGGAGCCTGCAAAACATGCTGGGATGCATGTACTGGGGCCCCTGCCTGAGTGGCATCAACAGTGCAGGCTATCTGCAGAGCATCCAGCTGGGCCCCGTAACACTTGTACAGTGCTCTGCTGGTAGGGCTCCCGACTGCTCAAACCAAACTGTTACGCACTACCATTAGTTCATTTGAACAGTTGCATGCAACCTTAGACACATCAGTTAAGAGGATTTTGTGTTTGCTATTTTAACAAATTGTGAATAGAGCTTTTTGTTTTATGGACAGACTTTCAAATTATGTCACTTCACAGGGAATGAGTGCTTGCTCTCCATGAAGGGATACACAGTTGATCTCTGTTTGATTTGAAATTGGATATTTATATGATCCATTCTCTTACTGCCCCAGACCAGTATTTAACTTATTAAAAAAATGTGTTCTTGACATGGGAATGTTTCTGTGGCACTAGTTTGCATAGCAGTGGTCAAATCAGAAACTTTAGCCTCTCTCTGGGCACTTCAGGTGTCATGTGGTTTGAACTGGTATTCTCCAGATGCTCTTGTATTCAGTACTAGGGGAAAGTGAGATCTTACCACATATTTTTGATGACCATGGCTCTCTATGTTGACCTGTTCTGCAAGCCTTCACGCCTATATCACAAGTATATTGCCTCTCTAACATATATATAATTGGTATGAGGACAAATGTATTTTTCTAATGCAGAAGTTCACAATAAAGAATTCAGTTTATAAGGCTGGACTCAGTATAAAGCATTTCAGGAGAAGCATTTTTGGGAGTGCTTGCAACTAATACCAACCAAAAGACTGGAAACTGAGCATTATTCTAATCTTGGCTCAGATATTGACTCAGTTTCTTGAGCAAATTTCTAGCTCTCCTGTTGCATAATGCAGCTAGATGTTTAGGTCATAACAGGGACTTTTCTAAATGCAGGTGCTACAATATGAGCTTTCTTGATTATGTTTAGTTATTGCAAACATTTCAAATGGTGGTACATTACTGAAAAAGGATTTTAAATGCATGGAAAGATGAATCAATTTCTGGGAAAAAAAAGCAATGTTCTATTGATAACTTTCTGGAAAAGAGGCATATTAACACAGCTAATTATTAACATCCCCTCTTTGCACCTTTAGAACTGGAAAAAGATTTACGATATTACTCATACCCAGAGACCATACATTTTCTGACTCTCACATCTGTTCAGGGCTGTACATCCAATCTGTTATAACTTCTTCTACCATGCAAGTTGGACAGATGTGGTGTTGATGCTGATGAGAGTGACATATTACAACTGCAGACAGAGTCAGTGCTTTGCTTCCTTTACATCAATGGCAATTTTTCAACCAGTTTTGTTGAATCATTTATAGTTGCTACCATTTTAATTTGGAACAAGCAGGAGAATTTCCTCACTTTTAGATTTTTAAATTCGTAAGTGAATGTGATTTTTTTTTTAAACTCCTGTTTAAAAGGGTCTTTTCAGTTATGGTTTAACATTTTAATTAACACTTAGGTAAGTATGGTCCTTAGATACCAGCAGACTCCAAAAGAAGGATGGTCTGAAGTTTTTAAGGTATACATTTGGAAATAAGGAAGAGATCCAGATTTTACTGCTGACTGACATGCCAATTTAGGCAAAATGTGAGTGGCAATTTTGCCTGAGTAAGGGCTATAGAATCTAGCCCTGCTTTGGCTGTCTTCAATAATGATATAACCATGAAGCTTTCCTGGCTTGCCGTATCACAAGTGATCATGGGTAACAAAGATTTACAATATCATCTACAGTACATTGTAGGTGAGTGTAAATTGGGGTGTTTTTTTTGGTGGGGGTTGGGGATGGCAAGGATGTTAAAAAACTGAAGCTAAATGAAAAGAGAGGGAGAAAGACTTTAAAATGAAAAGATCAAATTAGACACACATACATGACCATAAAATAGAAACTTTAATATGAAATAAAATTATATAAAATAGCTGCATTGTTATGACTTCAGCTTCCTTCCCACAAATGGTGTTGTATTGAATTTCAAGGCTGACCCTGGACAGCATCTTAGGTGGCAAAGTAAAGATCAAGGGTAATGTCAGCTTTTTAAAGTTTATATTACTCAGATGCCTTCATCTTGACCAAAGGAAAGGACTGAGGGCATCATTCTCACAAGTATCTTATGAAGAAAGATTTTGTGACCTAAAGAAAATCAGAGGAAAACCATTTTCTTATTCTTTTAGTTTGGTATTAAGTGTGGAAGTGTAAAATGCAACTCATGTTTTTTCAGCAATGTGAAATGTAACTCGTGTCTCCTGTTTCCAAATGACGTCTATCGCAGTGATGGGTATGCCTAAGCAATGAAACTGCCACTCGCAACTCGTACTCTTCCACAGGATCATATGAGCGCCACCATGCTGTGCTCAAAGGGTATGAAGTCATTTTGACCTAATGAAGAAATGAAAGCTGGATCTGGTTTCATATTTTTCCCACAGAATTTTTCCTTCCCGTTCTGTCAGTCAGCTGAATATGGCTGATGGTTAACAGCATGCTTTGCCTCTATGCAAGGAAACATTCGTCATTGCTTGCTCACTGTTCCCCATAGCAACAAAATGCCTCTGTTTAAGATCCGGTGCAGATGAGCAAACAAAATATTTCTTAAGAAATGGCTTGTCCTTTTTTTTTTAAAAAAAGGCACCAAAATTACACTTTTAATGCTTCCACTGTCCTTTTGTCTTTAGTACTTATGCCAGTTTGTGTGGAAGGGGTTAGGACTCAAGGAACCTTTGCCCCTTGTTTTCCTCATTCTGGGGTAAGGGATAATCATACTACTTTTACTTGGTGGAACACAGGGACAACTCCGTTAGCTATGAGAAATTCACATCACCCCTGGAAACAACAGGGGTGCTGGCCTTCCTCAGTAAACCACAGAGAAGGTTAGGGTACAGGGTGGCAGAGGGAGCCTGTGTATGTATGATTTTGTTTTGCTTCATTTTCAGGGCTGTGGCTCAAAGCTTACATTTAGCTCTATGCAAGACAGAAAGCAGTAGCTGCATATTAGGTGATAACATTTGAAATAACAGAAATGTAAGTTATTTGGAAAGTTTTTCCATGACTGGACATATGACTTATTGTCTGACAGTCATAACTTAATGTAGTAATGTAAAATTCTTAGGACTTCATGACCCTGTGAGATAGGGAAATATCATGATCTGCATTTTATAAATGGGGAATTGAGACATGGACACAGTAAACTAATTGCCCAAAATCCCACGGAAAATCTGTGATGATACAGGGAATTGAACTTGGGTCCCCAACATATACCACAACCCATTTACCAAACTGTTAGGTGCTTTAAATATTCATGCAGACTATGAGCACAAAGTACTCTTTCATTTTAGGGGCAGAGAGTCATTCAGGCCCCTGCTGTAACTCATAGCACTTTACATAAAGCACTGCGAGTTAGAATGTCACTGTCCCCCTGCCCAACAGATGTTTGCCTGCTGGGTTGGAGAAGATCGGGTCTGCCTGGCCTGGCCCACCTGGCCAGCACATAGAGGTGCTCCAGAAGCCTCCGAGGAGGCTGCTGAACCATCCCTCTCCCCAGCCCACCCTCCGTCCCAGCTCTGGGACCGTCAGCAGGGAGGAAGGGGAGAGGGGGAAGTGAACAGTAGTGAGATGCTGGTTGGGCTCTGCCTGGCCTGAACTTGGAGGGGAGTGTGGATCAGAGCTCTCCCACCTTGTGGTCCCTCCAGTCCCCTTGGCTGGGGCACTGGGGGGAGCTGAGCTGGACCTAGGAGGTGAGGGGGCTCTGTTCCATCCCCCCCACAGCTCAGAGGAGGCAGAGACAGGGAAAGGAGCAGCATGAGCTGCTGCCTTGCCCAGCCTAACCTGGAGAAGTGGGGGATCGGAGCCTGTCCACTTCGTGCACCTGGCCCAGCTCCCTGCAATACTCCAGTTAGGGGAGCTGGGAGGGGGCAGTGAAGTGGGGGCAGGCTCTGATCTACAACTTCCACTTCAGCTCAGGCTGAGCAAAGCCCAGCTGGCCACTCACTGCTGCTTGCTTCTCCCTCCGTGCTGACAGCCTTGGGGCAGGAATGGGCTGTCAGAGCCCAGCCCAAACATAAGAAATATTAACTCAAGGGAACACAAGTTCGCTAAGGTATGCTAAAGTAAGCACCCTCATTTAATACCTCATTTGAGGAGGGTTAATTTTTCATTAAATTTGTTCCCTCCACAGCTGTGATAGGGAAAACAGCAGGGGAGTCAAGCAGGCTGACACCTATCTCTTGCCCTGTTACCGCTTGCCTGTTCCCCCCACCACTTCACCCCTTGGTACCTGACCCCCAATTTCTTGCCTCCCCTGCTACCTGCCCCCTCCTGTGCCTGTGCCTCCCAATCTTTCCCCCTCCTGACACTTTTCCCTCCTGCCTCCCACTCCAGAGCTATCGCTGGAGCTGCCACCATTGCAACAACTATTGTGTGGCGGGGTGGGGGCTGCAGCAAGCTCATGCTGTGTGCCCCAGACCAGAGCATAGCTGGAGCCAGACCCAGACCTGCACCCAGAGGAACAACCTAGGTTAAGTAGCAGAGGGAAGAAGGTAGGGAAGAGGTGGCATGAAGCAGAGAGGTAGCAGGGGGTTGTTGCATGGGGCATGGCAGTACGGGGCAAAGACGGGGGGGCAGGGAAGTGGCTGTGGCATCAACTCTGAATTGGGGTGGGGGCTGGAGAAGGAGCCACAGCTGCCTGCCCTTTCTGCCTTGTACTCAAATCTAAGATGAACGGCTTTTTTCCTCCCATGTTGAATAGAGAAAACAACCTTTGTCTTGGATTCAAGTAAGTATGGTATATTTTAAAGTTAGAACAAGAGAATAGCAAATCAAGACACATGCTGAATGGTAAGAGATGAAGCATTAACTATCCTAGAAATAAATGTCCTCCATATAGAAAAGTAAAAAAAAAAAAACGCATTGTGCGAATATGTACAACAAACAATCATAAGAATGGTACATACATATAGGGATGATGTCTATGTAAGTGCATATGCTATTCCAGAAATTTCTATAAGTGAAAACCTAGTTGTACTATACTACAATGGTAATAGTTTTTTCAGGTCATTGAGAAAACAAGTGGCTGGAAGAAACTTTGAATGGAATTGAAATACTGACTAGTTTTCAATTCCGATGACTTGTATTTCAGATCTTCCAATATTTAGAGTTTTACTTAAAACTGTAACTACTAGAGTCATGAGAATGCCAGCTTTCATTAAAAATAAAAAAAGTATATTACTACTATATCTGATTCCACCGAAAAGCTTAAATATGGACTCTGAAGGCTCAAGAACCAAAGGGCAAATAAAATGTGTAACTGTTTTTTTCTTTAAAACCTAATGATCTGTAGGCTGATCTCAATTTTCTTGGGCCTCCCTCCCAATTTTTGAACACTGAGGGTTGCTAGTACTACCTTGTCAAAATTAAGCTTGATACAGAAGCTGAAGCCAACATCCTGCCAAAAAAAATGGATTTAAAAGAATGAACATATTTGAGATGGGGAAGGGTGGGGGAAGGAGAGGCAAAATTAGCCAGTTACAGTGGAGAGTTTATTTGCTTTGAATGTGTTGGCCTTTGGCCTCAGTACTTACAGTGCCAAGGATGCAGTCATTATTTTGTAAATAAGAACCCTCAGTGAGTTATGCTACAATTTAGTACTGATGTCAGTACTGAAAAATTGTGCTTTGAAACAGGTTAAAAATAGATATTAGCTAGTCACAGATTCCACTCACCAGCAACTCCTGGGCTTTAATGTGTACTTTATATTAAAAAGCATTAATTTGGGGGCTTTGAAAATGTCTTACTTTTGTTTTTCTTTTCAGAAAACAAACGTTAAGTCACACAGAGGATGCTTGTAAATACTGCTGAAACTTGCTGTTGTCACAGAACAGCAGACAGGTGGAAGGACACCAAACAAGTCAGAAAATAAGGATAAACAGATAAAAATTACCATAGCTTGTCATTTTCTCATAAATTGTTTTTAGTCAACTTTACTTGCATGGTTCATTCTGTCACCAGAACTGCAGAATTGAAGGGCAGGCCTCTCTCTCTCTCTCTGCTATTGGGCATTATAGTTATGATTTGTCCCGTGCTGGCTGCACCAAAGTAGTATTTCAAAGACTTCTTCCTGTGAAATTAATGTTTTCCACTTTCATAGTCTATACAAGAAAAAAAAAATGTAATGCCTCAGTTATATTGGGCCCTTCATAGAATTATAAACAAGCAAGGTGGATTTTTACCAGTCCTATTCTTCAGAGAAGAATAAGTCAATGAAAACAGCAGACTTATGACTAAAAAAGCACAGGAAGAAAAAATTCAATTGGCCAGGAAAGGTGGAGCTTTCATTCAAGTAGGAGACTTCAATAGAAACAAAAGAACAGAGGCTATTTCAGGCAAACGTTTTCTATTTTCAGTTTTGTCCAGCCAAAGTGACACTCTGTCTTTACTGGCTACACATACAATATATAATGTTTCCTGGAATAATTTATGAGGTATTCACTATTTCCTTGAATAACTTTCATTTTCTAAACTGGTATGTAATCAAGATATAAGATTTATAGTAAGAAGTGGTAAACATCTGAATCTATTTGTCAGAAGTCTAACCTTCTATAGTCAAAACACAGAGACACATTGTATATAACACCTTTGACCTTATCTGATATTGCAGCTGTCACTTTATTTTCTGTGATGTCTGAACTTAAAAGGCTCCATTTTAACTCAAGTGCTCATTTACAGATCTGAAATGCAAAAGCATCTGTTACTGCAGATCTTTGCCCAATAACTGGTTCCAGGTAGAGTAAAACTGATACTGGTGCAGCCTCTCTGCCAGGTGCTGTTGTCAGTAAAAATGGTCTGGTTCAATTTCCTAGGGCTGCTTTCTGAACAAAATACAAACAACGTCAGCTTGAGTTTCCACCCAGAAAGCTGGAAAATTAAATTACATCGTCTGAGTGCCCTCAATGAGCAATATTTTCCCACTCACAGGCATGGAGAACAAGGATTTAAAACAGAACTATATTGAGGTGGGGTATGGGGGTAGGGAGGAAGTAGGACACAAAATTAACTTGATAAAGCTCGTGATTAATAGGTCAGCTGCAAGAGGTGAGGGCCCCAGAGTGTCTTGGCCACAGCCTTAACCCAAGACTTCTCATGATTGGTAGCGCCTAATGAGACCATGCATTCCAGTACTGGGCTCCTCTTTCTTTCCTCTTCTCTGTGATATACCCGCTCACCATGTGCTGGCCAAAGTTGGAAGAGTCCCAAATTTAGGTAGATCCTTCCTAAGTGCTGTACTGCTCCAAGTGTTGTCCCACCTCTTCCAGCTGAAGGGATTGCAGCTCTGGTGTTGAGCAGAGAGGTCCTCACCAGGATCCCTGTGAGGTGGCTGCTCTCCATGGTCTCAGCCAAAACAACCTCCTGCAGGTAAGGTTGCCTCAAAGTTGCCTCTGCACCAACTCAGCTACCTCTGTGTTGTTTCAGCTTCTCTGCCTTTGCACTGTCTCAGTATTGAGTGCTAAATCCCAGAGGACTCTGTTCTCCTCCCTCCACACGAGTCCTTGATGCCTGGGAGACATCCCTGGAAGAAGCCCCTTTCTTTCTCGTTCTCTTTGCCTTGCCTGAGGCTCTGTTCCCCAACTAACCACTCCAGATCTCAGTGACCCCCTCAATGGCAGGAAAATTTGATGTAGTTCTTTTGTTCATTCATTGCCCAGTGGGTATAATATCAATTATTTAACCCACATAAAAAATTAATTGCAATTTAAAGGCAAATTGGCCCAGTCACCCAGTTTCCAACAGATGCTAGCAGAAAGCTCCTTCTCTTGTCGGGTCTCTGTCTAGTTGGGATGCCAATGCAGCTCTAGGCTGCTGTTCTCTACTACATTAAACAAGAGATGTCAAGAGAGAGCTCCCTACTGTCCAGGGCTTGAGGACTCAGGAATTAATCCTGTACCATATAGTTGATTTTACTAATATGTTATAGCTGTGGAAATGTAAGCAAAGCCTTCTTTGTGAAAGGAAAATGGACTCTGCCAGAATTCTTAGTTATACATATATTTAGGCCCCAGTTCAGGAAGGCATCCTTATTCAGGAGAGCATTTCAAGAGTGGAAGTCAAGGGGATTTAGCAAATGCTTAAGTACTTTCCTGAATTAAACCAGACAATTCAAGTCAAATGAAAAAGGCTGAGCAAGAGAGGGAATGTTAATATGTAAACCGTGAATTGATCTGTAGGAAATTCCTGTTGGTTTAGTCTTGGAAAGGGTCTCACAAGATGTGATAAAATAAAATTAACAAAATCTGGTTCATTGCCCTTTGGAAAGCTTGCTTTTTCACTTCCAGTCCTTTGCTCCTTACCCTAGGCCCTACTCCTCTCCTCCCCTTCCCCCCCCCTGAAAAAAATGGGAGCAGCGCTCAAAAATATTTGGTGCTGAAGTTCTCTTAAATTAAACTGATAGAAATTTAACAAAATCCAATGGATAGAAGTTGGAAGTCAGCAAAGTTCAAACTGAAAATAAAGCATCATTTTTTAACATTGAGGGCAATTAAACGATGGGGAAGTTTACCAAGGAATGTGGTAAATTATCCATCACCCACACTGCATAAATTGCAGTTGAATGTCTTTCTACAAGATATGGCCGGGTCAGTGAAGAGTTATTGGGCTCTGTGCAGGAGTTACTAGATAACATTTGGAAGGCTTTGTTATGCAGAAGGCCACAATAGATGGTCACAACAATACTGTCTTGCCTGAAAAATCCTCACTTATTAGAGACCAGCCAATCCAAGTGACTGTACTCTCTGAATGAATGCTCAATGAGCACCTGACCCTGGAAACATACTGACATGGATACTGAATGTGGGGTGCTCTTTCTGAATCCATAATGGAAGGGAAGCCCAGGGTTATGGGAGTAGGAATTCACAGGATATTCTATGATTAAGTTTCCAGCTCAAAGACTACATCTGTTTTCTTTACATGAATAGTTTTGTTGGCTTTAGCAGAACAATGCAGAAGTCAAGTAAACCAAATTTACCCCTATACTTTTTTTCTTTTCCTGTCTCATCTCTTTACAAGTGTTTTTGGAAAGCTTATTGTGCTAGTACTAGCAATTTCCCAGTAAGAATAGCCAGGCAGTGAAGCAGATGCTATTGATTTTAACTTTACTGAAGATTTCCATAATCATCAGCTAGAAGAATCTTTATAAGAAATGGGGAACTGACACCTAAATTCATAAAAGCTGACAAGTATCTAATCCTGTTGCCATCTCACTAGTAGGGCTGGAATCTGTGATATTTTTTTTGTGTGTACTTCCCTACCAGCAAATTGTTCAGCAGGATAATTTTGTACAAAGGAAATGGGAAAGAAATAATATGTAAAAGCTAATATATAATACAAAACTATACTAGATTACTTAGCAAGACTAATGTAGTTAAACCAATATTCTGGCGTCAGTGCTAGGCATTTCAGATGACAAGGCGTGCAAGTTTCCAGACTCTTCCACCTTATAACTGCCCATTAATTACCTTCATTTGTCAGCTGGCAGCACAAACAGGGTACAAATGTTTAGTCTGCAGCTTGTGTTAATATCTGGGAGCTGCAGTAGACAGAAGGTTTCCAGAACTCTGCCACATAATCCTCCTCTGAAATTGTGTAGCTCTGAAATTTGCAACTGCAGATTTCTTAGGCAGTCATGACTGTATTTGCATTCATAATTAAAAAACCCAACAATTTATAGCAATACAGTTATCATGCCTCCATATCTATTCTTACACACATTTGTTCATAATTTGACTTTTAGGGCTATGTTGTAGCTCAGGTAGTATGGTAACACAATGGTAGAAGGTGCCCCTTCAGTCTCCTACATACACTAGGTACCCCCCCCCCACACACACACACAGAAATAAGCTTTACAAAGCCTCCATGTCATCTGGTCACAGGCAGGTGGCTGGGTGCTGGCAATAGAGGGTAAGGAATACATGGAGTGCAGCTCCATCCTGCCATGTGCTGCCAGGCAGAGTAGCTATGCTAACATACTTGAAACAACTCGGTGTTTGGAATAGACCCAGCAGGAGAATGCCCTCTCTTTGAAGCAGCCAGGAAACCAAAAGACAGACAAAGACCGTGTGTATATACACATTTATAACATCAAAAGCAGTATCAGACCCTTTCCCAGCTTCAGTTTCTCTACCATCCCATCAACCAATGGACCAATCTACCAATCAGTTCATCAATGACACTCCCATAAGAAGCAGTACTTTGTTCTCATTTTTGGAGGGATACATTTCTTGTTTGAACCCAAGCAGCTCAATATCAATACTGGTAAGCTTGGTCCCATCAGCCTCAAGTTGGGGACTGCCTACACAGCAGATAACCTCCCTCTACCTTTTCCTCTAACTAGGACCCATCTTTTAGCCCAGCAACTCTTTCAGAAGCTTTTCTGCTGCTTCCATCTCTCATCCTTAAAATGAAACATCACTCTCTATATCAGCATCAGTTGAACATAATGTTTTATTGATATATGTACAGTTTTAAAGCAATTTGGAAACCTATCAGTGTCTCAATCATTATACTAAAATACCTATGTATTTTGGCGCTTTTATTTTTTTTAACATGGAAAATCAGAGCTGCTCCTGCCCCTTCACTCACCAGGACATGGGCCCAGCAGTGGCTGTCCCCCAACACTTTTTTGTGGCAGTGAGCAGCCCTGATATGCCAGTGCCCTGCCCGAGCTGTTGCCTTTCACTCTCACTCCACAGCCCCTTGACCCTGCCAGTGCCCCTCACTCCTGACCCACAGTCCCCACCATCCCTGCTGGTGCCCTTCACTTCCAACTTTCTGTCCTCCACCCCCAGTCCTCCAATGTATGAGGAAGAGGGTGGGTGTGTGGGAAAGGGAGGGTATAGGCACAAGCAATGCATCAGGGGGCACAGGTGATGAGTGGAGGCATGAACAGTGTGTGCCCCTGGTGGCTGGGGGGGGCACAGTGGTGGCAGGAGCATGGTGGGAGAAGTGGCAGCAGCAGGAACATGGTGGCAGTAAGCAGGGGAGCTCCCACAGCTGCCGTTGGCACTGTCAGCAATGAGGGCAGGTGGTGAGCAACAGTGTCATCGGTGCCTTTTTGCAGGGGGTGCACTGCCACGCTCAGGGGCTGAGCATGCACCCACGTGCTCTCCTTACGCGTTGCCCCTGAGTGGAGGAGCAGGGAAGCACAGGTGATGCATGGGAGATTGGGGGGGGGGCATGCCCTCCCAGATTGCACTCACAGCGGGGTGCAGGCCAGCTGGGTCTGGGTCAGACCAGCTGCCTCCATGGCCCAGTGGGAGGGACGTGGCATGGGAGGGAATGCTGTGCTGCCATGGCCACCAAGGTGAGGCATGGCAGCGGTGCAGAGTTGCACCTGCTGTTGACTGAGCAGCATGGCACTCCCTCCTGCACCGCTGCCCTCTGGGCCATGGAGGTGGCTCCTTCCTGGAGCTGGCCTGGCCTGGCCTGGCTTGGCTGCAGCCCCACACCCCTCTATGGGCTCAGAAATCTGGTGGGGCACATGCTCCTCCTGCCCCCTTATGCATTGCCTGTACCCTTCCCCACCCCATGCGTCCCCTGTGCCTCCCTGCACCCCCCCCCCCC
>NW_017729034.1:33791332-33808046 GCF_001723915.1 Gavialis gangeticus
TCCTCCTGCCCCCTTATGCATTGCCTGTTCCCTTCCCCCCCCCATGCGTCCCCTGTGCCTCCCTGCACCCCCCCCCCCGACTTACCTGGAGGGAGCTGCTTTCCGTCACTGCCTGGCTGCCACATGCAGGTATGTGCATGTGCATACATACACAAAGTGCACCCTGTGTCCTGCTCGCCCCAGCCCCAAGCAGCCTCTTGCAGACTGCAATTTTGCCAGCCTGCAAGGAGAAACACATGGTTTAAAAGAGAAAATCCATGTTTTTCCATGGCAGACAGAACACCTGGATCCCTGCTGATTGCAATAGTTAGGTGTGAGGGTTCCCTTAAAAGGCCAACCCATGGTCAGACAGCATGGCACTGATTTAAATGGTCTCCCTCTGGCTGCTTTAGGGGTAGTATAACGGTCTGCTGCTTCTTCCCTGTAGTAAAGTGTAATATGACCCCAAGTAATTTTTTTCTGTACAAGTCACCCACAACAGAAAGCTGTGCACAGAGTGCAGGAATACATTTCTGTTGGTACAATACAGTAAAAGTCCTGATCTTGCCAATTTTTTACGTATGTCTATAACTTGACTTCAATGGATTATTTACATGTTTAAAGTCAAGTCTATGAGAAAATCTTTGGAGGACTGCAGCCAAAATCAGGTCCAAACAAACCGTACTCCATATAAGACCATAGGACTGGGAACAGATGCAACTTGTTTGTATAAAGCTTAGCTCAGCTTAGAACCTATTGAAACCAATAATGGCTTTGTATGCCTCTGTATTTTCACTGTGTATCAAGTAGAGTGTTTACTTGAGCCACATGTATGCAGTATTTAACAGAGAATCTTAATATTTCTCCTTTGCCCTTACTACCTGAAATGGTTTGTAGGACAGTTTTCTTTTCATAGGCCAGTTGCACACGTGACAGGGGTTTAGTCCTCTAAATTGAAATGGTGGGTTTTTCATTGCAATGATTAAAAACCCACTGTTTCAATTTAGGGGTTTTCCATTACTGTTATGGTGAGGGGCCCAATCCCCCCCACCCCCTGGTGGAGCCTGCCCATTTCTCCCATGGCTGAGGGATAAGCTTCCAGTGGGCCGAGTGGCCCCATAGCTACAGGGGGCCCTGGTCCTTCCCTCTGTGGTGGCAGCACCCCCCAGGGCCATCTGGGTGGGATACTAGCAGGTGGGTGCTGCCACCATGAAGGAAAGGTCTGGAGCCCTCCACAACTCACACCTGCTGGAAACTGCACCTCCTGGCCATAGGAGAGGCAGACAGGCTCAGCAGAGAAAAATAAAAAGGATCAGGCCCTTCTCTATTTTTCCCCCCCTGCATGGCCCAGCAGCAGCTTGTGTGGGCAGGCTGTGCTGAGGGGAAAAAAATAAAAATAAAGTGGTGAGCAGCCTGATCCTTTTTTTTTTTTTTTTCCTGAGGAATCTGTCCACCTCTTCCATAGCTGGGGGGTGAGTTGCTGGAGGGCCCTGAGCTGTGGGGGTCCCCAGACCTCTGTACAGTGGTGGCACCCTCCAGGGCCACCCAGACAGGTGGCTAGTGGGCAGGTGCTGCCCCAGGTCGATCCAACCTGATTCAGCACCCAGCCTAATCCAACTGTTTCCTGAACCCAAGCTGGGGCAGCACCCACCTGCTAGCAGCCCACATGAGTGGCCTCAGAGGATGCCACCACCATGGAAGGAAAGACTGGGGCCCCCCACAGCTCAGGAACTACTCAATCCACTGGCAGCTTGCCCCCTGGCCATGGGAGATGTAGGCAGGCTCTGTGGAAAAAAAGAAAAAGAAAAAGATTGGGCCCCTCACTGCTTCTGCCAAGCTGTCAAAGGCCGCAACATTAAAAAATAGCCATGTTGCAAACTAAACTACGTGCAGATGTGGTTAATTTGCAACACAGCAAACTCATTTAAATCATAACACCCCCCCCCATATGTACAGTGTGATGCAATTAAACCACAAAAACAGCCAATTGTCACCATGTGTACAAGTGCCCGTAGTGTATTTATCTGTGGCTACTGACTCATTTTGCTCTCAAGGGCTAGGGACAGAAAGCATGCACAAGCTGGTATAAGTGATTGGAAACCGGTTCAACTCTGTAACAGAACTGAAGTTCACTGCACATAAACCACTTTCAAAGTGGCCAAAACTGGTTTAAGATAGACCTGGATGGATGCAGTATCAGACTTAACTGATTTTTGGTTAATTCAGTTTATTGAAATTCTTTCAGATCCCCTTCAGATTCCAGTTAACTCACAGTCCCCCGGCATCCCCAGATGCTTTGCACCTCCCCTGAACCCCCACCCTCTAGCTTGCGGGGTGGGCGGGCTGGCCTTGGCCCAACCTGCCTGTGCCAGCTGAACAGGGAGGCATGCCATAGTACCCTCCAGCTTCTGGCCTGGGCCATTGCAGGCATGCGGCTGCATTTCTGGAATCAAAAGTGAATGTCTGTTCACTTGCTTAGCAGTTCAATCCACACAGCTTAGACTAACCTGCAAAGATTGAACCGATTCAGTCTTAGACTTTTTGTTTTTCTGTACTTAGCCAAGGTGTGGTTCCCATTAAAGTTGACAGGGTACTTTTACTACCCCTAGTACTGCTTCAACTTTTAGGCTGAAACTTACTTATTTGCTTTGTACAAATTCTTTGTTGCCAATATAACTAAATCTGGGTCAAAGCTAACATGTTTTTAGCATGAAACTGGGGACAAAAAAAAGCAACAGCTGCTGAGAAACAGGGTGCCAGCTTGTGACGGGTGTGTCACTTCAGGGTCTGTCCACTAGTGGCCCCGCCCACCTGTTATGGGCCAACAGCCCGCCTTCTCATCTGCCATGCCTTGTTGTTACTTGCTTAATTAGAGGATGTTAATTAAGCAGGAGGCTGCCCATTTTATGCCCCGATGCCAGGGGGCACCATCTGTGGCTCCTTTTCTCCCCTTACACTACAGCCCAAGGACGTTGTTTGGTCAGTTTTGCTCTCTGCGCCCTTTGGCGCTCGGGCTTTCTGTAGCCTTGTCTCACAACTGTACCCCCTCTGGGCTCGTCAATCATCACCCTCTCTGCTCTAGGGCTTCTCTCAGCCTCAAGTGGCTGTAGCCGTGCCTGGCCCCTTTTTTGGTACCAGGGTCAGTGTACCCAAATGCTGCACCCTCCCTGGTGCTGGGGTCAGTGCACCCCACATGCTGCACCCTCCCTGGCACCGGGATCCCCACACTACCGTGAAGCCCCTATGAGACCTCCTCCAACCCCTAATAGCCTCACCCAGTCCTTCGGTCTAAACAGCAAACACAAAAACACAAGCCCCTGGGCTATAACATAAAATCCAGGCCATCCAGCTAAACAACATTTAATCCCTACTGGGGAATTCTCCACCCCCTAACAGAAATCACGAGCTGCTCATGCAATCAGGCTTCTCCTCGCTGTTTGCTCTGGCAGAGCTCCTTCTCCCTTGACTGCTGACAGGGGACTCCATGCTTGGCCTCAGCCTGGGGTTATATAGGAGCCAGGCCCTGCCCCTTCCAGTCAGCTGACTCTCACTGGTTACCCTGGCAACCCGCAGCTGGATTCCTTACTGATCGCTGCACAAGTAGCAGGCACCTTAGTGCCCTGCTACACAGCTACTATACTGAGATTTTGCCACAGTGGCAAGGGAATTTCCTTCCTGCCTCACCCTTGCAAAGAGGCCCACTCCTGTATCAGCAATGTTGTTATGGGAGGGATCAGCTGGCTTGCATGCAAAGGTTCAAGGTTCAATTCACTGACTCTAAAAATGCAAAGAAGTGCAAAATACCAGTAACCACCAGAGTGGGGGACAAAACCTCATGATTTTATCAGACTTGCTGCTGTGACTGACAAGGAGTTCATTGCCTCCTCAATGTTTTCCAACATATAATATACACAAAGATCCAAGAATAACACCAAGCTTGAACAGATTCCATAGGAAAACCTGTAATCCTTACATGTTACATATTCAACAATAGAGCTTTTTGTGTTGCGTCTAGCTGTGCCTGATCCTTTCTGTTTTGCCTCCATAAACAGCAGCCAGATCAGTGCAGCTGATTCAGCTCTCTCAGAGAAATTTTAGATATGTATACTCCTCAGTTGCTTCTGCTACATAACTTATAAAAAATACTCAAGATAGCTTTAAACTAGCTAGCTTGGGTATCGGTACAACCTATCCACAGAAGCATAGAGCTCAGCACAAAATGATTTGCCCAGGTTATTAGCAAGTCAAATTAGCCTACAATTTATTTATTTTTATTATTTTGTTTGTATCGCTTCCCTCCCCATCTCCCTGAAGAGAGTGCGAGTACCTGTGAAAAGGTGTTATCTAAATTGATGACTGAGAACTAGAATCCCCTCAGTTCTAATGCTAGCTCCTTGGATACATCACAGTTTCTGACTTAATTTCCCTATTTGAAAAAAATGGTGATAACATCATTAACCAACCTCATGGATTGATTGGGCAACTTAAGAAATTTCTGCCTGCTTAATGCACTGAACCTGCTAATTGTTATATTAGCTAAATAATATTTAGTATTTTAGACCCGTTTGGTGTCTCAATACAAGAAAAAGGAAATGTGTCAGTCATATAGTACTCCTGGGATTGTGTTCTTCGTTCAGCATCTGTGGTTTGTCTGTAGAGTAAATGAGCTACAGGTGATCTTGTGCATCTCATGCAAATAGCTCTTAGACTAATGTTGGACTTACCTGTCATGTGGAAATCTATTAACCCAGTCAGGTTACTCTTGTTTAAAAATTAGCACTGTTTTAACTACTTTTCTTCTTTTACCAGGGGTGCTCCAACCCCAGCCTGTGGACCAGATCCAGTCCATAGAGCCATGCCATCTGCCCCTCAGGATTCACCAGGGGTCTGAAAAGTTGTCAGCAGTGGAGTGGTGGCAACAACCAAATTTCCAGGCCTTTGAGGAGCCATGTAGGCCAGATAGCATACTGGTGTCACATGTAGAGGGCCCAATCTGGGGACACAGGGACAGGTGGAGAGAGATGGTGTGGGTCTTTAGGAGGTAGTGCAGGGCCTAATGCTGGCTCACAGGGACTGATCCAGCCTGAGGACTGGCCCCAAGCCACTCATCCAACCCATGTGAGGAATAGGTTGAACACCACCACATCACACCAACCTGGTATGTTGGGCCACAGCTGCTTCTCAGCAAAGTCTGTCCTGTGCTGCAGAACAGACTTCCTCCTGTAACCCTACTGATATCTACATTTTCAGTCATGTGGTCTGGTGCTAGAGTTTTGTTCCACTTGTGTCCTAAAAGTATGCAGACCCTCATTAGGTATGCATGTGCCAAAGGTTAAGCATCGCACTGCTGGCTCATATTCATACTGTGGTCTATTATTACCCCAAATTCCCTTTCATTCTTGGTCCTAGTCAGTTTGGTGCCACCAAGCCTGTAGGTGTATTGGGGTTGCTTTTCCCAAGGTGGAGCACTTTACACTTCTCAACATTGAACTTCATCAGGTTCTGATCTGCCCAACTAGCTAGCCTGGCCTGTAACTGTAGATTATCTTCAAGCATGACCACGCTTCCCCATAACTTGGTGTCATCCGTGAACTTGGCCAGTGAGCTCTTCACTCCACATCCAAATAGTTAATAAAGATGTTGAAAAGTACTGGACCAAACACCGACCCCTACAGGACACCACTGCCCACTTCTTGCCAGGATAAGACAGATCCGTTCATTACAGCTCTCTCTGGGTCCTATCCTGCAGCCAGTTTCTCATCCACCCGACTATCTTGGAGTTAAGCCCACACTCCTCCAATTTTCTCACAAAGACATTGTGGGATACCAGACCAAAGGGCTTTCGAAAGTCTAGGTATACAATGTCGACCTGTTCTCTTGTGTCCAGGTGGTGAGTTATCTGGTCATAGAAGGAGATGAGGTTGGTAAGGCAAAACCTGCCTACGATGAAGCCATGCTGGCTGTCATTCAGAATCTTACCTTCTGCAAGCTTATCACAGATAGACTCCTTGATGAACTTTTCTAGGCTTTTCCCTAGGATGGAAGTTAGGCTGACAGGCCTATACTTACCTGGGTCCTCCC
The DNA here is from genome assembly GCF_001723915.1 of Gavialis gangeticus. Taxonomy (NCBI): domain Eukaryota; kingdom Metazoa; phylum Chordata; order Crocodylia; family Gavialidae; genus Gavialis; species Gavialis gangeticus. Next base: position 33,797,393 of record NW_017729034.1, read on the forward strand.
TCCTGCCCTTCTTGTGGATGGGCACAATATTGGCCCTCTTCTAGCCCTTGGGGACTTCTCCAGAGTGCTCTAGATCTTATCAACCGCAGTAAACAGCAAGCTGAACTGTGCTATGATTGGTGCTTGTTCCCCATCATTACTAATGTTTTTTTTCAGCTCCTTCATTTGCAGTCTTCATTTAAACTTTTCTGCAACCCCAACTCGTCACCGATTTCTTCACATTGATCTACATTCCAGTAGATGCTGCCAGTTTTTCAGCGGTATGGCATTGTCAGTAAAATCCAGGTCTCATGATTTTTCTGACGTAGTATCCATTGTATTCCTGTATTGCTTTTGTGGCTAGACTACCTGCTGAATCAGAGCTATTTCCAAAGTGGGGATAAATTCTCAGTTTGTCCAACACGTTAAGTGACTTGACAAAAGGCTGATGGTCTGTTTTTAAAAATGTTACCAGTGAAACTCTTGATTTTGGGCATGAATTTTTATCAAAGTAGTTATGGACTATGGCAGAGGCCTTGGAATGGATGCAATCATAACAGTATAAAGAGGCCTCAATGCTAACAGAAGTTATGTGATTTCCAGAGTAAGCTAAACTCATATGAGCCCTTTCATGCTTGTGTAGCTGCATATACTCTAAAGGGAGTTTGCTTTAATATACTCTAGTATAGAAAACGTCTACTAGCAAATGTGATGAAGAGCCAGGAATGAAAAGCCTGTGGTGCTTTCTCTGTTCTCTGAGCCTTCTTTTCCAAGGCTGTTGGGCAATACAAAGGAAAGCTACTTAGATGCAACCATCAACAACCAGCTTCATTTTCTTGCCAAAATGATTAATTTTGTCACATTCTGTTTATGTTTTTTATATCTACTCTTTAAAATTGCAACTGACCCTTTGGTGTTTAACTTAAATTTCTTCATCAATGTTAGGAAACATTTTATGAAATATATTCCAGTTTGTTTTCCCTTTCACTGATATGGAAAATATATTAACTGCAATAATGCACTAAATAGCAGGAGGTAAATTCAACAGAATCTTACTACCATGTTCTTTTATTTCTGTCAAGTGAAGCTTTGCTACTTAATAATTCTTTAAAACTCAATGCAGAAGAAAATGACAGTAAAAACTGAAGACAGTAAGTTAATACACTTTGTGTACCACACCTAAATAGCAATTTATTTATACTTCCTTGAATAGGGACATGAGTAATTTCTTATCAGGTATTTTACTAAAACAGATGTTAAATGTATTTATTAACAAAAATAAGACTTAATTTCAGCATAAACCCTATGCATTGATCTCTTATTTGATTAGTTCCTTGTCTCCTGCTTTTTACCTTTAGCACTTTGAAGGGCAGAACAAATCCTCATAACCTCATATGTCCCTCAGAATAACTTACAACTATGCTGTAAAAAAAATCTACATATCTTTTTGGTTTTTATTTAAGTAAGAGGTCCTTTGCTTTGCTTTCTCTCTTGCAGAGTGTGGCATGAATTATGTTCTGTGAGAAACAGCATTTTATGGAGCTTTGTTTCATAAAATCACCACCTTGTGGGTGCTGAGCTAGGGAGGAAAGAATGAAATTCCATTTTTATACTATTCAGATCTATCACCAATCAACTCTGATTCCTTCTCACTTCATTACTCATCTCACATTGAACTATTTATATTTGCAAAAATATCTAGTTTATTTTTCCCACTTAAATATAAGGAATGTAGTAATGAAACTAGAACCAAATAAAAACAAAAGGAAAAAGATTTCAGATTCTTCAAAATTACTTAATATGGAGTTATTAAAGCTCCCAAATTTTCTAAGAAACTATTAATACTTAAAGGAAAGGCCAAAGTCCTCAGAGATTCCACTTCAGGCTTTTTTTCTGCACCTTTTTAAAGGTCTACAGTGAGTGCACTGTTTTGTTCACAATGCATTAATTCTTGGTCCTTGTAGAAAACCTTTTGGAAGACACTGTATTATACTACTTGTTTCCATTAGTTTTTTCACATTGCTCCTTTGCTTGTGAATCTGTACTCACAGCCAATAAACTTCATTTGGTCCAACAAAAGATAACACCCTAAGAAATCCTAGAGTCACAATAAACTTCAACCCATTTATGCAAACTAAATATAGTTTACTTTCTGAATATTTTATTTAGTTCTTGAATATGGTGTTGGTGGAAAAACAGAATTTCTACAATGAAAATGAAGCAGTTAACAGTTTCTGGACAGGGAACCTAAGTGAATCTTTAAATTGTTTTTCATGCTTCCAGATCTCCTAACACCTGGACTGACCCTGTACTTTAAGTCTCTGAGGCAGAGTCTCAGCTGGTATAACTGGCTTCAGTTAAGCTGTGACAAAGTACACCAGTTAGGATTTACCCCTCAGTTGTCACTTAACACTATAGTTCACTGTCTCCCATTCTCCATGAGAACCAGTTATGGAGAGTTATTAAAGAACAACTAAATAAATACCTCCCCAAAAGAACTCCCCCACCCACACACACACACACAGACACTGAATTTCCTGCTTTGCCACAATGAATAATGTGTCAGTGACAACACTGTATTCCAGGGTTAAGAATTGGACCTCTTGAAGTCAATGGGATTTTGCCAGTATTTCAATCCAGGATTTTGAAACCAGATGTTTTGAAAGTACACTCGATATAGATTTTCCCTGTTTACAGGGAAATAAACTCAGGGAAAATGCAAATTAGAAGAAATGGGTGCACCCACACAACATATCCAGAGCCCTCACCCTTGTTACAAAGGAGTGTTACTTTTATACCTGGCTATTTTTTTCCCAGTTCTTAGGAAACCTGGTTCTTGAGGCAGTTGTGTTGAGTAGGAACTTCAGGGTGCTGGGGGAGTCCTTCCATGGGCATGTTCCTTGGCCAAATGCTAAGAACCTTTTAGACATAAGACTGAAGGAGCCTGACTCATCAAAAACAAAACAAAAAGCCCAATCAGCAAGAGGAGCAGAAGAAAATTCTCTGTTATGTTATTCCCTTACACAAGGTATTCCCTCAAACAGGACCATGGGACCCTATCCTGTCCCTTGTCTTTTTGATTAGGTGCATTAAGCTATTATGACCATGTATACACATCAAACTTACTATGCGCCAAAGAGGTGTTGTGATCCCTTCAGCCTGCTCCCTAAGGTATAAGCAGGGTATCTACATTTCAGCTAATTAGCATGGGATGGGTTAATTGCTCCTATCACTCACCAGTGCTAATTAGCCTGAATTGCCATGCAGATGTGGCTACCTTGCTCTCCTTTTAGGAAGTTGCCTGCTCAGTTTGCTCAACAACGCTGCTCTGGAGAACAGTAGATCACCCGTGTAAATACAGTGTATGTTAGTTGATGAGACAGCTTGGAATGGAATATCAGCAACCTGTGCATGGCATCCAGGTATACAGGCTCTTGATTTCAAATGAACACGGCGCCATCTTTCTATTCCTCAAAGCTGAAATAAAGGAAGAGCAGCTACCTGGAGGTGAATGCCAGCCATAAGGTGATTTTGCTGGTTAGAAGAGTGAGTGGTTTTGAAAACTCACCTCCTATAAGAAGTATATCCACTTACTGACTTGCATTGTCTCCAGGTTGCCTCAGATCCCTTGGCACAACTCCATACTCAAACAGTCAATGCTGCAAATAAAGGATACCTATGGATGGCCCTTCTCCTGGGGTTAACCCTTGTCACAGTATTCCATACATTTGAAAATTCAGGAGTCAGGATCTGCAATTCCCATCTAAAAATGAAACAAGACCCTCTGAAACAGCCCTACCCATTACATAATGTGGCAGCCAAGTAAGGTCTGCCAAGCACATCACCTCAATCCTCTGCTTTCTCAAATACTGCATACAATTCTGGTCACCTATGTTCAAGAAGAATGAATTCAAACTGGAATGGCTGCAGAAAAGAGCTGTGGGAATGATTAGAGGAAGAGAGGACCCAATGCATTAGAGTAAAAAGACTTGGTTAGATTAGCCAGCTAAAATAGAGGTTTAAAATCATGGGCAGATCCAGAGGAGGTGTGTAGTGGTACATTTGGACTCCTCTTTGATTCTTGCTCCACCCAAACTCCCAAAACATCTGCCTGGCAGTGGCATTTCTATTCAAGCAGCAATGAAGGATTCAATTGACTTCATGACTCACTTAATCTACTGTTTTCTTGTTAATCTCTTTTCACTCTACAGGTTTTAACTCCCTTCTCTCCTTTTTAATGGTCCTGGTAGTCCACTATTCAAACTATCATTTCTTCTGCAATTTTGCTGTTTGTTAGCCATTCCTGGTAATGTCTTTTCTATTTCAGAGCCCTATACACTATTTTTAGCTCTAGCTAAAAAAACAGCGATATTAACTCGGGTCTTGAAGTGAATGGCAGTGAAGTACCAGAGGCATTGTCAAGGCACTCAAGAAGGCTAGATCTTGTTTTATGAATCTGATTAAGAGATGAATATTTAACTATAATGACTACAGGGCTAATGAAATGTGATCTTTTGACAATTTTTGCCTAGTTGTCCTTTAAAAAAATTAATATGTAATCTAACAAATTAGTACACATTCCAATACATTTATATTTGGTTTTGCTCTGATCTTTAACTGAATAATACAGCTGTTATGCATATTAGGGACCTACCTAAATTGTGGTTTCACAGAAACTGCAAAATCTGGGGTTGCCCATGCAATCCAGGGTTTTGCAAAATCTGTAAAACAAACAAACAAAACTTAATAAGTTTTTTATTAAGACTTTGCCTCCCAGATGGGCCTTGTAGCCCACCGGAGAGGGGAAAGTACCATCTGGAGGAGCAACATGAAGCAGGCAGCAGACAAGTTAGCGGCTAACCTTCCTTCTCCCCCCTGGGCGTCTTTGCCAATTAGCACTGAGGGGCAGGTCCAGACAAAAAGCAGCCAGCAGTCAAGATGGCAGCTGCTTCCTCATCCCTCCTGTGGCTTCTTCACCAATCAGTGGAGAGGGATAGGGAGGGCCTCTCTACCAATCAGCACTGAGGGGCAGGGCTGCTGTGAAAATGGCTTCATTTCACTGCAAGTTAAGTAGGTCCCTAGTTATATGCGATGATGTGCCACACCAACTGCACCCCTCTTTTCAAAATCCTAGATCCACCCATATTTAGAAGCGTATGGTTCCTGTTAACAAACATACCTGGGGTCCTAAACACCAAGGAGGAAGAAGAGCTATTCAAACTCTAGAACAGCAATGGAACAATATCAAATGGATATCATTTGGAAATGAATACATTTAGGCTGGAACTTAGGTTTCTATGTGCCACAGGAAGGAGATTTTGGGACAACTTTCCAATGAGAGTAGTGGGGACAAACACTGTACCTAGTTTTAATACAGAAATGAATATTGTCTTAAAAGAGACTATTTGTTGGGGTTGCCTGTACAGAAACATGTATGGAAATAACTGAATCCATTATCTATCAACTATGACCATGACTTTTCACATTAACTACATTCCACTGGAACAATGAGACTAGTCAAAAGTCTCTCACAAACAAGAGACAGGGTCTTTATCTTACTACCTATGGAATATATTATTTACCCAAGTCAGAGTAATCCAAAGACCTTGCTGCATTCATAACTAAATGCAAAACTCATTTCCTTGGTTTCTGTTTCTCCAATTATAGAACTAAAATTACGATTAGATTGTTGAATTTGTATGGATCTTATTGAAGGGAAAGGGGGAGAAGAGTGTGCACAACTGTGATTTTTTTCAATTCTTTGAAAATGTTCAGATATTACTGTGATAGGAAACACATTCAGACTTCTGGACCTGATCCAAAGTAAAGCCAATGGCCTTCTATAGAGGTTTCCTTGAAAAATACCCTTCAAAACATTTCTAATTTGAATGATGATAAACACTGAGAGAGAGACTGATTAAAGATATTCTGGGGCTGACAGATCTGCTTTAGTGCATAGACCTTTGTTATCTTTCAGACTCCACTGTTTTAATTAAATGCAAAAAAAAAGTTGCCGCGTTCATTTACTGCATTTTAGGCATTTTTGCAGAGATCACTCCTTAACATTCATTCTTTGCATGTGATGCAAAAAGCCACTGGGGTAATACTGAAACTGGGGGGGGGGACAAACAGTATTAAAAAAAAAATACAATATAGTATTAATGGATGACTTCATAAAATGAGATTTTACATATAAGTATAAATAGACATAAAACTGCCTGGTCCTACAATTGTCTCTCTCCTGCATACAGAATTTCTCTCTGACTGCCTACACTTTGTTGTTGTGCTTGTTCAATGCTATTGACTATATTCTTAGAGCCTTTAACTGCTTCCTCTTCCAGACCCATTGCTAAAAGAGGTGATGAGATCCCTAAAGGTCAATATGTTGTCTCTTCCTTATCTATTCCTATTGCTGAAGAAGGGCACAGACATGCCTAATGAAAGCTTGGAAAGCTTGCGTGAAACACAGAGACCCTGCTTGTGTTTATGGGCTGGCTTGGCCTATAAAAACCAAGCACTTGGCATTACTCTTAAACAGTCACTGAAAAAACACTGTATTACAGCCAAATTCATTTAAGACCAGGTTCTGCTTTGCTTTTTCTCCAATTCCACTTGCTACATTTTGTCAGAACAGGAAAAAAATACTGCTCAGCTATTTCTTTATTTACTGCTCAGCCTTTTTAAGGGCATCCTTTAAAAGAGGTAGCTACCACTCTCCTGCAGTATACTCGGATATTAAACAATTTTACAAAAAGAACAGAATTGTTCTTCATAAAGCAGGTTTGGGTTACATTCATCTGTGGTGTAAAGGAGTCACTGTGCCTCAAACCTATGCCAATGGGGCCTTTTCAATGACAACAAATGCCCTTGCGGACAAGTTCAAGCCATGTCCCACATTGCTGACTCATGTCCATTTACAATGCTACCTGGTGGCCTTCAAACTCTTCACATTGGTGATGACATCACCTTAAGATGGCTGAAACAATATACTGAAACAGTATGTGCTAAATAAATAAAATAAAAGGAACTAGAGCTACTTGTATCTTGCTCTGCAAGCAGGATAGCAGGGAGTGGAAGTGGCATGCTAGGGAGCGAAGTTAACTCAAGGGTTAGAGGTGGTAAAGAAAGCAGAAAACTCATGCCCAAAATAGGGAATGAGTGACAGGAAAAAACAACTGGAGGAATGAGTGCCTAAGACTAAATCATACCACTCCAGGCTCGGGTCTCATCTGTACTGGATTGCGGATCAGCAGTCTAAACTGGCCTGTATGGGAGAACTCCAAGGCACCTCTGCATATAAATTAAAAATACGATTGGGTGTTCTATAGGTAGCATGCTGAGCTGGTATTGTGGTGCTGTGGAAGGCTTCTGCGGTAGTGTCCAGAAGCAGATGCTTCAATAGGAGAACTTCACTACTGCCATGTCGCCATAGATTTTCAGGGGACAGCCAAGAACCCCTGAAACAATATAAAATCTCATGGATCCTCTTTGTGAAAAGCCTTGACCTCTAGAGCATTTCCTGATACCCATTTAGATCTGAGGGATCCTCATATTTTATAGGTGAAACTTCCCTGTTCATTCCACAGGATCCAACCCCACTCTGATGCAGAAATGATGTGAAGGATATTCCACAAGGAAAACTTCAGAGTAGTATTGACATCATGCAGCTTTGGACCAGGTCTGTTACAGAGCTTGAGAATTTAGAAAACAATCTGTGAAAATTGCCGTTCTAAAATCATCCCAGATAGACGCCTGTCCAACCTCTTCTTCAGCATTTCATAATTAGATAAATATCTTAAGAGGGCAGGGAAGATTAGTTTACTTGAAATATGGACTTCAATAAAGAAAGTGCATTCAAAATGGATTATCCAGCAAGTTGCTAAAGAGCAATATGAAAGCAGAAGCTTTCAGGTTAATATGTCCTCAAAAGCCTTCATGTGGAAAGGCTTTGCTTATACAAATGAAAAGACTTGGCAGGTGTGTGACAGGGATGTGGTGGGTGATAATTTTATTATACATTTCTTGGAGGCAGAGCTTGTAAAGTATACTGAATTTCAGCAAGCAGGTACATTATGCACAAACCATCACATATCCACCTTCTGTGAATGAAAACTAATGGTACTCTGCACTGCAAATTGATTCATTTTCCCCTATAAGGGAATTATTTACAGAAAGCCCCCTCCCCTGCAAAAATAACCATGTACAAGTACAATTGTACATATCACTGCTTGACAAGGATAAACTTTTTGCTAGACAGTTGAAGTGCATCTCTAAAGACATTTCCTAAAAAGGGAAGAAGTGTTCACAGCATACTAAAAGAATTCTCATGAAATGTGAACAAACATTTCCAAATTGAACAGCATATCTTAGGATCTGTTAATGCTTGGGGGCATGTTTGAATCTTAATGTGCTGGACCAAACCCTGAACTGATGTATCCTTCACACAACTTAGTAGACTCCAGTGTGGGATGCAAATTAATACAGCATACATTTTGTAAATGCCTGTATATTTTATCCTAACATATGTAATTATAACTTGAATATAATCCATTGGCCAAGGGCCTGACTGACACTCAAGAGGCCCAGCTTCCATTCTTCACCTTTGCTACTCGCCAGTTTGCGATGCAGTGTCTTTGAGCATCTGTTGAATGGTAGTTTTGATTGAACAGAGGAAGGAAGTTTTCAGAATTGTCCTTGCAAATACAAAGTACTAGTGGTCAGGGTGGGGGGTTTAATAAAGCAATGTTTAAACTTGAAGGCAGATTGCATAATATATGTACATGAAGCAATATTATGAAATTAAACATGGGGACCTTGTACTTTGTATGTTGGCATATTGAAAAACTCGGTGTGTAGGAAATGAGGCAGGGTTCCTGCACAGTCCTGGCTCGCTCCATTTGTACTTTGTGTGGTGTGGAACGAATGGGCCAGAACTCCACATTCGGTGGGACCCTCCGAAGGGACAGGGCTCTGAGCTTCCAAGACAATCGAACCTCCTGAGTAAGTCCAGGGGCAGCCACTGCCCTCAGAAGTCCCTGGCTGTGTGCCTCCACTGGAGTCCAGAGCTGGTATGGAGGCACAGGGCCTTGATATAGAAGGTCCCAGGCTCCTGCAGATTGATGAAGAGCTACAGATTTTGGATGTCTGTCCTGCTCCTTGCTCCACATCATGTGGAATAATTCTTAGCCATCCTAATTAAGTGATTTGAGAAAAGGATCCCACCCACCCAGCACTTCCATAGCGGTTCCTCCCTCTGTGTTGCTACAGCAAAGGAAAATCCAGGCTATTGTCAGGATAAAATAGTTAACAGCTTTATTTTTATAACTGAAAGATAATGTAAGGATGGCTGTGTCAAGCAGCCTGATTTAAGACCTGTTGCTGCAGGATGGTTTAAAGTTACACACACAGATGGAAGTGAATGCCTCAAACCCCATTAGAGTGGCTTAACCAGATAGTTATTTCATGGTGGTCTGGAGGCACCTGTTCACACTTAATTGAACTGGCCTAAATCTGACCTTCCCCTGACGTCTGTATTATCATGACATGGTACAGGGAGTGTCACGCTGTTAGTGTGTTGAATACATTGCTATTGGGAATCGGTTCAATTATTATTTGACTTGCATCGACACTCAGGACTTCCTAACTGCTTTCCAGTCATGAGATAACACAGACCCGGTACACTTTAAAAAGGAGACAACAAATAATAAGCAAATGGGCAAAACATAAGGCAATTACTTTGCTTGTTACACAAAAATATTAGATTTCTTAAACTCTCCTACCTTGCCCTCTTTTCAGTTGACCCCCCAGAACTGCCCCACCACAAGTGATATTTCAGACTCTAAGGAGAAGGCCTGGTCTGTTTTAAAAAAATGCTGATTATTTCCATCAGAAGCAAATTGCCATGATGCAGGAATTCTACACAAAAATATACATAAGTGCCATGTTTAAACTTGTACAATGGCCACTTCATAGAATCCATAAAACATAGGAACTTGTTTTAGCTTTGTATCTGTATCATAGCAGAGTAACTACTGTATTATGGCATTTTAGTAGGTCATAGGCTAGAAATAGATGTTGTCAAATTAAGTGGGTTAGCTGTGCTGGGTTGTTTCCTTGTGTGAAACACACGTCACCAATTGTCCTACCTATTGATGTAACAGGACAATGGGTGAAGTGTTCTCCTGGAGCTTGAAGGACCCAGTCCTGCGTATCCTGGGCGTTCCCATGCAGGACAGGGTCCCTCAAGCCGTAAGAGCTCCTGCTCAGCTTTCCTCTCTTACAGAGATGCAACCCTGGGAATCTTCAGGTCACGTCTTAGGAGTGCATTTCTGTAAGCAGGGGGAAATCCCAACTTTCCCTACTTATAAAGATATACTGCAGAAATCCCAGGGATGAATCCTGCAAGTGGAGGACCCCACTTTCCCCTGTTGATAGAGGATCCCCATGATGTGTCTTTAAGAGGGGAAAGCGACACAGATACTCCAGGGCTGCCCGGGAGGCCAATCCTGCATGAGAATTCCCAGGTTGCACAGGATCATGCCCCTCTGACCCCCCAGAGCACCCACTGGGATGACTAGAGAGTGTGGGCAGCAAGCAGACTCCCACGGCTAAATAGGGGCACAAATTAATACCACCTGTGTGAGACACAAATGTGGGGCATTTGTAACACAAGGGG
>NW_017729034.1:33813046-33824527 GCF_001723915.1 Gavialis gangeticus
CGGGAGGCCAATCCTGCATGAGAATTCCCAGGTTGCACAGGATCATGCCCCTCTGACCCCCCAGAGCACCCACTGGGATGACTAGAGAGTGTGGGCAGCAAGCAGACTCCCACGGCTAAATAGGGGCACAAATTAATACCACCTGTGTGAGACACAAATGTGGGGCATTTGTAACACAAGGGGCATGCTCATTTGTCTTCTTGGACTTTATGCCACTGTAAAAGTATTTATGGGAGCACAAAAGCCAAGCAAACAGACAAAGGCAATGAAAAGTAATATTCTCTTTCCGCCCTTAGATACCAGCTAAGGTCTAGGTTCTGTGATGCTAAAGAGTGGGCATGGTCACAGATCAGACTCAAGAAAACAATTGCCCTGAAGATCTTAGCAGACTGGACAAAGGTAGTAAAAAAGACGGGTTTCCATTTCAGCAGCAATGAACTTGGTTACTGGGGCTGCTTGCAGATGTTAAAAACAAAAAAACTCCACTTTCCTGGAAAAAGCAGTGTTACTTCAACCTGGCTCTGCAGCATCTGTAAAGATTGGGTGCTTCAGTGGGGATTTTGGCACTTTTAGCTAAAGCTGAGTCAATCAGCTATTAGATAAAAGTTTCAAAAAAGCCTCACTAAAGTCTTTACAGATGTGGATGAGCCAGGTTGAAGTAATGTGCTGCCTCTTCTGGGCATGCATGGTGCTTGGTGTGGTAATGAGTCAAGTTTAAAGTGCCATTTTTGGGGTGGGTTTTTTTATGTTTGCAAACGTCCAGTTAGTCATCTACCTAAGGCCATGTGGAAAGTCTGTAGCAAAGCCAAGGCATAAGGTCAGATACCCAAATTTCCTGCCATAACCATGAGGCCACCTTTTCTTTCCCTCTGCTTTCATCAGCATGTCATCTCTTCACCTTATTACCTACCTTTACAGTCATAGAAAGATCTCTAGCTATTACCCCCATACACAGGCAACTCCACCAATCTAAGCAGCGTGAGATTCTTAGTGTGGAAAATGCTGTGACATTATGACCACTGATAGCATCAACTGAGTTACTGCACTATTAGGGGCATTTCTTAAACACTGCCAGAGAAGACATGGCTCAGGGCAGTTTGCATCAAATATTGTCCAGTTAAGATTGTAGCTTGACCTTGAAATAAAAGGTTATTTTGTTAACAAAATACAGTACTCTTGTGGCATTGGGCAAGCTGTAATTCAGCTTCTGAATTAATCTTGTCAGGTCTCTGGTTCCATCTTAAAGTTGCTAGGGAAAAGCAATTCAGATAAAATAGGAACTGACTTGAAGCCTTTCTGCATTTAGAAAATACTTGATGATTAGACATACATACCTAAACCAGCAAGGGTTGATATGTGTGGATACTGGCCAGGATCAGAAATAGAAATACCATGAGTAAGGCTGTTCTCACAGTTGTTCCAGTGCAGGAGATACTATCATATACTGGAAATCATGGGAAAAAATGTGTCCTTGTATGATTTTTCCACCTCAACCTTCCTGAAGCAGGCTGCCTGCTCAAGGAAAGCAAAACAAGTTTTGAGTGATGAGGTAAATACTGACGTGCATCAATTAGAAACAGAAGGTACTTATTACATCTCAAAGTAACCTGCAAAATAAATAAGAATTCCTAATACTGGGGGAAAGCCCCAAACAATACAAATTTTAAATATAAAAGACTGAGCAAGGAAAGTAACTCTTAAAGAGTTAGCATTTTAAGCCCTTGTTTCAGATTCTGACATGTCCTGGTGGGCATTACATGCCTTAATAAAGAAGATGCAGGAAATGTGTTAATTCTTTTAAGGAAGGTACATTGTACTTCAGTTGCCCAAGAACTGAGGCAGCACAAAAGTGGTTCCTCAAATGTTATTGTTGGCACATTTTTTCCTAGCACTAGCCATATCTGCAGCTGGATGATGAAAAATATAGGAATCATATGAGACTTGAAGTCTATTCATTGCATACCAAAGCAAGGAGCACGGCCCTCATTCTCTATGGAATTATCCAAATTAAAATTAACTCTGAAGTGAGACAACAAGCAGCTGGTGGCAAGCCCACTGTCAGAACAGGGAAGGGACAAAGCTGCTGTCTCCATGCTGGGGCCTTTATCAAATAGAGCTTGGCTACCCTTGGGAATCATTCCCCATATGTCTCTCCTGTTGTATTTGTCCTAATGAGTTGTACTTTGCTAGTGCACAGGATTCCTAATCATTGACCAAGACCACCCCTGCCCATTGTGCTAGGAAGTGTACAAACATAATAAAAAGACAATGCTGCCTTCAGAGCTATGAGGAAATGTCTCTTCAGGGCTAGGGACAGTCATTCAAAAAGCCTGAGCCTGAATTGATTCAATCCTTGCAGGTTAGTCTGCAAATCACTGTGTAACCGTACAGACATCCCCTCTGGACTGAAAAAAAATGTTGGCACATGCCTGCAGTGGCTCAGGCTAAAAGCCGGGGGGGGGTGTTAGAGCAGCCCTCCCTTCCCTTCCACAGGGCTGAGCTCAGGCAGGGTATGATCAGGCCCTGTCAGGATGCTGTGATTAGGGAGGGAGGAGTCCGTCCCTCCCCCTACCAGCTCCTTGGTAACAGCATTTATCTGTTATCAGTATTTAGCACCCCATCAGAAAACAAAACCTCGCTCATTAGTTCAAGCTCTTCGTAAAAACCTTTTTCCAAAGGAAGGAATGCAGGGACATTATCAGCCGAGCTATTGATTAGCTCCAAAAAGCCCTATGCGGACACAGTCCTATCTGCCTTATGCAGCATTAGCTAGCATACCACATGCTGGCTAAGGTCTGTGTTGTGGGAGAGAGGAGGAAGGGATTTCTGCTTAAGCAGCAGGGGGGAGGGGGAGGCACGGGGAAGCCAGCAGACTCTGCTGTGCCTGGAAGTCTCTGCCAGAGAGAAAAGGGGAGTGGCCAGCTCTGCTGTGAAGCAGACAGCCCAGCCCCAAGAACGTGCCAGGATGCTGGGGGAATCTGATTTAACTTAAACCAGCAAGGAGTCTGGGACAGACATTACATAAGTTGGTTTGACCCAAAACAGTTAAGTCTGATGCTACATTCAACCAGGTTTATCTCAAACTGGTTTCAGCCATTTTCAAACTGGTTTATGTGCACTGAACATCTGTTCTGTTACAGGTTTAAACCAGTTTCTGACCACTTAAATCAGTTTGTGTGTAATGTCTGTCCCTAGCCCAGAAGTGCCCCTCCAAATGGTCACTGTCTCCACAGCTGTCTCCTTTGAGAAGGAGTGGCAAAAGTTTCAATGCCATGAAAGCTGACCATACAAAAGGGAATACTGACTCAGGACCTTGTGGGGTTGGTGGGGTGACAACTCATGGAAAGCAGCTGTTTCCTGTCTGCTCACCCCATTCTCCAACCACAGATTTTCTTCCTTTTGGTTGGGCTTTTGCAAGTTCTGGAGGAGGTGAGGCTGTGCAGCATTTCAGGTTTTCCTTCTTCTTGTCTATAGAGAGACAGAAAAATAGGAGCCCTTTAATTACTTGACTTTTCTCTGTAATTAGAGGTAACAACCCAGCGTCTCTGGAATACACAGTATTCACGAATAAATGAAGCAAGTAAGATTTGACCTAAAAGTCTAGCATTTGTCAGTGAGTCAACTTCAATAGGATACATACAATGCATGCTGACTTCCATGGTATTTATTTCTAAGTAAGTAAAGGCAGAATTCCTGTTCTCTCAGGTAAAAAAGAAAAAAAAGTCTTATTCACAGAAATATACCAGACCCTGGTTTGGAAAAAGAAAGTTTCCAAAGTATGGTTCATTTCTTTGGGTTCCGACTAGGGTTCATGGAGCAAAAGGGAACAGTCAAACGCACCTCCACCAAGTCACTATAGTTTGAGTTTAGTAAATGCAAAATTAAGTAACTTTTTTTCTAGGATAATCAGGGGGAAAAAAGTCACATAAAGGAGTGATTCTCAACTGTTCTAGACTCAAGACATGTGTCTCAAATGCCAGTTCTGGGCTTTCACTCATTTATTGACTACAGAAAAAGAACAGAGCAATTCTTCTGTGGCAAAAAACTCTGAAAGAGCACATGTCAGAATGATTTTGACACGAGGTGTTTATAGATGTGGTTCTGGGAGGGTTACTTTAATTGGAATGGCTCTGAAAGCCACTGTAATTAAAGCACCTGGAGAGTCTTGTGTATCAGCGTCCCTACGCTTCAAAATGGTGGTGGGAGTGCTTCATCTAAAGCTTGAATGATGCTGATACATGAGATGCTGGAGGCTGCTGGAGTGCAGTAATTACCATGCTCCAGCAGACTCTATTACTTGAGTCTGCTTCAACACGCTATAGTATAAAGTTCCCATGGTGTTTGCTCATACGCCTAGCTCCTAGGGACCTCTCAGGTGTCGCCGTTTCACTGGGATCTGGACAGTTCGGTGTTGAAATATTTGCTTTGGAAGGCCTTCAGGGGGTTCTCACCTGCCATGTCTTTGATGGAAAAATAAGTTATTACTGGGAGTAGAGTGTTACGTCCCACGTTCCTTGGGGTCTTCCGTAACCAGGCTTGTCCAGTTTCCACCTCCCCTACATCCCACCTGACGCCAACCTTAAGATGTTATTTTCTACTCATCTCTAAGGTGAGCTATAGTAATCATTTTTTTGTCTTGGTCTTTTGACCTTAAAGGAAAATAGGGTATGAACCTCATTTGGCCTGAGCTCCCAGCCGTAGCAAAGACTGGCTTGTGGTCCTTGTTATCCCTGGGTTACCTTGTTGTCAGGGGTGTTCTTGCTTCTCCGTTATATGGTTACTTTGGCCCGGACTCCTGGCTTTCTTTTCCTTTTGCAGGGTCCTTGGCCATCCAATCATGTCTGGATGTGTCTGGGATCCACACCTCCTCTTCAGGTATGTCCCTTGGCCCTTGCAGGCTTTTCCTTTCTCCATGTGCCCCCTCCTGGGGCAGCCACCACTGCTCCTCTCTGGAGCTCTTTCCTCCTCGGGGCTCTTCTGGCCCCACCAGAAACCTCACTTACAGTCATCTTGACTCTGCTCCCAGCAGAGCTCTTACCTCTGCCCTAAGGGGCCAGGTGGCGAATTGGCGTCGGCAAGCCACCATAAAGCAGGTCTGTGCCAGGGCTGGAGCTGACCCCAGCTCTTCCTGGACCTGTTGTGTCTTTTTTTATTTCCCTCTTTTGTTGCCGTGGCATTTTTCTCTGCCACTCCCTCCCGCTGGACTTCCAGTTTCCAGCTATATCCTGCCGGTTCAGGAGCTCTTCGCTTTGAGGTAAGTTTTCCTTCAGGGCATTGCCCCCATCACATATAGTTACAGTGTGTCGGAGCAGCCTCATTGCTCATGTATAGGTGCCCATGGATTCCTACTTGAAATCTCTGGGTTTATCTTGTGCACACATCTATACATAACTTGTACTTAACACTACTCATGTTGCATAGCACCCTGCAACGCCCTTAAAGGATTTCATGGCACCCTACTCAAGAATCACAGACACAAAGTGTCTCAGGGTAGCAACAGAAAAAAGAAAGTAAGCTGAGCACTTACCTGGGTTTTGTCAATGCCATGCTTGATATCTGCACTTGGAGTGAATCAAAGTCTATTCATTTTGACTGGAGCTGTGCTGATTTCCACCACTTGAGAATTCAGCTTTAAAAAAACAAATTCAAAGGAAAAATAACCTTACAGTGTTAGAAAAATAAACAAAAAATATTAAGTACTTCCTCAATTTTCTAGTGCTTATAAAAATCAATGAGGAGAAGCAATGAGTGACAGACAGTCTTACTTTTGGGTTCAGGAAATATTTAAAAAGATATAAAATGAAAATGCTCATAGGAAACAGATGTACTAACAGGCTTAATGTTCATGTGAAAAGTAAATAGATGCAAACCAAGCAGAGTTAAGCCACTGCCTATCAAGTTAATTTGCTTACAAAGATTGTTAATTGCTTTCCTTGGAATCAATTCTGAGAGTCCAGTGTGCATCCATCTCTCCCCACTTCTGCGTCATCCTAGCTCTATTTGGCTCAGCCATACATAGCACAATGGTCTCTTTGTAACACTTGTAAGCTGGATTATTTATATTTGTCATTTCAAAGGGCTGCTTGGTGATCTTCTACCTTCTCTAACAAGTACTCCATCTTAACCCTAACCCCCCAAGGTATTTACCAACCTCCCCAAAACAACCTTGCAGTTACATGCCTGACTTACATCCTGGCTGCTAGATCCTCCCATGTGTCTGAAACATTTGCCCCAACCCATTTCTCTCAGCTGTGGAAACTGTCCAGCCCCAACTGAAGCAAGGCCTCCCAACCCTAACCTGGTGCCAAGCTCTCTTGCAAAAGGACCATGAAATGAATTCTACCTTCACACCTGGTATTACTCAGATCACAAGACTTTCTTCAGTGCAGTAAATAATTTCTTAGATCCTCTGGGCTCAGCTGTGCTATTGTGCTGTTGCACACACAGATATTTATACCAGTCATTTACAAAGCAGAATGGTGGCACTCTGCATCCAGTTCATACTGGTGTAAAGGACAGTGCAAGGCACAGGGCAGTAGAGAGTTGGGCCCTCTGGTATTTCGGAACAGAGGATTGTAAGAGGTCTTCTGGGCCATTGAGTCAAGTCTCCTGGGCCATTGAATCAAGTCTCCTGCATTTGCAGGCAATCATTCATCCCAGGAATCCCCCAGAACCACTTTGAACCTTTACACATAACGGCAAGGCAAAATACCCAAAAAGGTTATAAATGGAAGAGGCCAAGTTCAAGCAAATATACTGATAATTAGAGCTGGCCAGGAGTTTTCTAACAAAGTCGTATTTTGTTGACGCCAGTTTATGGAAACATTAGTTTCAGCGAGCTTTGAGCTTTTCATGCACCTTCACCCAGTCTACTGCCATCCTGCGCAGGGAGCTGCTTGGGAACCTGGGCTTCCAGTTTCCATGGCTCTGAGGCAACTGAATTCTTCCATAGACTCAGGACACCAATAACCCTCATGCTCCAGATTTTAGTGTCTCCTGAGACACCTGCACCGAGCTGTGCTCTCACAGGTTTCAGGAGCCCTGGTAAACTGCCTAACAACCTGTGTGTGCATGCATGTGTGTGGGCGCACACTTAAATAAATAACAAACAAGCAAGCAAGTACAATTTGATTACTATAGAACTTTTTTGGAATTTCTCTTCCATTGAAAATTTGGAATAAAAACTCAAATTCCTTCAAATTGTAGTGTTTTATTTTTTTAAATGGCAGAATTCCCTGTGGAATGGAGCGTCCCCATTTCAAGGCACTCCAGTGATGCAATCTTGTGACAAGTGCAACGTCAGCCGAAATCAGAGAGAACTGGTATTTCACAGCAGGCTGCATTAAAAATTTAATCCAGGTAGCTCAGGGTTTTTAAAGTACTGCAAATCTTACACTTGGGCTTGGCAAACCTAAGATGTTCAAGGATCCAACTTCCAGGTGCTATTAAAGAAACTTTTATGCAGGGGGAGATTAGAAAGAAAATAAAGACTACTTCCTCACCTTCTGCTTCAACAGCAGACATACTTTGAAAGTAGTTTTTCCTCCTCACCACTCAGTCCTTTATGCTTGCCATCAAGGTTGCAACTTCATGATCCATAGGGTGTCACCAGTTCAGCATTTTGAGCACAAGCTACCAAAAAGAACTGATAAAATGTAACAGAATGCATTTGGTGTTCAGCAAAATGGACAGGGGAATTATCTCCTATACAACTGCACCTTTCTAATGTGCTATGGCCGAGTTGATTGTTATTGCTATTTAGATGTCCATCTCCCGCTACCCAAGAAGGCTCTGGGTAGCTTAAAGAAAATGACCTATAACTACAAAATAGGAAATAACAGTAGATCCACCAAGTAACCCAAAACTTTAAAACTCCACCCAAACTGACCAACTCCCACTTGCCTGCCTATTACCCAGGAGAGCAAAAACCTCCTCCAGTCCATCCCAAACATGCTTCCCAACACCTGTTCTTTAGAGTCTCAGAACTGAGAGGTTGTCAGTACATGGTCTGCAACAGTTTTCCAGGAGGGCCATAATGGGAAAAGGAAGGATGCACCAATGGATTAGGCACTAGATCAGGACTTGGGACAGCCTCCAAAGAGGCTGCTGAACCACTGCACCACCCCACCAGCAACCCCCCATCCCTACAGGCACCAAGGCTGTCAGCAGGGGAGGGAGGGAGAGTGGAAGGAAGCAGCAGACAGCTGCTGGTTGCTTTTCCTGGCCAGAGCTGGAGGGGGTGGGATGCTAGAATGGAGCACTTTTGCATTGCAGGCCCCCCCAGCTAGGGTATTAGAGGGAGCTGGGCCTGCCACATGAGGCAAGGGGGGGCTCCCTTCCCTAACCCCCTGCCCATGAGGTGACGGCGCTCTGTTCTAACCCCCGCCCTGAGCTCCAGCCAGACAAAGCAGCCAGCAGCTGCTTTCTGCTCCTTTCCCCTTCCCCGCTAACAGCCCTGCAAAGCATGAAAAAAAATGAATCCTGGAGGGAACACATGTTCCCTAAGGCAGTCTGCTTTAAAGCACTTTCATCTAATACCCAATTTGACCAGGGTTAATTTTTTGCATAATCAGCCATTTTGAAAGCACTCTGCAGACAAGCACATGTGTTATGTCACAGCTGTAAAGTGCCCAATCACATTTAAAATGCAACTTGTGTAAGCACCCTAAGTGGACATGCATTCTGCAACCAAAGGAAGATCCCATTTCCATTCTTGGAGGTCAAAGGGGATACTAGTTAGGGCCTCACTCAGCTGCTGCTGGGGTTAGATTAGACCTAGCAATTGGTCTGGGGAAAGAGTTTCTGGGCAGGAAAAGCAGCACAAATTGTTTCTGTTCTGGAAAAGTAACACCTTTATTTCAAATTTCATTTTCTACCCTCTACTTAGCAGAAAGTCAAGATTTCAGCCTATATGTCAGAGCTCGCTACATAAACCTTTCAACTGTCTTCTTGTAGTTAGCCAAGAAATAACCAACATTCTCATTTAAATTAACTAACTGCAGTCTCTAAAGTTAAAAACAAAGACATGTAATCAAGCTGACTGCAGCATTACTCATTTTATAATATCATAACTCCACCATAGCATACAGCTGGTCTAACACAATGGAGAGTCAGAACCAGAATTTCAACTCAGAGTTGTACACTTAATCACAAAAGACACTGCAATTTAAACATTTATTCTTTATTGTATTGCACAACATATCTATGCAGTTCATGTCTTTACTGTAAAGGATCCACACTTTCCAAAATATTGGATGTTGCAGCATGCAACACAAGCATTGTGAATAACCAGTGCCTTCTTTTTAAAGGTATTTAAAACAAATCAGTTGCAAGTTTAAGCATTTGTGGCAATAATTGAAGGAAAAAAAGCCAGAAGTATAAATACATATTTTTATCAAAACACACAAATATACAATTTTAAGAGGATCTCCAATAAAGTCAAGCAACTATTTCAATGAGATACTGTATCTGTAAATGTAGACTCTGCAGTAAAGCGCCAAACTATGCACAAAATATATATTTTAAATTTCAAAATAATTTAACAGTTATGTTTTGCTTGTGTTACCTGTTTGCAACGGATGGTTTATGCTTTCATATATAGCTACAGGGCCAAGTCCTCAATAGGTGTAAATAGGTATATGCTGATTTATAGCAGCTGAGAATCTGGCCAAATATATTTGAAAAGAAAACCCTCAAGTTGGTTCACATTTGAACACAAAGCAATAGTTTAACACTGAAGAGCTAGTTACAGTGCAGCGAAAACAGAAAATGGAACTAAAGACAGTTTAATGTACTAAAGAGAGGCCTACATGTAAAGTAATGTTGAAATATTTATTTTTTACCTTAAAAATCTCCTGTCTAATGCTTACAGATTCTTCAAAGATCAAAAGCTCCTAGAAGTGAACTAAACTAATGGTCACAAGTAGTAGTATCCCCGAAGTATATTCCTTAAGTTCTGACAGCTAATACTGGTCCTTGAAAACATTTCATGTTTGCTGAAATTTTTTCATTAAAATTTATCCTCTTGTTATGAGACATTTGCTGTAGTAAAAATCATGAAAAACAATAGGTAAAAAAATAGTATTTTAAGAATATTTTTAGAAAACCCGTCAAACAACTGCAAATACAGCTGATATTTTTATATATTTATTCTTCAGTACTCTTCGGTTATGGTTTCTTTTTTATTAATCATTTTATATAGAAACAAAAAGGTACCAGTTCTACAATTTATTTTTGTCCATTACATTGAGGACCTCATCCAGAAGCGAAGGTCCAAGGTCAAGTTGCAATGAAAGAAGAGAGCCTGCAAGATCTGAAAGGGAGTCTTCAGACTTGGTCTCCGTCTTGGTTAGTTCACATGAAAGCTGACTGTCTTCAAATAAATCAACTGTTTGCCAATCAGTGCATCGTTCAGAAAGGCTGGATGAATGACTGTCTCTGCCATTAGTATAATGTGATGTAGAACCACTTTGCTCCCACACATCAGCATCTTTGTACGTTTCCCTGTCCTCCGACTGTTTGCTTTGCTCCTGCAATTTTTCTTCCATTACTGGCTCACAACTGAGTCGAGGATTCCTTGATGGCCTGAATGAGTCTTGCTTTGAACTGAATGTCACTGGTGACAGTAAGGGCAACATAAGGGCTTGAGAACCACCAATTGCAGGAAGTGAAATAGCATTTTTGAGCACCGGTGAAGGAGTTTCTGTAAACATGGAGTCAGAGGTGCTGTTTGCCCTGAAGAATTCACCAAACTGGCCAACTCTTGTTTTTCCTTCATTCCCAGGTAACAGCTCATAATTTCCTTGCAGGAAGGAGATGTCCCCAAAAACATCATGTTGTCCCTCTTTTCCAATGTGGATGGTGTGGCGAAAGTCTCCAAGTGGAGGACTGATCATATCAGGGGACAAGATATCCCTTAGTCTGAATTTCTTTCCTTTCTTATTGTTGGCAGCTTTCAGGTAGATGGGGGTCTTAGCTGGCATTTTGTTTGTTGACTTTAAGGTGGTCTTTTCCAAAAGAGAAAGCCACCTAATAAGTACTAGTCCTTCTTCTTCAACAGACTTTCTGGGTACTCTGTGTCACATTATTATCTTAGATTCCTCTCATACAAAGTCCTTTTTTTTCCCCGCCGTTGGAAAGAATTTTGGGATTAGAAAATGCAATGGACACCAAAGCAGACCCTTTCAAGTGTGAATGCAGATTTCAGGTGTATTAGTGGCCAAGTGCTCTATTATTTCCAAAGCTTGAGAAAACCTATATGGGAAACAAAAAACAGGTTATCATTAACTTACTTTTCATGGTTCATTCAGTCTTGTTTTTTTATGAAAACAAATTATTAATGGTACTGACATTTCCAGCTACAGATTAGCTTTATGATGTTGCTTCCCTTCATTAAACAGGATAAAAGGGTTTAGTCTAAAAAGGGCTAGCTAACCTTTTCCTGACTTTGTTTTTTTTTGGGGCGGGGGGGGGGGGGGGGGG
>NW_017729034.1:33824671-33834621 GCF_001723915.1 Gavialis gangeticus
GGGGGGGGGGGCGGGTTGAAGTTCGTTAGAGTTCCTTCGACAGAGTTGCTCAGCACCATGCACTTGGTAACCTTACTATCTCAGATCTTCCTCTTTTTTGTCAGTCATCTTTAGTCTAAACAATGGGCAGTAGCATCTGACCATTGATATTTAACAGAAATATAGCGAAAAAAACTTTTTAAATTGTTTAAAAAAATATCTGTGGCATTAAAACTCTATACACTGTGCTCTAGATGGGTCTAAGAAAGTTCAGTGTCAGAATCACATAGCTTAGATTTTGACAACCTGAAAGTACAAAACAGTATAAAATAGCCAATTTTCACAAGTATTGAACATGTAACAATCACCAACTTCATTTTGAAAAATATATATAATCAAGCCATTTATTTAGGAGCTTAACTTTTGCCACCTTTTTGAAGTGCCTAATTTAAAATTAGCTTAAAAAAACCAAAACAGTAGAACAATTATTTTTAAATGTTAACAATCCTTTACAGCAGTGAGGACCAAGGTGTTTGCTGTATGTGCCACAAATTAAGCCCTTCCTGAGTGCCTCTCCATTGGGCTGCCTGTTCCCTTCACAATCTGCCACATGCCACACACACAGGCTGCCCATGCCACTTGTGGCAAGCATGCTGCAGGTTGACCACTCCTGCTTTACAGAATTGAAAACATCTATTCCCTTCTGTAATACAAAATCCTGACTTCTGCATGATGCCGCAATAAATGTGGTTTTTTTTCTCATGGCTGCTCTGTTTTGAGGGGTGGTGAGGGGGAAAGAGAGTAGAAATCCTTCTTTTTATTCAAACAATCAAGTCAAGACAGCCAACAAAGAAGCCCTGTGCAAGCAAAAGTCTTCCTCGAACAATCCTGCACCACCTTGACTGCCTTTCCTTCCAGCCACAGAATATATTGCCACTTAACACTTATTTGTTTCCAAGGACTTTTCATTTCTCATTTCCAGGTGCTGATTCACCTAAAACCCAATCCAGCTCCCATTAAAGATCCACTGAAACTGGAGTGGGATCTCAGATTACTAGAGTAGCTAACTCTGGGCTCAGCAGCTCTCTTCTGTCCACTTAGTTGTGTCCATACAAGGTTTTGCCCTCTAGCTACTAGAGGTGAAGGGCAAGATCTTTTCTAAACCTCACGACAGTTATGTCAACAGAACACTGCAAGGTAGATCCAGCTTTGCATATCAAACCTCTATATAAAATGAAATACGTTTTAGTATTATGAAATGCTAAAGGAAGTCCTAACTAGATGGCTATCTTTGGGTCATGGAACAGGGGAACACATGTTTTTAAAAGATGAAGTTTTAGCTAAATATAATGCTTTATCTCTGTTTCTAATTGCTAAACTGACCACATTGTTTGGAGGTTACTGCATTAGCGTTGAAATATATTTAGCTAAACAAAACGTCCAAAACTATACAGAGAATTCTACTCTTAGCAACCAAAGCAAAATGGTGGTCTTGTTCTTTGTTTAGAGCAGGGGTGGCCAACCTGCAGGATGGGTAGCATTTCTGTGTGTGGCAGACAGACAACCATCCCTAGGGGTGTGCAGGGCCCGGGGCATATCAGCCTGTGTGGGGCCAAGTGGGGAGGGAGAGGTGAGTGCCCAGACTGTGGAACTGGTGGTGTGTGGCAGCCACAAGACCCACAAAGAGCAGGACCCAGGGCAGCTGCCCCACTTGCCCACCCCTAGGGATAGCCCTGCATTCAAGAGATCAGGGAGGGGACAGGCAGCACAGTGGCAGATGGGGCAGCAAGTAGAGCAGTAGGTTAGTCAGGGGGTACAGACAGCGGAGCAGCAGATGGTGCAAGGGAAGGGGAACAGAGTGGCACTTGGGGAGAGTGCAGGGCTAATGGTGGTTAGCCCTTTCTGGTTTAGAGCTCAACCCTGACAGCACTTGACCTGCAGGGTTCCCCATGGGTCCAGACTGCACACTGGATGGGCAGCTGGACCGCAGCACACCGGGCCAGGCAAGGGCAATGCTGGGCCCCAAGCTCCAGCTCCATGCAGGAGGCTGGGAGGTGCTGGTGGCAGGCCACCAAGATCCAAGTCTGGCACAAAGGAGGATGTGAGGGTTGGGAGAAGTGCTGGTTCCCAGGGACCCAATCCTGGAGTGCAGCAGGAGGGGGCAGAGTCAGGCCTATAGGGCCCAGACCCAGCACTCAGAGCAGGGAAGGGGCAGTGCCAGGCCCCAGGGACTGATCCAGCTCACACACCCCCCACCACAGGCCAAAAGGTTGAGCACAACTGGTTCTGAGTATGCTATTCTACTAAGTCCCCTAAATAGAAAGAATCCTTACAGATCTAATTGTCCAGATTTCTTCCATTTACTCTATTTTATTTCCTACTCAGTTGGCAATTGTACCTACTGCTGGTTGAAAAATGGGCAAATTCTACTCTATTTAACATCCTCACATTCCCCCTCCCAAAATCTGGACTCACATCTAAACAGCCAGACACGAGCTCTAAATAGAGGTCTAGCTAAACCTGCAATGATCAGTTAAGTACCAAAAAGTCAAGTAACATCAACATTAAGAGTATGCCCAGCATTCATTCACTTTGCTTCTTGTTTGTCAAGTCACATTATGAAAGAGTCTTCAGTAGGGGTCAGTGTGGAACCATACTGTTTGGGGGGGAAGCTGCATGGAGTATTTACTGTCTGTCCTAATGTTTGCAGTCACTGCATTGTTCCAGTGTGCTATGTCACAGGTTGCACTTAGGACATGTTTTATTTAGATCACAGTAACCAGCACTATGAGTTAGAAAGTTTTCTGAGCAGTTGCAAGATAATGCATGCTATGTTTTAAATAAAACACATCCTAAGTGCCAGAGTTGCTGAAGAGTCCAGTGTGCTGCAAGGGCTGGGACCAACAAAATGCTCTTTTTTTTTTACTCTAGCCTTGGCATCACATTGGAGCCTCCTGATTGTATTACTTCCATGGAGCTGTTGAACTTTAGCTCTATGCATGTTAGATGATACAATCTGGAGATACTCCTTGCAGGAAAAGTGCTAACTTTGCTACATTGTAATGGCATTTAGCATGTGTTTTACTGCTTGAACGCTTGGTTAACTTCAAATGCAGTTCACATATGGCAAGTATACATGTGGCAAAGCCCCCAGAGAGTGCAGCATTTTTGTGGATGGACATTTCAAAGACGTTTGGTCCATGACCTCTCTCCATCCTGCATCTTCTCAAATGGTAAGAACACACAATGATGTGCTAGCTGCCGGGAGCACTAAGGCTACCACCATGGAAACTTTTAGGAGCCTGGTTAAGGTGTGCAGTTTGGCAGCAAGAATGTGCACCTTTGTAAAAGACTTCATTGGAACTGTGCTCCATTTACTGTATATTTGCCCTCGGTGGTTCTCTATGGTTTCCTGAAGGCAATATTTTAGAAGGTAACTGAGCAACGGGAAACAGACTCTTGCAATGACAGTCTTAACTCTGGTTGCCACTAGCACCTGAGTATAAATAAATACAGAGGAATGGCACAGTTAACATTGCAGGACACATTTAAAGAAATAAAGAAAGGATGAAAAAAAATACATCCCTACCTAAACTCCACTATAAGCAATAGCATTAGACCACAGGTTCTCAGAGCAACATTAACTCTGTCAAGCTGCATATTGTTTGCATTGATCAGCATTAAATTTAACAAAACAAGTACTGCAAATTGATATTAAAGAGAAAAGGATGCTATTCATGTACAGTGCGATCAAGTTCACTTGAGATTTATCATTTCCTTTGTGTTGTTAGGTCAGCTCGCCAAGCTGGGCCCCCAGGTTTTGCAGGCAGCGTTTTATACTGTCAATCTATTATGCCCCTCATTCATTCAAGAAGAAATGCTGGGACCTCAGTTTACTCTCAGTGCAAAACTGCACATGCAAAGCTAGCCCAGCTCGAACTTCACTTTCTTTTGTAGTCTTAACTGCACACGATTCACACTTTTGACTCAGCATAACTCAATTCTTTACCTATGTGAATGCCAGAAAACGAAGTGCTTAGCTCAAATGCTGTAGCCAGAGGTTATTAGTAAGCACTAAAAGAACAACTTAAAAAACAAACTGGTAGAAGGATTTTCTCTGAAGTTTTCAACAGCAGACCTCCAGCTCTCCTGTAAGGCCAGGCTTGGGAGCTCTCAGCACTAGTGGAAAACTTTAATTCAGATGTAACTCTTCATTTTCAAGTCTTAAACCATTCTGCCACAGACATCTTTTACCTGCCTCATGAACCCCAGGCTCCTACCCCATTCATCTATAACCTCAGTTTACCTCACAGCTACATCTTAAATTTGACAGGAGGCAGCTTAAGGACTAAGGCTACCAGCTGGAAGCAAACAAGGCTCAAGGTATTGTTCTGGTGATATAACACTTGGCCCAATGGAGGCCCAGGGTCACAGGCACCAGAAGACAATAAGCGGAGGCAGGCCAGGAGTCCATTTAGCAAGGCCAGAGGCAGCCCAACTCCCAGCTCCTCAATTCTATTTTCAGGGAGGGCTCGGAGATCTCAACAAGGCTGATCTGGCAGGGATGAAACACAAGTTCTTGCTCATAAGACATCTTAGACACTGAAGTTATTCCTGTTCACCAAAATTAATGCTTTTAGTTAAGGGGGCACTGTTGTGTTTAGACCAAGCACTGAATCATAGAAAATTAGGGTCAAAAGGGACCTCAGGAGGTCATCTAGTCCACCCTCCTGCTCAAAACAGGCCCATTCCCAACTAGATCATCCCAAGCAAGGCTTTGTCTAGCCTGGTCGTAAAAACCTCCAAGGATGGAGATTCCACCACTTTTTCTATGAAATCAAGAACTCCCCCCAACCCCTTCAAACACCAGCAGCTGGGAGGTAAGAGCTGGTTTGTGTCAGGAATGAGTCTCCATTACTTTTCCAGCACTCGGTGTGTTTGTAGTTTCCTCTCCTGTGGGGAACTCCAATGCCTACTTTCGCTTCTTGCTGCTCAAAACCTTCCTCACACAAGCAATGAAGATGGCAATCCTCCTAAGTGTCACTGCTCCCTGAACAGCAAGTACAACTCATCCACCCATGTCAGTCCCACTGACGCTGCTGGCAGAGCTAAGGGTGACGGGGGGGGGAGGGGGTGTTATTCTGACACCAGGCCACGTGGTACCTTAAGACTGGTTCAGAGAGGCATGAGAATTTGGAAGCCACAGCCTGTAAGATCTTGCTGGGATCCTGTGACCCCAGCTGACTTCCTGCCCTTTGGATGGGGGACTGGACTTAATGTTCTTCCAAGGTCCCTTCCAGCCCTAATGTCTATGAAATCTATAATACCAGACAAAAGTTGGTTCTTGCCCATGAAGGTTCATGCTTCTCTGAACCAGTCACTCTTTAGTGCCACCCTGCCCCACCTCCTGCCTGACACAGAGAGTGGGTCTGCCCTTCACAAAATGACAACTCCATGAAAAGAAACTGCAAGGAACCTGTACCAGTGAACACTTTCACGTTTGGCAATGGGATGTGGGGAGTTCTCTCAATCTACATCAGGGTAAGAAATAAAGAAAATAACCAGACATTCTGTAAAATTTAAGAGGATAAGTCTCTGCATTAGCTAGAGCCAGATTTCCACTTAGGCTACATCTGCACTTCAAAGGCTATAGCTACTTTCACTGCAGCGACAGTACTGAGACAGACAGGCTCCCAGGTGTGGATACAGGTTTGTCAGTAGAAGCAATTTTTCTGCTGCCAGAGCTGCGCCACAGCCCCCAAAAGACAAAAGCTCTGGCAGCAGGCTGTCTTTGGCTACCAGGGCCGTGTCCACCCTGGTGGCTCCGCCCATATAACTACATCAGTGGT
Source organism: Gavialis gangeticus (assembly GCF_001723915.1). Classification (NCBI taxonomy): domain Eukaryota; kingdom Metazoa; phylum Chordata; order Crocodylia; family Gavialidae; genus Gavialis; species Gavialis gangeticus. The sequence continues at coordinate 33,830,500 of NW_017729034.1, forward strand.
AAGGTACGATCTTTTTGTGGACTTAAATGACATAGCTCTACTGGCAGAACTGCGTAACATAGGCAAGGGCTTAGTCACCAGATGAATGCTTTTGAAGCCCTGACCACAGGAATACAGTTTCCTTTTCTTAATCTCGAAACAAATAGATGCCTTAGGCCTTGCAACACAAACACTCTCCTCTTTGTCAAACATAAGAAAATGCAGTAATAACACTGTTTCAAAGCAGCATACCACCAGTGAACTCCCTGGAAAAACAGTATCAACAGTATACAGGGAGGGCGTGCAAAGTTTACAAAGATAAAACACAGTAGACCAATCATGAAAAATTACACGTCAGTTGTACCGAAAATGCATTACTCAAATCAGAATTGAGAGGCTATGGTAATGTTCTACAATTCTTAGGCCTTATTCAGACTAGGTAATTGTAGCAGCCAGCCATCACTAATAAATGAACTTGTGCAAAACAAGCAGGCCAAATTACTACCCGCACTGGTTGCATTTTAACCCTGGTTGCATGAAAACAGGCTAGATTATAGTGCAAACTGTGGCTTATCTGGTCCATGCTATAGGTTTGCATTGGTACAGACACAGCAATACAATCCAGAGCTGGCCTTAGGTGGCTGCAGTCAAGACAAAGACACATCTTTGTCAACCAGAGTCTAAACAAATCCTTTGCTATAGTAAAAACTGTAGAGCACATACTTACCTCTCGTTTTGAAATCCTTTCTAGATATCTGTATCAGGCAGCAGCTCCTGGAAAATGAGAGAACAGATGCATCTATTTATTGGCCAGACCATCTAATTTGTGCTTATATAGCCTCCAACCTCTTCTCAGAAGAGTCAACACCCCCTATTAAATCAAGGCCTATTTCTGAGTGGCTCCACCCAAATCAGTTACTAGTGATCCTCTCTTTGGCTTGGTTAGTTTGAATTAATTTCACCAAACTTTGAACTGCCTTGCATCAAAGTTAATGTCTTTGATTGGTTTAGATGTCTTTTCTTTTATTGTTCCCCCTGCAAAGAGTTTACACCTTTTTGATTAGGGTGGGGGGAGTGCAGCAGATTTCATTATCCAGGTAAGAATCAGGCCAATTCCCACTTCATTTCAGCTCAGGCGATTTATGCAACTCTGATCACCCTGCCCATCTCAGAGCAAGCTGCAACCCTTTCTGTCCCACTTTCGCTTGGAATTTTCAGACTAAAAAATACCAGGAAAAAAAGGTACATGAATACATGCAAAAAAAAGTCACAGTCCATTCCCTGAGAGTCTCAAATGAGTATCTCTCTTGTGAAACACAAAAGGCTTCAAATGTCTGGTATACATGAAAAGTCATAAATGTAAAATGGAACTTTAATCAGGCATTTTCCCTTTTTTCTTCTTCTCTCAAAGTGCTGAAATCCCTCTATATAGATTTTGTCCCTTACCATTTTCATTTCCTGTGTGCTTCATTTCAGAAAACATCATGAAAAAATATACTAGCAAAGGGTAGTGCATTTGAACAAGAGATAAAATAGTTTAACTGCAAGCATAGTCAATGGTAGATGTGGGGTGCAGAGCCTCTCTTTCCACATGCTTTCCATTCTTCTATTTCCCTCCTTCCCTCCAAATTATATTATGAATGAAAAATATATAGCTTTTGCAAGGTTATTCAACTATGTTAATCCTTCATCATTTTCCCTTCAAATGAATGAAACCACACTAGAAAAAACCCCACAAACTAAAACATTCAACAGTCTGATAAAGTTTACTCATGCCACTGAAAATGAGTGATTATTTCACACATCGTGAATCTGTTATTTTAGTCACTGAGTCAGCAACCTTTAGATGACAGCACTGTGTTATATCTGAAATCTAGAAGTTTGCCTGGTTTAAACAGGTATTTTCTAGTGGTAAAATCTGGTTCATGATGCCGTTTCTTACAAGTGTAGCTATACAGGTACAATCCTATATAGATATAAACTGTGCCTTTTATGCTAGAACAACCACATTCATAACAGGAAGTCATACCCATGTAGGCATATTGGTACAAGTAAAACAGTACAAAGCTTTGGGATTAATTTCAGCTACACTAGGGAATTTCAACTGAATTATTGTAAATAATAATATAATTGAATATACAATTCATTGAACATGGACTATTAATTAATTTAGGTTGGAAAATAGAAGTTTCAGAACAGCAGGTTCTGGGACAGGCCTGCAATAAGAGTAGTGGGAGATAAAACACCTAACAGATCTGAAAGCACAGCTTAGTAAATGTATGAACATAAGAGCTGCCATTTGCTAGGTCAGACTAGAGGTGCATCTTGCCCAGCATCCTGCCCGTGTCGCACAGTGGCAGAGAGCAGCTGCTGAAAGAAGAGTAAACAGGGTATATGACCAGGTCTTTTCCCACCGCTCCTGTCACTTGAAGCCTCCAGCACTTAGGGTCTAGGAAGTTCTGGTTCAGAGGCTGTGGCCCCAACTCCCATACTCAATAGCTACTGATGCACCTTTCTGCCAAGAAATTGTCCAGTCCCTTTTTTGCATCTGGTTAAACCATCATCTTTCACATACGTATATGTGGGATTATATGAGTGCCCAAAGATGATGTAGGAGACCCCTCTTCCAGCTTATGCTCTTAACTGCAACAAAATTGAATGTGAAAATATATACATTTTCATAAATTAAGAGCAGAAGGGGCCATTAGATCATCTAGTCTGACCTTTGCTTATCAGAAGTCATTAATGTATTACCACACGTTAAGCCCAATACACTTGAGTTTGACTAAAGCATGCCTCCCAGAAGACATCTGGTCCTGACTTTGAAAACAGTGAGAGGGATTCTCCATTTCACTTTCTTTGATTGTTTGTTTTAACTGTTAAAATTACCCTCACTCACAAATTAGTCATTTGCTTCTAACAAGAATGGCTGGTATCGCCTTCCAGTCGTTCACTTGGCTTATGCCTTTCTCTTGGGTGGAAAAGCCCCCTGGCATCCAGGATTTCCTCTGCAGAAAGTGACACACTCATCCAGTCAACTCACAAGTTTTGTTCTTGTGAACCGAACAGGTGGAGCTCAATAAAAAATGCTCGCTGTAACACTGGGGTGTCAATCATGTGGCCCACGGGCTAGATCCAGCCTGCAGAGCCCCTCTTTCCACCCTGCCAGACTACTGCTGGGCCCCTGGACATTTCAGGGTGCAGCCTGCCACAGAAATCATGGGCCCTTTAGCCTCACTAGACAGCTCAGCTTGCTGCCAGACCCCCAGACTCACTCCCTCAAGCTCACTGCCTCCATTGGCCCCCGTGTTGCTCCTGCTGGATCCCTTGCTGCTGCTGCCATGGTGGTGGCCACTGCAGCAGCCCTCACACCTAAGGCTATATACAGTCCCAGGCCTGGTGCCAGAGGCCCAGGTGATTTTGATACCCCTGTTGTAACCCTAAAACATCCCATTTTGTTTGTAGCTCCTTTCCAAAACTGTGGGCACCAGAACTACAGCCAGTATTCTAGCCCTGATGCTCAGTCAAGATCACCTCTCTTCCTCCTCTCTACTGTCCGGTTTGTCCCTCCTGCCCCGTACAGCTAAGAGGTTAGCTTTGCTGGAAAAACTGAAAAGTAGGCCAAGTCTGGAAGAGCTCACGTGGAGTTTTTTTTTCTCTTCAATATCACTGTTTTCCAGGGTGCAGCCTGCCGCCTTTGTTCAGAGATGCGTGACTTTGCATGTGGATGCATTCAAACACACCTTATTTGAACGTGCTTAGTTTACCAAGCAATCCAGGTCTCTCTGCTCGACTGCCCTGTCTTCCTCATTAATCCACTACTACACCAATCTGCGTCATCTGAAAAGTTTTATCATCAGCGTTTTCATATTTACTGCCAGTTCGCTCATCAAAATGCTGAATAGCATTAATCTCAGGACAAACCTGCAGAACCTCCATTCAACTCTGCAATTTGCTTTGAGATCTTTCAGTGAGCCAGTTCTCAACACATTTAACATGTGCCTGATTGAGATTGTATTGTGCTAATGTTTTTAAAGTCAGACTGTGAAATGGCAATAAAAGTCAAATGCTTTGCATTGACCCAGTTACCTTTAAAATCGATCAAACCTGTAAATCTCAACAAAAACAAATGATTTCAGGTTC